>NC_092803.1:104939614-105290864 GCF_040954645.1 Diabrotica undecimpunctata
ATGTATAATACTTGCTAGTTCTAATTCTGAAACTGAGTAACCCTTTTCATGTGGCTTTGTAATTCTTGAAATGAATTGTATTGGGTATTCGACCCCATCATGTATTTGTAATAATACCCCTGATAATCTCTCTATGGACGCATCTGTTCTTAATATGAATGGAGTGTGTAGTCAGGATAATATATTTTTAAATTTGACAGAAAAATGTTTTTAATTTCTTGGAATGCTAGTTCTCTTCTCTGATCCCATCTCCATTTTACACCTTTTCTCAGTAGTTCAAGTAATGGAATTTCTTTTATACTTAGATCTGGTATCATCCTTTTATAATAATTAATTATTCCAATAAATCCTCTTAAAGTTCTTAAATTGTGTGGTGTTTTATATTCCTGAATGACTTGTGTCCGTTCTGGATCCATTTCGATTCCCTTAGTGTTAAGTTTATAACCTAGATATATTACTTCTTTTTGAAAAAATGTACATTTTTCTTGATTTAATTTTAGTCCAACTTTGTCTAATCTATTTATTATAATTTTTAGGTGTTTCTCATGATCTTCAGCCGTTTTAGAAAAAATTAATATATCATCAATGTAGTGAATTACAAAATGTTCATATTGATCCAAAATATCATGAAGACATCTACATAGAGCACTGCAAGATGATTGAAGTCCAAATGGTACTACTTTGAATTGATATACTATTCCATCTATCTGAAATCCTGTATACTGTCTACTTTTTCTTTCTAGAGGTATTAACCAAAAGCTATGCTGTAAATCAATTTTAGTGAAAAATGACATTCCTGTAGTTCTTCCTAGTATTCCATCTATACTCATTGGTGCTTCAAATTGCTTTTCAGTGATCTTGTTAATATTCCTTGCATCCAAACATAACCTGATTTCACCTGATCTTTTACGTACTACTACTATTGGGTTTATGAAACGTGTATCTGCCTTCTCAATGATTCCATCTTCTAACATATTATTAATCGTTCTGTTTACTTCTTCTCTGTATTTATATGGTATTGGGTATCATTTTGTTTTAAAATATTTTTCTTCTTTAACTTTTATACTATGGATATAATTTTGTGCAATTCTATTTTCTTTATTGACAAGTCCCTTGTGTTGCTGCAATATGGAAACGACTATTGATTTATATTCTTTAGGGCAATTTAAAACTTTTATCATATCTTCTTCTTTACAAATAAAATTATTCTTCATTATGTACTCATTATTCCTTGCTTCCAATTTTACGCACTCCACCTCGTAGGCATCCATCTGCTTAAAATTTCCATTCCTTAAATATTCACTACAATAATTATTCTTTACATTCTTTTGGGACATTTCCCTATCATCAAAATATATTTCTTCTTCATAAATATCATTATTTCCTTTTAATAATATCCTATCAACTCTTATTCCTTCTTCCACCTCATCTTTCTGCATAAATTTAATTATTTGCCCTTCCAAAGTTACCATTTTTTCTTCAAAATCTATCTTTACTTTCTTCTTTTCCAATTCATCATTTCCCATTAATATATCAACACATAAATCCTTGACAATAAATCCTTGCATATTAATTTCTTTATTAAGAATATTAATTTTAAAATTGGCTAGTTTATTAATTTCACCCAACTTCTTATTAGTTTCACCAACAATTTTAATTTTTGGAATCTTTATTATATCTGATAGTTTTAATGTATTAAAAATAAAATTCTCCGAGACTAAAGTACTTTCTGAACCAGTATCTATCATAATCTTAATCATTTTATTTTTGGCCAAAGCATTTATATAAATTAAATTAATAGATTCAATAATTTTATCTTCATCTAGAGAAATAAATTCAGAAGGTTTTTCATAATAGCAATGGCCTAACTTGTAATTCAGAAAGTTTACTGAACAAAATTTTGATTATTAGAATTCTCAGATTGTATCTGACCACTTGGATCTGATGTCCTATGTCTTTTCCTACTATGACTTCTACTCACATTTTCCTGCCTTGTACTACTTCGTTCCCTGTCTTCGCAGCTTCTATTCCTTCGAACACAATTTACCTGTCTGTTATAGTTAGGTCGCTCTGCATTTCTTCTATTGTTAAAATCTTGTCTATTATTATTAGTACTGTTATTAAAATGTTGTCTATTATAATTACTGTTATTATTATTAAAATTTTGTAAATTATTAGCATATCTATAATTATTATATGATTGTCTATATTGTTGATTATCATTTTTATTATATTAAAAGTTATTATTGCCTTTTCTATTGTTGTTATTATTACTTGTCATATTACCTCTTTGTATTCTTTGAATAAAATTAATAAAACTCTCTATTGTTTGAATATTTTGTACAGTTACTGTTTGCACAACATCAGCATCAAAATGTCTAGATACATTTAAGACCGTTTCATCCTCTCTAAGTGGTGGTTCTAAATATTTTGCAACTGTTATCAGTTTCAATGCATAATCTACCATATTTGATTTTAAATTTTGATTATACTTTCCAAAATATAGAATTTCTCTAAACTTAGCTTGCTCTAGTTCACCCCAATAATAATTTAAAAATTTATTTTCAAATGTTTGAAAATTATCTAAATCATTTTCAATACTAGCAAACCAAGTTGCTGCATTGTCATTTAATGTCACTTTAATATAATCTTTAATATCATTAATATTATTCACAAATCTTAATTTATGTTTTAAACTATTTATGTATACTCTAGGATGCAAATTTTTTATATTACCAGAGAATTTAATCCCAGTCTCATTTGTTAAATTTAAGTAAGGTCTCCCTATGTCTCTCATTTGTGAAATATCATCTATTCTCTGTTCCACATTTCTTATTTGATTACTATTTATTTGGATATGTTGTTGTATATCGTCTAATTTTTCTTCTGTGTTTCTCCTGTCTTCGTTAATTTTTACTTCTAAGTTACATTTCTGCAATTCTATTTTCTGTTCTATATCTATCTTATTATCTTGAATAATCTTCTTTACTTCTGTCCTCTCATTTTCTATCCTTTTCTTGTAGTCATTCTGTATATTTTTTATTTCATTTGCTACTTTTTTCTCTGCAGTTTCAAGTTTTTTATCTGCATCATTAATGATATCAAAGCTGCCATATTGACATTTTCCTCTCTTTCTGGATTCATTTCTGCAGTATCTTGTGGAACTTCAACTAAAATCTCCTCTTGTACAGGTTGTGTTTCTACTTCAACATCTTCTTCATTCTTTTTGTTTCTTGTACCTTTCTTTCCTTGAGACATTTTGAGACTTTACTTGTTCAAATATAATTAAAAATAAAATCTATAATTTTTTCTTTCTAATGATAATTAATTTAATTATATGAGAGCACTTATCTTCCCAAACTAATTCTTTTAAATAGAGAGCCCCGCGGTGGGCGCCAAATTGTTATGATGTATTGTTTGTTAATGATGAGCAATGAGTGTTTTTAAAAATATAGGGTTTTTATCGCGGTTCTCAAAGAATTAGTTTGTAAGTACTTTTTGAATTATCTTTATTATATCTATTATGAAACAAACATATATATTTAACCTAGCCTATGTAAATTTAAAATAAACTATCTTTAAATTGAAATTCTTATGAAACTAATTAAATTCTATAAACAATGTAAAATTTAAACAAACTATCTTCAAAATTGAAATTGTTATGATACTAACTAAATTATATTAACAAAATTTTGTACCTTTCTGTCACTGAATGCCTAAATGAACTGTTTTCCACTATATAGATTATAATCACCACTCAAATGTCTTCTTCTCAGCTTCGGTTATCCTTGTTTTTGTGAAATTACTTTTTCCAATTATTAGCTTCCACCAATTTAAGATATTTTTCTTCACCAGCATTTATAAACCACCAAGCAAACCAGCAAACAGCATTTATATTTATTCTTTTTTTCTATATACCAATATCCAATCACCAAATATATTATTTAATTTTAATATTCAATTAATACTTCTTCCATTATCCAATTATCATTTATACATAACATAATTTTTAATCCTCAATAATACCTTCTTTATACTGTTTCCCAATCTTGATTTAACTCACTATATTGAACAATTGTAACTGATTGACTGCCTCTAACTAATTTTCATACTAAAACTGGCCATCATAGTAACTGTAACTCATAACTAACTGAATGGACCAACAGAGTGGACTAACTTTCTTACTAAATTTTCTGACTGACTGACTGCCTTCTGAATCCAAATCACCGGGTATTTATATCTTTTTGGATGTTCCAGAACCATCTGGTAAGAAATCATGTTCCATTTGTTCTATTAAATACATGTCTGAATTTTCTGGAACAAACCATTTCGCAAACAAAGCCATCTCCGGTGATCTAGAGAATTCCATACTTTTCTATTAATAATTTTGTTGACATTTAGGCTTTTTAGATCAGAATATACACTTAAATCATTAACTTAACATTCTAATTTAATAAACTACACATTTTATACAACATATTATCATTATAACCCCACTTTATATTCGTAATTATTCTTAAACGTCACTTCAGAGTATGTATATCTGGTTGCCTAGTCACATGGCTCACTTAAATATATCTACAACATCATAATTACTAAAAAAATACTTTTTATATGCTAATTTCTTAAAAATGCCCTCACATAAATATATTTTTATAAAATTCTCTAGTATATAACTGAAATTGTATACCAAATTTAAAATTATAATTATATGATGGTTTATGATCACATTACTTATAAACAAATTTTTTTATGTATTTATATTATCTTTACACTCTTTTAAAAATTATGAAAGTGCTAAAAATTATTATTATTATTACATATAGAAAAATCTAAACAACGCCTCTCCAATATTATATATAGAATATACCTAAATGCCGTTGTGTTGTGTATCATATTTGTAACAGAGAACTTCATATTCCAAATAACTCTCAAAGAACAATGATGCTCGATTTAGAGAGATATTTCTAATGGTAGCGAATTTCACACTAGATTCAAGTAGGCTATAGTCTGGCACGTGCTAATATTATGCTTCAGATCTGAAACGTGCTTATCACGAGATACACTCACATTGAAAATTCAGCAGCCTCAGTTTTTTTTGCGTTAAATTTATACGAGATGGAACCAGCCCCATATGCTGCTTGAGTAGAATAAAATAAAGCTTAAGGTAAATATATATATATATATATAATTATATATATATATATATATATATATATATATATATATATATATATATATATATATATCCATATGCTGCTTGAGTAGAATAAAATAAAGCTTAAGGTAAATATATATATATATATATATATAATTATATATATATATATATATATATATATATATATATATATATATATATATATATATATATATATATATATATATCCATATGCTGCTTGAGTAGAATAAAATAAAGCTTAAGGTAAATATATATATATATATATATATATATATATATATATATATATATATATATATATATATATATATATATATATGAATACGTTCGAATTATCGGGTAAAGTGGTCTGTAATGAAAATCTTTCTTTTTTCCAAATTACTCAATATTTCGCCATTTATTGAATAGCTTCTTCAGGAGTAAACTAAAACAATTTGAACATTACAAAAAATGGCGTACAAATACATTTTAAAACACTCACAGAATTTAAAAGATTTCGCAAATAAAAACTGACATTGAAGTATTTGAAATATTGAATGTCGAGATTAAATGGTCTTAAGCACGTTCGTTACAGCTATACGATAAAAAATTAAAATTATTTCAAATGTAAAAATAAAAATAACAATAAAACAAAAGTTAGAAGAATAATATTTCTTTGATGAATTATTAAGGTTAATTGTTATTAAGATGAATGTTGGCTATTTTGAATATTTACAAATTTTGTTTAATATGTTACAATATATATATTACTTAACTGTCCAGTGTCCGTTTTATAATTTAAATTGTTTTTATTTTTGTTAATGTAATATATCTCAATAAATAATCTACTTTTGTAGTTATCAGATAAGTACTTGTGACTCGTTAGGAAAAATATATAAATATGTTTTTTATGGGTTTTATGTTTCAACCCATAAAAAACATATATATATATATATATATATATATATATATATATATATCGCACCCTCAGTGCAAGACTGTAGTAAGTCAGAATACGTAAGTTTCGAGATAAAGACGATTTTGTTTATTTTCGTGCTAATATCGGTGAAATATGACACAAGTTTGAAGAAAAATTAACATTTAATTATTGTTTTGCATGTTTTTTAGCCTATATTACATTAACGAAAAATAAAAATTTAAATAAAATAATATTAATGCTAAAAAAAACTAGGAATTTCAAAGTTACAACACTTTTGCACGGAAAAAATTGTAAAAAGTGTATACACACTTTCTGTTAGTTGTTGTCCTCTTCTTGATCATCTTGGGCCAAAATATTTTCATAAAAACTATGGTAAGCTTCTGGTATCATAATCGAATGGCATAAGTATACCAAATCTTTCTTTTTGGCCATTTGAATTTTTGGCTGTTCTTTGTAGGCAGGTTTAAGTAGCACTTCTCGTATATTATGTGTAGTTCGCGATGATTTTTTTAGATTAAAAGAATTCCATAGTTCGTCATCATAGTTGTACTTAAAGAAGATTATGTGCGGACTATCTTTTTTACATTGCAGAATTTTCATATCTGTCCACTTCACATTTTCTTTATTTTGATCAATTTTATAATTGTTTCCCAACAGAAAGGAAACATGTTTAAAATCAATGAAGTCCTTTGTTTCCATTTCTCGAACTATGTAGGGTGAACCACTTTTTTTGCTGAATTTCACTACAGTTGCCCATTCAGTAGGAACATAAATTGGACCGCTCTTCAGCACTCTTTTCTTTTGTCGCTCTAATAATGACTGCATGTTGTCACCAGCGTTTTGTGTGTGACGTATTATTAAAAACTTGTGCGTAATCAAGTCTATATGACTCACATTAGTAACAACATACAAATACATAGAGGCGATAAATTTATTTTTGTTCTGCCCGGCACAGTTGTCGCTAAAAAGTCACTAAAAAGTCGCTTCATAGTGATGTTTCTTAAGACAAATATCGCCGTCTGAAATACACTTATCTTTGTATAGTCTATACATTTCGGATATGGTTAAGCTACCATCAATAAAAACTCTACTAGTTTGAGCCCTTAAATAGTGAGAAAAGTATTGAGAAAAAACGTCTTGCATACTTGAGTGTCCTTGTCATTAATCCTAAATTTATACTGCAAGTTATGTTTGCGATTGCTTCCAGGTGTTTTATTTTGATACTTAGGTCTAACTTCATTGGTGTGTCGTGATATAAAGTCTCTTTGTAAATTTATGTTACCCAGGTCCCAATGCGTTGATGAATCGATGAATATGCGTTCTTATATCCACAGAATTTTCAAAACATTTTAAACGACAAGTTTGAGTACAAGCTTCTTTCATCTCTCGAGCGTGCATGATTGTATCTTTATTTGACTTGTAGGACTTACCAGAGTTGCGAATATAGGTTAAGTTAATTTGATAATTATTATATTTTAAAGAGGATGGGCTTTCTTCTTCTCTTATAAAATTATAAATAAATATATATATATAATAATTAACAGTATTACATTGTCCTAATTGTTCTATATAAACATAAACATGTAATTGGTTCAAAGTAAAAAAACAATAGTTCATATTAAAACAATTGATCTGAGCATAGAACATTTCTTATATATTAATATATTGTTTACATATATTGAGTTTAAAGCAAAGAGATTCTGGATAATTTTATAGTAGTCATATTAAGAGAAAAAATAACAAAAATTAACAAGTGAGAGACATACAATCAATGTAGATAATAACAGATGCATATTATATAAATTTGTTACAGATATATATATATATATATATATATATATATATATATATATATATATATATATATATATATATATATATATATATATATATTAATTTAATTATACATTAATATATAAGAAATGTTCTATGCTCACCTTCATTGTTTTAATATGAACTATTGTTTTTTTACTTTGAACCAATTACATGTTTATGTTTATATAGAACAATTAGGACAATGTAATATTGTTAATTATTATATATATATATATATATATATATATATATATATATACATATATTTATTTATAATTATATAAGAGAAGAAGAAAGCCCATCCTCTTTAAAATTATAATAATTATCAAATTAACTAGTATTATAGAGTTGACAATGCCTGATTTTATTATAAGTGTTATTAAATATGGATTAACCTATACATTTATTGATGCTCCTCTATTAAATTATTTATAAATAGTTTACTCGTAGTTGAAACTTTAAAATGCATTTGATATGTAATGGGCTTTAATCACGCGACAGAAAATGGAATTCAGCTTTAATTTAAGGTATTACTGATGCGATAGTTCGATAAATACATAGTTTTAACTTTGTTTGTGTTAACAAGAAAGTTTGTGTTTGTATCGGTGTTGTTCCAATAATACCGATCTAATACTTATAATAATATAAAGTAAATAACCAGCTTAACACATATGTTTTAAGAAGGTTTTAAAATATTGTTGGATTCTCTTGCACATTGAGAGATTGCGTGAATTTTCACCCACCGCTAATTTATAAACATGTATAGGTGGATTTTGAACTAAAACGTTGTAGTGACAATATCTTCTGTAGAAAAGCTTAAGGTATTTATAGATCATAAGGCTATTCCTAATAAGCCTTTGTTTTTAACCCAGTTCTATAACATATATATTTAATTGTAGTAATTAACAAAGTAGACGGATACTCTAACCAAAAATGGAAACACGGAGACCCTAAACCTTGATAAATCTCCCCATTCCGCGCCATAATTAAGTTAAAATTATATTCGTATAGGTATAATCAGTTCAAAACAAATATGCCCAGAGACTTGACTTCATTTCTTACTCTATGATTAAAAATCTAACTGAATAAGTGATGGATTTGACCGCTACTTGATGGAAATTCATTTTATCTAACAATAAAAATAAAACACTGAAAACTTTTTTTTTCAAAACTTCCTCAAATTTATTGTATTTTATTATCACTACAGCTATTTCGGCAGAGTGCCTTTCTCAAGTGATCTATTTTTAGTATGCGTTTACACTTTATATTCTTTAACTAAATGAGTTTAAGAGGGGAGAACTGGTGTCTCAAGTTATTTATTGAGAATTATGTCTGTATTTTTAATTTGTTTATTTCGATAGATTCTAATAAAGCTAGCTTAAGGCAATTTAGTAAAGAGAAATAAGAATAAGAATTAATCACAATCAATTTATTCTACCACCGACGACCGGTTTCGCTTACCATAATTTTCTATGCATCCTCAAGTCAACGGTACATGGCAATTTAAATGCTGAAAATACAATAACCCGTATTAGGGTGCTGTCTGGTACAAAATATATAGCAATTATATAACATTGACAATGCTATTTTTACCTGTCGTATTCTTAGTTTTCTTTACCTAAATTGAAATGGACTTACACAGGCAACATATTCAAGATTTCAAGCTAGCTTAAGGCCTGTATTTTAAATTATGTTAATGTTAAATGTTAAAAATTTGAAATTGGTCACTAAAAGCATGAATATGGTCTACAAGGTGAAGTTCTTACGTTCAATCTGTTTTTTCTATTATTAAAAGCCCTTTTGTGTGCTATCCGGTTGTTAGCAGTTCAACTGGTTTAAACGATGTAAGTTTTTGGGCAGCTGCAACATTAAAGTTTGTATACACCACTATGTGAGTCCTTTTTATTTGGCTGTTGTTCTTAATATATTTGTCTAAGTTGTTGTTTGCTTTAAAATCTGGTGTTATTCCTTTTTTTATGTTTTGCCTGTATATGTAATCGACCAGAAGGTACTGGTTTTTTTCTTGGTGATGCAATAACTAATTTTAGGGATTTCTTATGTAATTTTTAATGACAATGGCTACAAAGGAATAAAATTTTTTTGTGCATTCCAAAAAATCAAAAAAACTGGGTAGCTGAATATTATAAAGGATAAAATGTTAAAATATTATTTCTGCTAATAAGATTACTCCACTCTCTCATAATATGCAAAAGTCGTTGTAGTAAACAGATTGTACTTCCATTTCTCCCATATTAGTGATATTTGGGACGTACCCTTTTTACTCTGATAAAGTGTGGTTTTGCGGTATATCATCTTAACAGTCGTTTTTAGTATATGGTGGAAAGTCAAACATAAGTTATCAGGCAATTGGTTTTGTATAGATCACCCTCGTTGGGATATCGGCCTGAACTTATGTTATAGAACTTGGGCAAAATGGAGTGTTGCTGTATTCATATCTTGTGAGATTGTCAAGTTTATGCCGTATTTTACCGGACATTTTACGGGACATATTTCCACCTAATCGATAGGGCTAGCCAGTATTCATTGGTGATAAATACGCTGTAGAAAAGTACATATTGAAACCTGTACCTAATTAAAACTCTTCTGACCAGAAGTAAGACTTGCTTTTCATTTTTTTATTACGTCGTTTTTTGTGGTTACCTTCTTTGAAATTGATTTTCTATATTTTATTGTATCCCTAGTTTTATTGTAAGCACTTTGCTAATAGTTTATGTTGGTAGCTCTATACCAATTTTAGTTTTACTTGTAAGTAGTACCTAGTGCATTTTTGGTTCTTATTTATTTATGTTCTACAGCCTAAGCTCAGGCGACGCTTATAATTTGCAAATAATTTATTGTGGGCAAGAAGCCCTATTTGTTTTGGCGAAACTAGTTACTGTGTTATCCTAGTGTTTGGTAAGTAGTGTTACATGTGTATGGTTTATTTTAATATTATTTATTTTATACTTATTTACGGGCTAAATTTATGTTTGGTTTAGTTATGGTTAACATATAATTTATAAGTAAGGTGTCGTTTTTTCCCTTGTTCCATATACCACTGATTTAGTACTACAATAATTTGGTAGATTTGGAGTTGTAGTCTACTTTAGGTAAAAGCTGTGGGGCAAATTTGTCTGTCGCCCAATTAACATTCATTTAATTTAAAAGAGAAGTCTTAACGCATCCCCCCATCTCCACTTGAGCATAGCGGGCTACGCCTTTGTTGTCATACGACAGCCGGTATAGCAACTTAATGTCCGTGCTTGCGCGGCGAGTTGTTGCCCCCTCTTCATCTAGTCCGAATTACAGTCAAAAAGGATCCTTATTTCGAATTTTCGAATAATTCAAATCAAGTAGATGATGAATATAAGTGTATACACTGACTGCTGAGGCACGACAAAAATAAAGTGGGTAAATTATCAAGCTCAAAAAGAAGAAGAAGAAGAAGAACATTATATAGAGTTTTAGATATAGACATGTTTTAGAACCTCATTGTTGTAGATTTTTTATTATTCAAATTGCGAGCCTACAATATCTAGTATAAATAGGAAAAAGTTATATTTTTAAACTTTATAATTCAACCAAATTTTTGAACAATATTGTAAATTTAAATCACAATTTTTAACAATTTCTCAATTACCACAAATAATAAACTTTCATAGCTAATGTAGTGTTTTTAATAATATATATATATATATATATATATATATATATATATATATATATATATATATATATATAATATATATATATATATATATATATATATATATATATATATATATATATGTATATATACATATGTATATATATATATGTATATAATATATCTATATATATATATATATACATATATATATATATATATATATATATATATATATATATATATATATATATATATATATATATATATATATATATATATATATATATATATATATATATGCAGAATGCAACTTCTGCTACATTGGCCAGACCAGTCAGTCGCTTCTAGGGCGTATAACGTCACACAAAAGCGACATTAGACTTTCCAAACCCTCTTGTGCCCTTGCACAATGCGCCATATCCACCAAACATCACATTGACTTCACAAATACTAAAATACTGGCGAAACAAACTAACCATCAGAAACGCTCCTTTATTGAAATGTGTGAGATCCTCAAGAACCCATCTGCAATAAACAAAAGAACCGACATCGACAATTTGAGCCAGGTTTACCATCCTCTCATCTTACGAAATAAATAATACCAATTATTCTTTAGTTAAAATGTGGTTTATTTTCCATTTAAAGTAATAACACAATCATCCCATATTTCCAAGTTTCATTAAAACATAACTGTATTCCAGCAGTCAGTCTATCTTGTATTAAATGTCTATGGTAATAAATGTGGGTCCGTTTTTACTGCCATTTAATAAACAATAAATAGTTGTTGGTTACTAGCGACCATGGTATTTGTTATTATGAGTTATTACGTAAAACAGATTTACTAAAAAGATATAATATATTTATTTGCAAATATATTCTGGCACATTTTGCAGTGTACGTTTTGCTAAACGACTAAGCGATATATAATACGACATGCTTTTAAGTGAAAAAATATATGTCTAATCTGTCCAAACGCTAAATCTTGACAAACGAGTATTTTTTTATCAATGAAAATTTAATCATTTCTCGAATGAAAACGGTAATTTGTCACTGGTGCCATTTTTTTTCCAGCGAGATACCGAAAACTCAACTGAAGCATTATTAAATCGCCACCAGAGATAGCTTTCATGATGTACACAGGTTCGATTTTTAACGAGGTTCAAGTTTTTCCTAAAAAAACGGGCTTCTGCCAATACTGAATTTTTTTTAGTTTTACAGGATTTTCTTTCTAATTACCAGTTTGTTTCTATATTAATTATATTCGATTTTTTCGTCTTTTATAACATATCCTTAAAAGTTTGGCTTCCACCTTTTTATCAAACGTATTTTTCTTGTTGTTTTTTTTGGATGTTTTTTTATTTCACGTTGGCCATTTTTTTTATATACCAAGCTTATAATTAATTCCAAGCCATATTTTCTTAAAATTGTGGCGTACAAAACCGAATCTATATAAAAAAATTACAAATTGTACCAAATATAAATCAGACGTACACCCGGAAAGAAAAGTACTATACGGTGACAGTCTGGGAATGGCTCGCGGCTAGACAAAACAGTGGAGATGGTCGTGCGGTCCACAAAACAAAAAAATCCGAAGTTATATCAGGGGCGCCAGGTAAATTGGCCCACAGCCTTCCCTACGTTGCTATTCAATAAACCACCAACTTACCAATAGGTTTACTACTAAAATACTAAGTAACAGTATACAACCTGAATAAATAAAAAAATAAATGAAATTGTCAGATTAGAATTTAGTCAATTTTAATAAATAGATTCCCAAGATAGTTGAAAATAAATACATACATATTACATATTACAATATTATTTAACTTTACCATAGGCTTAATAAAAAAATAATATAAAAATGCGGCTTCTGCTTGCCTAACAAAAATTCATAAGTTATTTCTATTTAACAGAACAAAATGAAAGGTAAGACGTATCAAAAGTACCGGACGCTAAGGGGTGTGCGGTTCAATACCAACCAAAAAAAATAATTAACGCAAATAGGACACCACGTGAGCTCAAGTGCGTGCGCAGAAAATAATATAAAAAAAATAAATCTCAAATATATAACCCCCCCTTAGACGCAGTTTACAAAATTAAAATAGGTATGTGTAAATATTGAATTAATAAAATAAACCGCAAATTATCTTTAAAAAAAATCTGTAAAGTATTTGTAAATATGAAAATAAAAACTAACAGCAAATAATCTTTAAAAAAACTATTGTATTCCGCAAACCAAATTAGACGGCGCTTAAATCTTCCGTTGAAAATTAATTATCGATCCATACCTCGAATTTTCATATACTTCACCGCGTGGAATTCCAGTTATAGTTCAGCGTGTCTTCAATCCAAAATCCCATACGCTTGTCGCTGTACATAGACTTGTGTGACAATGTTGAAAAGTTAAAAATTACAGCCAGACGGAAAAATACGAAGAAGAAGAAGCAGAAAAAAACAAACAAACCAACCAACCAACCCTGAAGCAAGAAAACATTAATTACCATCTGTGTCTAAAATAATTATTTGGAAATAAATATATTGATTTTAACACTTTGTTTATCTGCCTTTTGGCGATAATGGAGCAATACAAAAAAAAACTTGTCTCCGAACTTGAATGTATGAAAACTGATAAAAATGTGAATAGCTTTTTAGAGATGGGATAAAAAAATAACTACAACTTTTTAATTAATTAAAAACGAAATGTTCTAACACTCACCCTTCTTAGCCAGATTAGGGGTTTGAAATATCCCAAATTGGACCGAAGCGTAGCCGGCTATTTGGACTCGTGATTAAGGCTAATTTCTTGATCTAAATACGACTCCCGGTATTCACGTGTACTGTAGATCCGCTTTTTTTAGCGAAATTGTGGATATTCCAAAAAAAACCCTTCCACGAAGGCAGCAAATCCCCTTGAATATCCACACGGTTCGGACTAGTCCAGATCCCACATGGAACAGCAGCAAAAGCAAAAAAACAAAAATGCCGTTTTTAATCTAGCCCAACCTTTCAGTAACACTCTCAAACCTGGAATCACTTTCTTTCCGTCGTCTTTCCGAACACTTGACAACTTGACACACGGAGGTCACCGAATAGTACCGAGATTCAAAAATTTCAATTTTATGATCCCAATTCTTCCAAGATAACTCTAGAAAGAACGATCTAAATTAGTTTCTTCACAAAAAAGAGGACGTGTTCCCTTAACTTCAGCACAATTTGCCAGACATTACCCCTATTTGAAAATTACTAATTTTATTTTCGCCACCTTGCTTATAATATATTATAGGCAACCGCTCTTACACGTCCTGAATTATTTAAATTTTGATAAAATAGAGGTGGGACTTTCTACTTTAAATTTGGAACGTAACAACACCTCCCTTTCCCAGAGGAAAATTTACGAGGAAAAACTAGACGAAGAAAATTTTCCCTCGCGCTAGCGACACACTACCTAAACTCTGAGCGAAGTCCACACAATCCACACAATCATCATCCACACCGTCTTCACCATGCGCAAGTACTTGGACAACGAAAGACATACCAACCTCAAACCACACGCACAAAGCAACAACTTACTTACAACACTTACTCCACTTCCACACAACAGTCATCTCTCATCGTATGAGATCAAGTAGAATAGTTTCAAATTCCAACGTCAATCTGACAACACTGATTTGGTCGGTTACTGGATGTTGCCCTTATTCGCGACCTCCCAGCTCTGGGGCATCGCTAGTACTTCACTATACCTCGCATAACATGAGTCCATAAGAAACTCTCCACCACTCGACTCTTACTGATACTGCGAGAAACATCTACCGAAACAGTAGTGTAATTCCAATTGTTCATTAAAATAAAAATGAGATAGGTCTTTCAGAATTTAAATCCGTATACAACGAAATTTAGTGAATCATCCAAAACTAAGCTATTATCCAACAAGATTCACCAAAACATAATTATGTGGCTTCGAAAAAATCCCAATTAAATAGAATGGCTTACTAACATCAAAACAAATCCCAACGCCATATCATCGAAGACAACATATTTCTGACCAAACCTAAGTGACATTCAATTCCATAAATCAAAAGAAATTAAGGCTACCGCAACCCTACGACTTCGTATTGGCTACCTAACACAAAAAAAAAACGAATCGGTTGACCATCCAAATACATCCTAAGAACCGATCATAGCCAACACTCAGTCATCCTTCACGGACACAACAAAAAAAAATAAATACAACCAATTTCAGAAGAATTTACTTAGACTAGACAAAACTTTGCTAGTCCGTTCTACTCCGACCTAAATCCTATCGGGATCACCAGTCGGGTTACTAATCCTTAAATCCTTAATATTCCAAATACCTTGATCCTTGCCATTTTCATCCTCTAAACTATATGTCCAGGGGGAAACTTTCTTCTTCACGAAGTAGGGTCCTATCCATCTAGGAGCTAACTTTTTCGTGAAATATTTAGCGGCATCTGACAACACAAAATTTCTCCGCCATACTGACTGATGGGGCTGAAATTCCTCTGGACGTCTCCGTAGATTATAGGTCTTCTCACACTTAGCCGAAGCTTTATCTAAACGTTTTCTAACATCAACAAATAATTCCTGGAGTCCACGCGATCGATTATATCCCATTTTAGCTACTTCGTCCTCCGGGTCTCCGAGTTTGTCCTTTCGGGAAAAATCTCGTCCATCCACTACCATCTTCCGACCGAAATTTATGAAGTAGGGATCTTGACCAGTCGACTCGTGGTATGCAGTGCGCGTAGCACATGCTAGTTTGGCCAAATTTTCATCCCACTTCCTATGGTTGTCAGCTATATAAGTTGCCATCATTGTTTTAAGGGTTCGGTTATAGCGTTCAGATGGATTGCACTGTGGATGATACAACGCATTATAACGAACTGAGACACCATAGGTTTCCATCATTTTCTTGAAAATACCCGAAGTATACTGGACACCATTATCACATAGTAACAGACGTGGAACTCCAAATACGAGAAAAACTTCTTCTTCTATTTTCTTAACGACATGCACGGCTTTTGAGGATCGCAACGGAAATACCAAAGAAAATTTACTAAACACATCCATTACCACTAAGATAAACTTATAGCCTTGAGTTGATCTTGGGAAAGGTCCCATAAGATCGGTTGCTACTATCTCCCATGGTTGAGTAGCTTTAGGTTGAGGAGTCATAAAGCCTTTGGGCTTACCTTGTTCCACCTTATGCATGGCACACAGTGAGCAACGTCCAACGTAACGAGATACATCACTCCGCAGTTTCGGCCAAAAATACTTCTCGTTAATACGCTTATAAGTTTTCAGGATCCCCATATGACCTGCTAAAGGACTATCATGACACAACTTCAGCACTTCCAATCGTTGACCCTTAGGAACGACTTCCTTCCAATTGTCCGCTTCCTCGACCAAAAATCCATAACTGGGACGGATGTATTTATAAAGTTTGCCACCAGACATTCTCCACTGAGGATACTTCAAGGGATTAGACTCGATTTTTCTACAAAGTTTATCATACCAACTATCACCACTAGGAAGCGGTACAACCTCTTCAACCATATCAAGCACGGGAACTGACCGAGATAACAAATCGGGGACAACATGTTCTTTTCCTTTCCGATGCACAATCTTAAAGTCATATTGTTGCAATCTTACCGCCCATCGAGCTAATCTTCCAGTAGGATCCTTCAAATTTTGAAGCCATACGAGGGATGCGTGATCAGTCACGACCGTAAACGGAACACCCTCCAAATAAGGACGCAGTTTTTCGACTGCCCATAACACAGCTAAACATTCCCGTTCCGTCGTGGAAAAATTCCTTTCTTGACGCGTTAGTGATCTGCTCAGGAAACTAATTACTTCGTCACCATCCGGGCCTGGCTGCAATAACACGGCGCCCACTCCATATCCTGAGGCATCACATTGGACAACAAAAGGCAAATTGTAGTCAGGACAATTAAGTATCGGAGCAGAAACTAGACATTCTTTTATTTTCTGAAAAGATTCTTCACAACTCGGGGTCCAATTGAATTTTCTTCCTTTCTTCAATATCGCTGTAATTGGAGCTAGTAGTGTCGCAAAGGAAGGAATAAATCTTCGATACCAGGAAAATGTGCCTATGATGCTACGAACTTCCTTGACGGATGTGGGTGTTGGGATACGTAGCATAGCCTTGACCTTATCACCATCAACATGTAGTCCATTCCTATCAACCACATGACCCAAATACTTTAGTTCCGGTCTACAAAATTGACATTTATCCCAGCTAACGGTTAACTTAGCTTCTCTCAAGCGTCTAAAGACTTCCTCTAAGATCCTTACATGTTCTTCAATAGACTTTGTCACGATGACCACGTCATCCAAGTAAGTAAAAACATAGGGTTCCAACTCCGGACCGAGGACACGATCTATCAACCTCTGCCATGTAGCCGGGGCATTATGTAATCCAAAAGGCATTCTGCAAAACTGAAAAAGACCTCGACCAGGAACCGTAAAAGCAGTATAAGGCCTGGAAGCCTTAGCAACAGGTACCTGCCAATACGCCGACTTAATGTCTATGGTGGAAAGATAATGCGCGTTCTTTAATTTATTTAAAATATTAGAGATGTACGGTAATGGGTAGCCATCCCTCTCTGTTACGGCATTAAGCTTTCGATAGTCTACGCAGAACCTCCATTTTGGTTCTTCACCTTCTGGAACCTTTTTCTTCACCAAGAGAATCGGGGACGACCAAGCACTATTCGATCGCTCCACTACTCCTTTCGCCAACATATCTTCTAGCTCTTTATCAATATGGCTTTGGATTACTGGGGATACAGGATAGTAACGTTGTTTTATGGGTGCAGATTTACAAACAATCACATGCTCAGTGACATCAGTACAACCAAGAGAAGTGCCCATTAGTTCACGACTTCTATTAATAACTTCCTCCAATTGCGACTTCTCTGCATCGGTCAAAATAGTTTGACCTCGGAGATGATCCACTGAACCTACCATTGCTGGAGCGTCCGAAAAATACCATTCGTTATGCCTCAAATCTGGAACGATACCCATAACACGCCAAAAATCAGATCCTAAAATCAGAATGTGCGGTACGTCCAAAATAACTAATACTGGCAAGACACGCAAGCGATCCCTAACCATGAAAGGTACTAAACATTCCCCCAACGATTCACACATCTGACCATTCGCCACTCTACAAACGGTCTTCTTCGAAGTATCCAACTCTAAACCCAAGTTTTGTAAAAATTTCCAACCAGTTCTTCCTACAATGGTCTTTGAAGCACCAGAATCCAATAATCCCAAAATTTCCTTTCCTAAGACTTTAACTTTCAAATATGGACGTTCATCTCCTTCGGAATGATGTAAAATAAAGTCTAAAATAGGACGTAGGTTGGTCGAGTCAACGTCGGCAACACCTCTTCGACCAGTTAGGTGCGCTTCCTTCCGTTTCCCGAATTACACGAAGGACAAGTTCTGACTGTAAACCCTTCTTTCTTACACTTAAAACAGTGAACAGCCTCCTTCTTCATTAAACACCCTACTGCCTTATGGCCTGACTGATTACAACGATAACAGACTAAAGTCCTAAACTTTCCTCTAGCGGACTCCGATTCGGATGAAACAACAGGACCCTCACTAACACTACTACAACTTTCAGCATCCACACTGATATAAGCTAGGTCCTTTTCCAAAGTATTCATTTTCCTACTATTCGGTTCAACATAGTTCCTAATACAATCACGTCTTTCCTCCATACTGCGACATAGAACACGAAGTTCCTCCAAGGTAGCTGGCAAAGGATCACGTAATCTATCTTGATAGAACGGATGCAAATTCCTAATAACTATAGACAATTTAACTTCCTCTGGAACATGACAACGCAAGCGATTAAAGTAACTATTCATTATTGCCAAGTAAACTCCAATAGTCTCAGACGAATGCTGAGTTCTCCTCCGAAGCTCTTCAAAAAGCGCTTCCCCATGGTGAGCTGACAGGTACTCCCTACGAAACTCTTCAACTAATTCAGCCCAACTCCCTACACGTAGACGAACATCTTTATAAAACTGATAGGCTTTATCCGAAAATAAATCTATACCTGATTCCAAAAGTATACTATCTGGTACATGACGAGCGAGACTCAATTCATTCACCATCTCAAAAAAATGCAGAAATAGACATACCCCTAGCAGAACCTGAAAACTTTTCTATTCCCCATTTATGAGGAAGTATCATCCCAGAAGAAAAACTAGAGACAGACCCTGAAAAAACATTATTACCAGCTTGTGACATCGCTCCAGGAGAAGAAGCATGAACTTGTCCTACCCCTGCCTGAAAAGACTGATTTAAAACCGAAATCACATCGAGCGCTACTGGTACCGAACCAGATCCGATTGGATGCTGCTTATCATGTAAATCCTGTGACAACTTCAAAATCTCAGCAAGAAAGTCTGACTTAACAACCTGGGCTGCGTCTGCATCGTCACCTGTTGGCAATACCATAAGATCAATTCTCCCCAAGACATGGTTAATCTGTGTCCGCAATCTCAAGGACTCAGCACAAGTAGGAGTTCCGGCAAACTTTCCAACAGCCGTATTCAGCTCCGCAAGTTTAGTCTCGATTGCAGTTTTATCCTGTGAAAAGGTGAATGGGTGCTCAGGATATCTAAAGCTTTCATTTGCTGCCTCACGACTAAGTGCATCAGACAGACTAGACCTCATAGACTCAACAGTGCCAGTAGACACTCCACGAATTTTGAGTTCATATTCCAGTTCCTCTTTCCTTAAGTAGTTGGGTACAAGTTTTCGCACCATCTTGCCAAAGTTCAAAATTTAAAAAAAAATGTATCAACCGAAAGGAGCAAATATTCAAACAAAATCAAGATATAAGTAAAAATATTAACACACAGGTACAGTTTACTTTATTAATGGGAGCAAACCAAAAGCAAAATAAAAGTAATAGTCGCTTTATTCAATCTATAAAATTTCACAAAAGATTTTCAAAATTTCATTGTTTCAGAACAAATTACAAGTCACAACATAATCTCAAAAAAAAAAGATTTTACATTCCCTAACATAAGTAAGTTAAACCACAATGTAGAATTTCGAAGTCCAACTTCTCAAAAAAATAAATTTGAACTCCAACTGAAATAGAAATATTTCAAAGTCCTAATATATCCATAATTCTTCTAAGTTCCACAACACCACTTCAAAGTATCTTCTTTTAAGTTCCATTTTTGGCTTCTTCCAACTTCACGTCACACAAAAAAAAACTAGTAAGCACTTCTTGGCATACACTTCCACTAAACACGAAGTTCTAAGACTACTACTAAGTGCAAAACCAGTGGTAAAGTAAATAAATCAAAGTTAGTCAATTAAAGCCCAAACACGTTAGGTTAACTAATTAAAAGGAATCTACACAAGGGGTTGACAAAAAAACGGTTAATTAATTAAGTGCCCCACGTTGGGCGCCAAAATATGTGGCGTACAAAACCGAATCTATATAAAAAAATTACAAATTGTACCAAATATAAATCAGACGTACACCCGGAAAGAAAAGTACTATACGGTGACAGTCTGGGAATGGCTCGCGGCTAGACAAAACAGTGGAGATGGTCGTGCGGTCCACAAAACAAAAAAATCCGAAGTTATATCAGGGGCGCCAGGTAAATTGGCCCACAGCCTTCCCTACGTTGCTATTCAATAAACCACCAACTTACCAATAGGTTTACTACTAAAATACTAAGTAACAGTATACAACCTGAATAAATAAAAAAATAAATGAAATTGTCAGATTAGAATTTAGTCAATTTTAATAAATAGATTCCCAAGATAGTTGAAAATAAATACATACATATTACATATTACAATATTATTTAACTTTACCATAGGCTTAATAAAAAAATAATATAAAAATGCGGCTTCTGCTTGCCTAACAAAAATTCATAAGTTATTTCTATTTAACAGAACAAAATGAAAGGTAAGACGTATCAAAAGTACCGGACGCTAAGGGGTGTGCGGTTCAATACCAACCAAAAAAAATAATTAACGCAAATAGGACACCACGTGAGCTCAAGTGCGTGCGCAGAAAATAATATAAAAAAAATAAATCTCAAATATATAACCCCCCCTTAGACGCAGTTTACAAAATTAAAATAGGTATGTGTAAATATTGAATTAATAAAATAAACCGCAAATTATCTTTAAAAAAAATCTGTAAAGTATTTGTAAATATGAAAATAAAAACTAACAGCAAATAATCTTTAAAAAAACTATTGTATTCCGCAAACCAAATTAGACGGCGCTTAAATCTTCCGTTGAAAATTAATTATCGATCCATACCTCGAATTTTCATATACTTCACCGCGTGGAATTCCAGTTATAGTTCAGCGTGTCTTCAATCCAAAATCCCATACGCTTGTCGCTGTACATAGACTTGTGTGACAATGTTGAAAAGTTAAAAATTACAGCCAGACGGAAAAATACGAAGAAGAAGAAGCAGAAAAAAACAAACAAACCAACCAACCAACCCTGAAGCAAGAAAACATTAATTACCATCTGTGTCTAAAATAATTATTTGGAAATAAATATATTGATTTTAACACTTTGTTTATCTGCCTTTTGGCGATAATGGAGCAATACAAAAAAAAACTTGTCTCCGAACTTGAATGTATGAAAACTGATAAAAATGTGAATAGCTTTTTAGAGATGGGATAAAAAAATAACTACAACTTTTTAATTAATTAAAAACGAAATGTTCTAACACTCACCCTTCTTAGCCAGATTAGGGGTTTGAAATATCCCAAATTGGACCGAAGCGTAGCCGGCTATTTGGACTCGTGATTAAGGCTAATTTCTTGATCTAAATACGACTCCCGGTATTCACGTGTACTGTAGATCCGCTTTTTTTAGCGAAATTGTGGATATTCCAAAAAAAACCCTTCCACGAAGGCAGCAAATCCCCTTGAATATCCACACGGTTCGGACTAGTCCAGATCCCACATGGAACAGCAGCAAAAGCAAAAAAACAAAAATGCCGTTTTTAATCTAGCCCAACCTTTCAGTAACACTCTCAAACCTGGAATCACTTTCTTTCCGTCGTCTTTCCGAACACTTGACAACTTGACACACGGAGGTCACCGAATAGTACCGAGATTCAAAAATTTCAATTTTATGATCCCAATTCTTCCAAGATAACTCTAGAAAGAACGATCTAAATTAGTTTCTTCACAAAAAAGAGGACGTGTTCCCTTAACTTCAGCACAATTTGCCAGACATTACCCCTATTTGAAAATTACTAATTTTATTTTCGCCACCTTGCTTATAATATATTATAGGCAACCGCTCTTACACGTCCTGAATTATTTAAATTTTGATAAAATAGAGGTGGGACTTTCTACTTTAAATTTGGAACGTAACAAAATAAATACGTAAATAAATACATAAGTATATAAAGTACAGTATCAGATTTGAGTTATTTCTACAGATGTCCACACATAATGTGCAATATTAAATAGAAGAAATAGTCTGTAAATCTCATTAATTTCCTTTCATCATTCAATCTTCGCTTATCCACTGCTGGACATAGATCTCCCTCATAATTTTCCATCTATTTCGATCTTGTGCCTCTTGCATCCAATTCCTATGACAACGTTTTAGATCGTCAGTCCAACGTGTTGGTGGACGACCTCTACTTCGGTAGGCATCATCTCTTGGTCTCCATTCCAGTATCCGCTTTGTCCATCTATTGTCTGTCATTCGAGCCACGTGACCTGCCCAGTTCCATTTTAGTGTTGCTACTCTCTCTACTGCATCAGCCACTCCTGTTCTTTGTCGTAGCTGGCGATTTGGGATCTTGTCTCGTAGTGAAACGCCCAACATATCACGCTCCATCGCCCTTTGACACACACGGATCTTTTGAACTGTTCTCCTTGTCATTTGTCATAATTTCCTTTGTACGTTAATAATTCTCTGCATTATATTTTGTAGCAATGTATATTTTTGTTCCCCAATTTCATAGCTCAAGTATTCCAATTTTTTTTTATGAGATCTCTTACTCCAGTCCTTTTCACTATTCGCCGTAATGCTTTTGTTGCTAGGTCAAACTAACTTATTCTTAATATTCGACGATAGCACCGCATCTCGAAACTCTCAATGGTTTTTATATTGTTTGATTTGAAAGTTCCTTCCACGCCATAAAACAAGGTACTAAATAAATATGTACAACATTCTTATTCGTAGGGAGAGACTGGTATCACGTTTCTTTATTTGTATGAAAAGTGACCGAGCAATACGTCTTTTGATATCGATATTTTGATTACTTTCCTTATTTATCATTGGTATAAGCGGGTTACATGAAAAAGACCTAACTTTGCATGGCGAGCTACCCCAAATTTTATTATTATAACATTTAGTGGGGAGAGGGGTTGATAGTAGTGTAAATTTAAAATCGCGACTAAATCCCAGGTTGCGTTAGCCACCATCTTGAATTTAAAAGAGAACCGTTTTTGCTTAATATCTCCGCCATTTCTAACTTTTCACCAAAAACGGTGGGGACTGAAACTGTTATAAATACGATTTCCTACAATGTCTGTTTTACAATTTTTTTTTTCATACGGTTAATATTTCCGAATAAACCCTCCAGAGCAGCGGACGGGCGAAATTAAGTAAACAAGTAAACGTGTGAGGCCTCTCAGACCCCAAAATAAACAATTCTAAATAAATAATAATGAAATAAATTTTCTTAAACTATTTATCTATTTATCTGTTAAACCAAAATGTGGAGAATTATATTTTATACAGTTTTGATCTTTTTAACTTTTATTTCTGAAATCAATATATTTGAGGTCGTACGTATGCGGTAAGAGTACTTATGCGAGCGTAAGACCCTGCGGGGATTAATTTTATAGTAACTTTTTTATTTATTATCTCGGCCGTTTTCAACTTTTGGTCAAAATTATAAGGACTTGAATTGCAATTGCGATTTCCCACAATTTTTTCTTTGCAAATTATTTCATATTGTCGACATTTTTTCCGCTAAGGGGACAATAGTGACTAAATATAATTATTGAATTATCTCGTTTATTATTAACTTTATGGGAAAACCAAATCAAGATGCTGAAATTAAAAGAAGAACACAACTGGCATGTGGCGCTTTCGGCAAACTAGCATATATCTTGAAAAACACCTCCATTCCTGTAAACTTAAAGAAAAAGATGTATAACACATGCATACTACCAGTTTGTACCTACGGCTTGCAGACAGTAGCCCTTACCAAAAAATCTGCTAAAAAATTAGAAACAAAGCAAAGAGCAATGGAACGAATCCTGCTTGGACTATCACTGAGAGACAAGATTAGAAACACCGAGATAAGACGTAGAACGAAGATTAGGGATACTGTGGAATAAATTACAAAAATGAAATAGCGCTGGGCAGGTTACGTAGTCCGATATAATGACAACAGATGGACACGGAGAATTCTACAATGGAGACCAAGAACGACAACAAGAAGCATGGGAAGACCCAAAAAAAGATGGTTAGATGACATAAGAGCAGTTACCAGCAAACAGTGGATTAGATTGGCGCAAGATAGAGAAAGATGAAAGCAATTGGGAGAGACCTACATTCAGGAGTGTATGGACAATGGCTGAGAAAGAGAGAGAGGTTTAATTTTCTGGTTTCAACGTTTTTGGTCGATATCTCAATTTTTCCAGGGATGAATTTTGCGCGAGGGTGATGATAGGGTAGTTTTTGGGAGTTGGTTAATGTATCAATTAACAGAAACTAACAAGCAATAAAATATGCAGCTAAATGGGCCTTGTAGCCCTTTTTCTTGCCGAGATAAGGCTTTGGTTATGCTAACTTTACCCTAAAGTTAGTACAGACATTGGTTCTCGGAAACGGTGGTTGCAGAAATATATTGTCTTTTGGCGTAAAACTTCGGCAATAAATTAGCAGTAAATTTTTTCTGGTTCTCTTTTTGGCTGATATTTCGGTTTGTACTTGTAAAGCGGCTACTACACTACTCATGAAGTTAATCGAAGTGCAGTGAGTACTAGAGTGTAGACAGGTACTTTATACGACTTCGCATGACTACTTCCGATCTGTGTCGGTTTTTCGCGTCCGTCTCAAAGGAACCGAAGTTCGAATACAAAGATTCGCACTACATTACTCAACTTCACGAGGATGTAGAGAGTAACCTCGCTTCGATTAATTTTACTTCGACACTTCGTCCGAAAAACTTTGATCGAGAGTGTAGACGGCGGTTAACGATTGTAACGATAGTAAATAAGTATTTAAAAAAAAGTAGTTTAATGTGTGGAAATAAAAGTATTTAGACTTATTATTTTAGCGACAAAAGGCAAAAGTATAAACAATTTAAATAACTATTTATTGAATTACTAAAAATTGTTATCATATTAGACCCACAACATGACATAACTTTTATTGAATTACTAAAAACTTTTTACCATATTAGATCCACAACATGACATAAGTTTAATTGAATTACTAAAAAGTTTTTACCATATTAGACTCACATGACATAACTTTTCAAGCAAAACCAAACATATTGATTGACTTTTACCAGGTTATTCAAAATTATTACTCAAATAAGATCTTATCAACAATTCAAAGGGTCATTTTAAAACTTTTTATATCAGTTATAGGAATATTTTATTGTTGAATTTTATTTTAGATGCTTTAGTTTTTTTATTTATATTTATAGTTATTCTAGTCGGTCAGATAGGCAAGCCGGCTAGGCGGTCGATTGTCATTCGCTTCACTGTCGAATGGTTCAGTGGATGTGAGTTCGAGCCCCAGCTCGGTGTATAGAAAAATAAAAAAGGCTAACGCAGCAGTTTAAAATTCTAGATGAATCTGCGGCTTAGACTATAATATGCAGGTGTCTGATCGGCCTATGGTAGAGGTGATACTCCTCCATAGATCCCTACCGGAAGGGCGTGGCGCCTAAATATCGGTGTATATATATATATATATATATATATATATATATATATATATATATATATATACATATATATATATATATATATATATATATATATATATATATATATATATGTATATATATATATATATATATATATATATATATATAGTTTTTTATTGTTAATGACTAAAACTCTCCATTTAATTGTGCTCCATGTGCCGTGCAGTATAAGTATAGGTGTTTCTCTTAAATGAACACACTACCCCTATCACACTACCAAAAAAACCAAAATTTAACAAAATTTCTTTACTTATTTCTCGGCTATATATAATGAATATATAACATACACTGACATTGTGTGGCTTTAATCTACGGAGCTCGGAGTAGCCCGGGCCCCAGAAGCGCTAAAGAATAGGTCCTTATATGCCTACTCCGTTTGATAAAAGGTGACTCACTGGACCCGTTTTAGGAGGTCTAAGTGTCTGAAGGGCTCATAAATGGACCCTGTCCCAATCTACCATTACTATAAATAGGGAGATATCTTTTGTTTTATGTAGTAATGAAAGTGTAATGATATATATTTCTGTTCTAAATGACAGGGTGTAAAATCTAACTTTGATAAAAAAATTAAAAGATAAGCTCAAGATCCAGATCCTTCTAAGCGGCTTTAAAAAGTTTATGAGGAATTGGCAAACATTTAAGATAAAAAACTCTTTGTTGGTGCAACTGATCGCCTGACATTAAATTTTTTAATTTTAATAACAGTATTGTTGCTATTACCTAAATGATTGACGGTTTAGGCGCTATTCAAATAAATGCTTATTTGATTATTAAATATAATAAATAAAAATATATATTCTTAAAACACGATATCACCTAGATCTTTGGCATAATCCAATATTACTAAATTTTTAGGGTGTACACCTTGTTTATTGTCTGCATAAATACATGTTGGGGCTGATATGGCAGCCCAAACGTAGGAAGTGGTAAAACTACACTTATAGTTTCTGTAGGATTACTTTTGATAATGTTGCTGATGTAGTCAGAGGCAATATTTACATTTATAGTATTATTCCCTGCCAGAAATTAGATAATAGTCGATGAAATCTGAAGTATTACCTATTTCAGACTATTTGACTCAATAGTTGTAGACAAAAACACATGATAGGGACTGGTCTACCACAAAGTAATTCCTTTAAATAATGCACTTTATATACTTAATTATTAGTTTTTGGTAATTCATAATGACGGTATTAGATTTTTGTTTTGATACAGGGCAGCGACAACCGCTTATACGTATTTCGACCTCTTTAGGTCTCGTCAGAACGGTATAGTCACCGCTCTAAACCAAAACAAAAATCTCTCACGTCCTAGACAATAGTTATCAAAATAACTATATACGGACGTAACTACGCCATCTAAAAACAAAAAGAGAAATCAAACGATTTCTACCTAGCGAAACCGAATTAAAATTTTTACCACTGTTTCCTAAAACTTGCGAAACAAACAGCTGGATAAATTACTCGGCAAGGGAATCTAAAATTGGATTCCACATGCCGTTCATCCTGGACAAAATTCGTAGTGAACTCAGTTTCTGGTACTCCAAACAAAGTAAGTAATAAAACATAATGACGGTATTAGATTTTTGTTTCGATACAGGGCAGCGACAACCGCTTATATGTATTTCGACCTCTTTAGGTCTCGTTAGAACGGTGTAGTCAGTGCTCTGAACCAAAACAAAAATCTCTCCCGTCCTAGACAATAGTTATCAAAATAACTATATACGGGCGTAACTACGCCATCTAAAAACAAAAGGAGAAATCAAACGATTTCTACATAGCGAAACCGAATTTAAATTTTTACCACTGTGTTTCCTAAAACTTGCGAAACAAACAGCTGGATAAATTACTCGGCAAGATAAAAACAAAAAAAAAATCAAACGATTTCTACCTAGCGAAACCGAATTAAAATTTTTACCAGCTGTTTGTTTCGCAAGTTTTAAGAAACAAAGTGGTAAAAATTAGAAAAAAAAAATTGAATTCGGTTTCGCTAGGTAGAAATCGTTTGATTTCTCTTTTTGTTTTTAGATGGCGTAGTTACGTCCGTATATAGTTATTTTGATAACTATTGTCTAGGACGAGAGAGATTTTTGTTTTGGTTCAGAGCAGTGACTATTCTGACGAGACCTAAAGAGGTCGAAATACGTATAAGCAGTTGTCGCTGCCCTGTATCAAAACAAAAATCTAATACCGTCATTATGTTTTATTACTTACTTCGTTTGAAGATTGAATTTATCCAGATGTTTGTTTCGCAAGTTTACGGAAACACAGTGGTAAAAATTTGAATTCGGTTTCGCTAGGTAGAAATCGTTTGATTCCTCTTTTTGTTTTCAGATGGCGTAGTTACGTCCGTATATAGTTATTTTGATAACTATTGTCTAGGACGGGAGAGATTTTTGTTTTGGTTCAGAGCAGTGACTATACCGTTCTGACGAGACCTAAAGAGGTCGAAATACGTATAAGCTGTTGTCGCTGCCCTGTATCAAAAAAAATCTAATACCGTCATTATGTTTTATTACTTACTTCGTTTGGAGTACCAGAAACTGAGTTCACTACGAATTTTGACCAGGATGAACGGCATGTGGAATGCAATTTTAGACTCCCTTGCCGAGTAATTTATCCAGCTGTTTGTTTCGCAAGTTTTAGGAAACACAGTGGTAAAAATTTGAATTCGGTTTCGCTACGTAGAAATCGTTTGATTTCTCTTTTTGTTTTTAGATGGCGTAGTTACGTCCGTATATAGTTATTTTGATAACTATTGTCTAGGACGGGAGAGATTTTTATTTTGGTTCAGAGCAGTGACTATACCGTTCTGACGAGACCTAAAGTGGTCGAAATACGTATAGGCGGTTGTCGCTGCCCTGTATCAAAACAAAAATCTAATACCGTCATTATTTTTATTACTTACTTCGTTTGGAGTACCAGAAACTGAGTTCACTACGAATTTTGACCAGGATGAACGGCATGTGGGATGCAAATTTAGATTCCCTTGCCGAGTAATTTATCCAGCTGTTTGTTTCGCAAGTTTTAGGAAACACAGTGGTAAAAATTTGAATTCGGTTTCGCTAGGTAGAAATTGTTTGATTTCTCTTTTTGTTTTTAGATGGCGTAGTTACGTCCGTATATAGTTATTTTGATAACTATTGTCTAGGACGGGAGAGATTTTTGTTTTGGTTCTGAGCAGTGACTATACCGTTCTGACGAGACCTAAAGAGGTCGAAATACGTATAAGCGGTTGTCGCTGTCATGTATCAAAACAAAAATCTAATACCGTCATTATGTTTTATTACTTACTTTGTTTGGAGTACCAGAAACTGAGTTCACTACGAATTTTGACCAGGATGAATGGCATGTGGAATGCAATTTTAGATTCCCTTGCCGAGTAATTCACCAAACATTTTAATATTAACGAAGGTCCTGAATAAAAACGAGTTGAAAAGTGAGAACTTGGTAATTTGCGAAATACACTGTTCCGACATTTCACAAATTTAGGGAGCAAGTAATTTAAAACCAGCAACAAATGTAAGTAGAATCGAAAACCACCGAGTTACAAATTATTTAGTACAGCTTTTGGTATTGTGCTTTTACCGGTATTGATTAAAATGCTTTTGTAGCATATACATATAACGTATTTCCTATTAAATGGGAATAATAGCTAAAGGAAAGAGATATTTTCAAAATTAGGGAATTTTAAAACCAATTTAATTAAAACTGTGGATTAAAACCACATAACGTCAGTGTATGTCACACATTAATAATATATAGCGGGATAATTAGTAAAGAAATTTTGTTAAATTTAGTGTGGACATTTAAGAGAAACACAATACAACACAAGTATAGTGCTGCAATAATTTAAATGAAGCCTTTTGTTCATTAACAATACAAAATAAAGCATCTGAAACAAAATTCAACAAAAAGATAAGTGATATAAAAAATTTTAAAGTGACTCTTTGAATAGTTGATAAAATCTTATTTGTGTAGTAACTTTAATTAACCATGGTAAAATCAATAAGCTTGGTTTTGCTTAAAACATTATGTCATGTTGTGGGTCTAATATGCTAAAACATTTGTAGTGATTCAATAAATAGTTATTTAAATTGGTTATACTAAATGCATTTACTCTCTTAAAAAAGCAAAAATACGTTTATTTTCTCACACATCAAATTTTTATTTTTTTTAATATTTTTTTTTACTATCGTTACAATCGTTACAGTAAGTACAAACTCCAAACTTAAAATATAATATGAATAAATATATGTCCTGGTTTGACCTAGGCTGTTAAACTGTGTATTATATTGATATAGTATTTCTACATGTGAGATTTTCATATCACAGTGACATGGACTAACTGTGGTACTTCTCATGATACAACTTTTTTGAAATAAGGCATCTTCTGGTCCATGACAAAGTTTCGGATTTTTCGCAACATTATTTATTTGAAGTGGTATCGTTTGGTTTTGGATATTTTATTCTTTTATATAATTACAAAAATTACAATCAATATACTAAGGAACAAGATTACTGTCCATTTTCTAAGTACATGTAGATTTTTTAAATTTTCAATGTATAGTTAATATACAGGTGTTGGAGTGAGTTCGTTTGGAGAAATGTCGTTAAATTTCAGCCTGTTAAGATTTATTTTCGTTGGAGAAATATATTTTGGGTCAAAGCTGATTTTCAGGTTATTAATAATAAGCGTCCATAGTGTCAATTTTTGATTTTTAATTAATATTTTACAGGATGTGTTTTCTATGACGTAGATACCTACTAAGAATTTTATTTGTGTTTAAAGCATTTTATAATAAGCTTTTCTTCTAATTTAAATATTGCTAAACATTGATTTGTATCTAGGATAAGTTATACACAATTCCCTAGAATGTTTACTTTTGGATAATGACAATGGGTAAACTTTTTTACCACATTCTTCGAATACAAATTCATAGTATCTATTAAGATGGATACTGAACTATAAAACTTAATGTGTTTGAAGTTACTATATAAATTTTATAAAGCTGGATTTAGACCAACACTTTAATTTATTACTTAAATATTGCTAATTTATTACAGAAAGAAAAAATTTATTGCTGTAGCTGTTGTCAAGAAGCTGTGGATATGCTAACTTTACGGTAAAGTTAGCATAGCCATAGCTATAACTCGGTAAGGGAACGAGGTACAGGGCCCATCTTAGCGGCATATTATATTGCTCAAAAATTGCTGTTGATTGGTATATCAACCAATCGCCAAAAACTATCCCATCATCCAGATATATGCCTAAAAGCGAATCGTAAGGAATTGATTGGTAATTTATTGCCCAGGTAAGATTTACGCCCAGAAACAATTTCTTACCGCAACCGTTTTCGGTAAAAAATGATTATGCTAGCTGTACGGTAAAGTTATCATAGCCATAGCTATATATCGGCAAGGAAAAGTAAAGGTTCATCTTAGCGAATATTTTATTGATAATTAATTGGTGTTGTTTGGTATATTAACCGATCCCCAAAAATGACCCCATCATCTCCTAGCTTAAAACACATCCCCGGAAAAACCGATATATTGGTCAAACAGAGAACGGTGAGAAGGAATTTATTGCTAATTTATTGCTGAAGTTTTACGCCAAGATACAATATATTGCTGCAACCGTTTCCGAGAAGGAATGGCTACAGGACGCATTTGGCGGTATATTTTATTGCTAATTAGTTGCTGTTGATTGGTACATTAAACAACTACCAAAAAACGATCCCATCATCTCCCTAGCGCAATACTTTGTAGCAAAATACTGGGGTGTATAGGAGAGTAAAGTTGATCTAATAAACAAAAATGCTGTAAATGTAAAAAGGTAAGGAAATATTAATAAAAAATTATATGCAAAACAAATTCAAGTTTATTAAATATAACTTCTTAGATTTTGACAATCTCTAAGTTACCAAAAAGTATATGAAAATTTCACAATATAATATTTAAAAAAAAAGAATGTTGAAAACAACTATAATAAAAAGTTGAAAACTAGACAGAATAACTCTGATATAGAGTGTACAACCTACATCTAGGTTAAAAACAACCTTAAAAAAAATAATGCTAACGTTGAAAGAACGTATAGCCAAGTAACTATATCATACTAACCTACAATATGACCAACAATATTGTTAAACACCTCTAAATTCAAATACAAACAAAATAATATATATATGGGAACAAGCCAAGTTAAACAATTGAAACGGTATATTATCCTGAAGGGATAATAACCGGAGTTAATAACGCAAGATGAAATATAAAAAATTAGTTAAGTAAATAAATAATGAAATAATTAAAGTTAATAATGAAATAATTAAAGTTAATAAAGAAATAAATGGTTAATACAAAAAACAATGGAAGATAATCTCTGGGTAGAATTTGAGCTCAAACTTACCGATACCTTACACCAAGGGGAGTTATATTAATTAATATATATATATATATATGTTATAAAAAAAAACTAGAACTGGTGAAACAAGATATATATATATATATATATATATATATATAGTTCTGAATCAAAAACCAACTGTCCTCCTACAGCTGTCTGGAAGGATACTCCCGAATGGTTTCGGTGTCCCAGCGAAGTCCTCCTTGAGGTCCGAAATTAGCACGGAGCTGGTGCTAATTGGCTCAGTTCGATGATGACTGTCCTGCCCTACCTCTAGGTGCAGGCTGGAGAAAAAATGAGGGTGGAGTAGACAATACTCCCTGGCTTGTCCCAAATGACCCTGATTCTTATTAGAGTTGAAGTGGTACTCTCCCTCGGATGTTCTGAGGGAAATTTATAATTCCATGGTAGGTGGCTGAAAACAATTCCCCGTTACTTCCAATCTCAATATTGATAAAAAGAAATCAAAGAAGAAGTGAGGAAAGTTTCTTTCAGCATAAGAAACCGGAGCAAAAAGATAATTATGGTAGATAAAAAAACCATCCAATCGGATGTAGCGTGACCTTGCTTCACATAGAGTAAAAATATAATGGCCTTGGACAAAATACTATATTAAAATATGAAATAATGAATCTGAATAATAGGATATAGATAAAATACTCTAATGTTTATAATATAAAAAATTATTATTTACCAGATAGCTAATCAATTCCGTGCTAGAAATCTCACTTCAACTTCCCGAGTTTGCGAAAACACCGTCAATTAAATTGATTACGGTTATACTTAGAATATTTAACTTCTTGAAGTGAAGGAAATTCTATGCAATAATTGGATTTTCTTTCGCTAACTGCCACTTGTACCACTCCAAACTCTCGATCAAAAGTGAATTTTAATTCACAGTTAATTAACCAAGAAGAGCCAATTTCCACTTCCCTTAATCTCCTGTCATTTCTCTTGTCCGCAATGGTACCAAATTAGAACCGAGTGACAACTTAAATTATTAACAATACACACTTAATGGGCAAATGAACACTTAAAGTTAGGCAACCCATACTACATCTCTGAAATTATTTTCATATAAATTGTTTATTATTTAAATACAAATTGTAATAAAAGTAACGACTGTTACATTCCCCTACTAGTCGGGAAAAAAAATTTTAATCAAAATTTTTTTTCATAAAATTAAAGTATCAATAACTAAGTGTACTGGCCTAACATTCCACGTTGATCTGCAAGTTTACACAAAAAAAAATAACCACGAACTAAAGATCACGGGAAAAAAAAAAAAGAATGGTCATGGCGCCAGACACCACAAACTCAGATGACTCAAAGTCGAATCAAAATCTCAATCGACAATATGCTTGAAAGCCAAATATTAACTAAATATACCAACTAAATTCTTGCTGACAAATAAATGTCGAATTGGGCACTAAATCCAAAATTGAACTATCCATGGACATCAGATTTATAAGACTAAGTATATCCAAGGACGAACAACCAGGCAAATGTATGAGCCAATTCAAACAATATCTCACCCGGAGATATACTAAACTAAGATCAAAGAAATCATAAACTAAATAGGTTAAGAATTGAACACTTAATCCAAAATTGAACTAACAATGGACACCAGATTCATATTAATATATCCAGAGAAGAACAATCAGGAAGATTTATGGAGCAATTCTCACCAAACCAAATAACAAAAATAGTAATCTAAATCGTAAACATACCAAAGTATATCAAAGACGTAATAACCAAAATAAGTGTGAAATAGGACGCTTAATCCAAAGTCAGACTATCAATGGACACCAGATTCATAAAAGCATATCCAAAGAAGAACGACCAGGAAGATTTATGGACCCATTCACACCAATACTAAATCTCAAAACTAAATGAGGTCTACGTACACCCACATCTGGTGATACGAACCTACATAACCAAATAAACCAAATAAGTGAGGAATCAGACACTGAATCCAAAATCGGACTATCGATGGACACCAGATTTATAAATAGAGCATATCCAAAGAAGAACGATCAGGAAAGGGCCAATTCTCACTAATGCTAATAACTAAATTAGCTCTTACCCTCATCCGGTAATATGAGCCAATGCCAACTAAGTAATTACAATAAAGCAAAATTTCCTAAAGTGTGAAGCAGCATCGTCACACTTATTCAGACTAAGTAATGTAATATGTAACTGAACTAAACCAAAGATAAAGATAAATACCTAAAGTCTAAAGTCTAAAATGGACTAAAGGAATTCAGAGGCTAAATAAATTTTGAGGGTGCTGGTATTCGCTAACTATAGCATGGGGCTACAACAGATGTATGAGAATAACCAGACACCGATAAAATCCCAATAGAAATCCTAAGAAAATATAAGTGGTGGACTTTTCCTATAATACCATTACTAACGAAAGAAAAAAAATATATGTCGAGAACAAGCAACCAATTTTGAACAAAACTGTAGATTTATAACAAGTTCTCGCAGCATGGAATTATCCGGGAATAGTCCTAAATCTAAACAGCAATTTATGCATAAGGAAAGAAGTGGGATTACACTAAGAGAACAACTCATTTGTCTAAACTCTTAAATAATGAAAATGACTAACTTGACATGTGTAGGGATAGTTAAAGAAAAAAAAACATAACCTGAAGTAAGATAACTAATATGAACTAATTAAACTTCCCTATCAAGTTGTGAAAAGGTAACTGGAATATTTGGACAATCACACAAGAATGGTTAGGACATGTCGCGAGCATTTCCTGACCAGAAATATTATGAGGCATAAACATCTGCCTACTCTGCAATAAACACATATAGTACGAACCTAATTGAGCAGCAGTGATCAGTTGCTGAGCAACAATCTCGAACCCACGTATTCACTAAAGCTGAGTATTCACAGATTCATTGACAGAAAATTCAGAAGAATAAATAAGAAGAAATAAGAAGGACGCCGGCCATCCTTACCTACTTCAAAATTCCAAACTAATTCCAGAACCATCCTGTATATGGAATCAGGACATAAATTATTGTAGAGTATTTAAGATTTTCGTGACAAGTGAGAATAAAGCAGGCCAAAGATAAAAAAAAATCACAACATCTTTCCAAATTGGCAAATATTGAACAAATATATCAAAACAAATACTAAGGAATCAAATATCAAAGATATAACACACAATATATGATCCAGTAGTGTAACAACATAGTTCCATAGTTCCTTATCAGTAATAGGATTAACTATAAGTATAAATCTAAATATGTAAATATATACTAAACAACCCTCGTATCATATGAGGTTAAAAGGAGTAATTCTCCTGGGAAGATTAGTACTTAAGAATATTAATTCATTATGAAGTGCATCATTTATAATACAAAAAAAAAATGGATAAGTCATACATACTAATTATCTAATAAGTTATAGAAGTCATTAACCAATGCCAAAAGATACAAAAAATAGCGGTGTACCTACGTTATCTAGTGATTAAGAAAATCTTAGACTAAAATGCAAAATATAATCAAAATAAGCTAAAGACAAACAGAGAAAGAGATTAGCTTAAACGAAAGTGTTAAGTTAGTCTTCTTCTGAGGATGAAGAACTAACCTCGTCGATGGTGTTATCAGGCAGTAAATCCTTTACATGAAATTGACCAATTCGTTTGTTGGACGAATTGTCCCTTAATTCATATACCAAAGGAGATATTACCCTTACAACCGTACACGGAATGTATTTCTGGCAAAATTTTGCCGAAATAGCATCACCTTTACTTGATTTTACAAAGTTTCTCTTTAAAACTCTATCGCCAACAAAGAATCGCAAATCTAAAGTATTTGATTGGTTATAAATATTATATGGTACAACCATAGACATATCATCATCATCAACAAACCTAAAAGTTGATACTGATAATGGAACTATTTCACTACTGTAATCATTAGAATTGTGTTTAACGCTACTGGGTAAAGAAGAATTGGTAGTTGACCATCTGTGATCACTTAAAACAGGTGGATTCAACGTTTCATGATTAGTAGTTAATTTCGGGACTGATTTGTGAAAAAAAAAAATGTGGCCAAGTTATTAGCAACACACCACCAAGATCAAAATAGCCAGTAAAAATAATATATATATAATCAAATAAATACCTTAGTTATCTTACTAAAATACTCAAAATAATTTCTAGTTATATGTAAATTATAACTATTCTAAACCAAATATTAATATATATGCAACAATTAATAGTACCTATAAGTATAGTACTGTTGGCTGTAGGAATAAAAGTTTATATAATATACGATATAAGTATGTGTAGGTAAGTAAGTAAATATAAGTTCTCAATAAAAATACAAAATTCAACCTAGAATGTAAGTTGTACTACTATAACCTATCACTGAGGCCTCAAAATATTAATAACTAATAAATCTAATAAATAAAACTAATAAATCAATACAGCAGTATAAGTATACCTGTTTAGTATTAATAAAAAATTTAAAGATAGAATAAATCAGCAATAATATGAGTAAAAAAAAGAAAAAGCAAAAAATACAAAAACTCAAGTAAGAAAAAAAAAGAAATCAGCTAAAAGCTACTGTCTTAAAACCAAAAACTTGGAAAAGGCACCGCGTTGGGACGCCGATGTAGCAAAATACTGGGGTGTATAGGAGGAGAGAGGTATAAGAAGAGTGGTCTATATATATGGGATAAAATAGATAACAATTAAGTAAAGAAGTATGAAAAAAAATATCGAACGGAATGTGGCTAGGCTAGCAATGTAGGCAAGAGAATGACCACTAGAAACTCAAGGATGGATACGGCCAATTTGCATGCCTTTTAAAGACAGTAAATCAGGAAAATATGTATGATAGATAGAAAAGAAGATAAGAAAAATGAATAGATATAATGAAAATTAACAAAGAAAACAAATTGAGGGCGCCAGAAGAGGGATACTACTCTAAAAAGAGTAACGGTCACTCTTCCAGGTATCGTATACTGCTAAAATTAATTAAAGTTGATCTAATAAACAAAAATGCTGTAAATGTAAAAAGGTAAGGAAATATTAATAAAAAATTATATGCAAAACAAATTCAAGTTTATTAAATATAACTTCTTAGATTTTGACAATCTCTAAGTTACCAAAAAGTATATGAAAATTTCACAATATAATATTTAAAAAAAAAGAATGTTGAAAACAACTATAATAAAAAGTTGAAAACTAGACAGAATAACTCTGATATAGAGTGTACAACCTACATCTAGGTTAAAAACAACCTTAAAAAAAATAATGCTAACGTTGAAAGAACGTATAGCCAAGTAACTATATCATACTAACCTACAATATGACCAACAATATTGTTAAACACCTCTAAATTCAAATACAAACAAAATAATATATATATGGGAACAAGCCAAGTTAAACAATTGAAACGGTATATTATCCTGAAGGGATAATAACCGGAGTTAATAACGCAAGATGAAATATAAAAAATTAGTTAAGTAAATAAATAATGAAATAATTAAAGTTAATAATGAAATAATTAAAGTTAATAAAGAAATAAATGGTTAATACAAAAAACAATGGAAGATAATCTCTGGGTAGAATTTGAGCTCAAACTTACCGATACCTTACACCAAGGGGAGTTATATTAATTAATATATATATATGTTATAAAAAAAAACTAGAACTGGTGAAACAAGATATATATATATATATATATATATATATATATATATAGTTCTGAATCAAAAACCAACTGTCCTCCTACAGCTGTCTGGAAGGATACTCCCGAATGGTTTCGGTGTCCCAGCGAAGTCCTCCTTGAGGTCCGAAATTAGCACGGAGCTGGTGCTAATTGGCTCAGTTCGATGATGACTGTCCTGCCCTACCTCTAGGTGCAGGCTGGAGAAAAAATGAGGGTGGAGTAGACAATACTCCCTGGCTTGTCCCAAATGACCCTGATTCTTATTAGAGTTGAAGTGGTACTCTCCCTCGGATGTTCTGAGGGAAATTTATAATTCCATGGTAGGTGGCTGAAAACAATTCCCCGTTACTTCCAATCTCAATATTGATAAAAAGAAATCAAAGAAGAAGTGAGGAAAGTTTCTTTCAGCATAAGAAACCGGAGCAAAAAGATAATTATGGTAGATAAAAAAACCATCCAATCGGATGTAGCGTGACCTTGCTTCACATAGAGTAAAAATATAATGGCCTTGGACAAAATACTATATTAAAATATGAAATAATGAATCTGAATAATAGGATATAGATAAAATACTCTAATGTTTATAATATAAAAAATTATTATTTACCAGATAGCTAATCAATTCCGTGCTAGAAATCTCACTTCAACTTCCCGAGTTTGCGAAAACACCGTCAATTAAATTGATTACGGTTATACTTAGAATATTTAACTTCTTGAAGTGAAGGAAATTCTATGCAATAATTGGATTTTCTTTCGCTAACTGCCACTTGTACCACTCCAAACTCTCGATCAAAAGTGAATTTTAATTCACAGTTAATTAACCAAGAAGAGCCAATTTCCACTTCCCTTAATCTCCTGTCATTTCTCTTGTCCGCAATGGTACCAAATTAGAACCGAGTGACAACTTAAATTATTAACAATACACACTTAATGGGCAAATGAACACTTAAAGTTAGGCAACCCATACTACATCTCTGAAATTATTTTCATATAAATTGTTTATTATTTAAATACAAATTGTAATAAAAGTAACGACTGTTACAACTTCTCGCTGGAAAAATCGAAATATCGGCCAAAAACATTAAAATCAGAAAAGTGAATCGCTGTTAATTAATTGCTAATTTATTGTTGAAGTTGAAGAGTTTTTTATATATTTTAAAGTAATTTATTTTGAAATTTCGGAGTACGACTAGCATAAACAACAGGAAGATTTGTGGTAATTTTACCTTATTTTAAAACAGGCAATAATGTAAAACTTCTTTTATCAGTTGTGAGATTAGGGGTTTACAAAAATGGGGGCTATTGAAAAATGGTTTTGTTACTGAGGAAATTTTTAAAAATTTCAAAACATTAACTCTATTCGGGCATTTATTATTAATTTCGGCATTTACTTTAACCGATTCGTCAAGAACATAGTTCTTCTGTTCTTCTTCTTCTTATTTTATTTCTTTTTCTTATTATTCTTCTCTTTATATAGGCATGAACCTGTTTTTCGATGTGCCTTCAGTAAGTTGTCGTTCTATAATTTTCTTACTTTTGTGTACTGATGTTCCGAAAATAAGATTTAAAGCTTTCTATTAAGGCAAAATCTTGGAAGTTTGGCATAAAGAATGGGAAACATCAACTTTTAAACTACGACCGTTATAGGGACTAAACCTTTATATAAAAATTAACTTGTACAGAGTGTAGTTAACTGATTAAGATTAGGCCCTATTAGACTCACACACTCTTACCTATTGTCAAAAAGGAACCCCACCAATATGCGAGTACTGCAGTACAACGTTACAACGTACTGCAACAGTAAAATATATTGAATGTGACAAATTCAAACCTTAACAGTCTTTTTATAAAATAGATTCTTTATCAGTTGTGCTAATTATCTTGTGCTTAGCGTACAAATTTAAATAAAAAAATATAACTTTTATAGCTCATATATAAATCATCACAAATTCGCTTAATTAACTATTAGTTTAGAAGCCTTAGACGTAAGAAAATCGGCAATTTACAAAAGCAATTTACAAACAAAGAAATAGAAATTCTACTACTCAACAAGCGCTTTTCTGCAGAGGATTATGTTAGCAAACTTGTTGCTTTCTCACAATAATAAAAATACATATGATATTACCGGAAAGTGTATTTCTGTACCAGAAATTTTTTTCTGCACAGTTCCATATAACATTCCAAAAAAAATAGCATAATGTACAACAAGTGCAGAAAGGTACTAGTTACTCAGTTGCTGTGAAGATAACTTCAAATTTGTTTTACCAAATTTTTATAACAGTTTTCCAAGTTTTCTAAGCAAATTTCCAAAACGTTAACAACGTGTTGGGCATTAATTTTTGCTAATTTTCAATTCAACTATAAATTGGAAATTGATTTGCATATAATTTTTCGTTTATCAGTTTTTATTGTAGATATGTATGCCCCCTTTAAGTGATATCCTAAAACATCGATCCCGTGTAATTACAATTTTATAATATAATATGGTTTTCATGTAATATAAAGGTTATTATACCTGGATTTGTAGCTAGTTTCAACTACTGTCAACCTGTTTCACCAATGATGGTCCAACTGGATTGAAAACGTTTTGATGAAGATAATTGTAATCCATTTGGATAAATTTAAAAAATTTTATTAATAAAAATATACCATCATACATCAGAAATATTTACTTCTTTGAAAGTTTTTTTTACCTACGGTATACAGCCAACCACTGGGATTTTTCATTTTATTTTGTAATTTATATTAATTTTCAACTGAAATTCTCAACATACTTTTTTAATAAATACCTTTGTTTCACGAGCTTTAATATATTTTACAGTTATTTGACCTAGCTATAAATTCAGTAGCTTACTAAAATAAATTAATAATTCAGTTTAATCTGATACTGTTTAATATTCAACTTTCCTATATATTACATCTTATCTTATTTTTCTTAACCCTTAAATGCCCAATCGGGGTCACTATGGGACCCCAGACATACATTTTTGGCTATAATATCTTTATTTGAAACATTTGGCAACCGCGCAATCAGGTATTTGTGTGGACGTGTCTCCTACGTTTTCTGTTAGTATACCACGAACATTCGTGAGGTGCAGTGGTCTGTAAGAGAGATTTAGATAAGTGGGGTCTCGCTATGACCCCGATTGGGCATTTAGAGGCACCAGAATATTTTTATTATTTTTAACATTTTTCGTCAGTTTACATTGAAAAATGGACCGTAAGAGAATGAAAATGACAATAAGCGACCAAGAACATGAAAAAATTATCCGAAATATAGAAGAAGGGATATCAGACTCCGATTTCGACTATGAGATTACCGACGAATCAGATAGCGAAGAGCAAGATGTTTTTGAGGAAAATGTTTCGGAAACTGAGGACAATTTAGAAGTCAACAGTGACGAGGAATCAGATGCAGAACCTACCGAAGTAACGATAATATTAGTGAGGTTAGTGGTCCAACATATACATCCAAATCTGGAATGCAGTGGAATAGCCTACCTTTCGTGAGATCCAAGAGGCAACAAAAAAATATTATAAATGTACATCCAGGCTTAACAAACTATAGTAAAAATTCCAACACGTTTTTAGACTATTTCAATTTATTTTTGACCGAAGAGATGAAGAATGTCATATGCCTTCATACTAATGAAGAAGCTGTTAGGCGTTATCAAGAGTGGAACGAAAAACATCCGAATAACAAAAAATTACCAACAATGAACTGGATAGCTTTTTAGGAGCACTTATCAAAGCTGGTGCTTTAAGGTGTGGGAAAGAATCGACACGAGAGATATGGTCTACAGACACCTCAATACGCCGGTCATTTTTTACAGCCGCATTCGCTAGGAACCGATTTGAAGAATTATCGAGTTTCTTGAGGTTTGATGACAAAGTGACCAGGGTGGAGCGGAAGAAACAGGATAAGTTAGCGGCGATACGAGTAATTTGGGACATGTTCGTCTCTAACTGTGACAAAGCCTTTGAACCATACGAACATATAACCGTTGACGAACAGTTAGTGAGTTTTAGAGGAAAGTGTCCTTTTAGACAATATATAAAATCAAAACCTTGCCGCTATGGGATAAAAATTTGGGCTGCCGCGGATGTTAAAACATCTTATTTATCAAAACTTCAGGTGTACCTTGGAAAACTACCAGGTGGTAGAATAGAGAAAAATCAGGGATTTCGTGTTGTGAAAGATCTGGTGGAACCATATCATGGCAGTTGGAGAGGAATTACAACTGACAACTTTCTTACCAGTGTTCCTCTTGCTCAATATCTTTTATCTAAAAACCTAACTTTACTTGGGACCGTCCGCAAAAATAAACCTGATACACCACCACAACTAAGTTTGACAAAAAGACCTGCGGAGTCGTCAATATTTGCTTTTACTAAAGAATTAGCTATGGTTTCGTACATACCTAAAATACACAGGATGGTACATCTTCTTTCAAGTCAACACGATAGTGATATAATTTGTCAAGACTCTCAAAACAAACCCTTGATGATTTTAGACTATAATAATACCAAGGGTGGTGTTGATAATGCCGACAAACTGATTAGGGAATATTCCTGTAAAAGAAGAACTGCTCGTTGGCCATTCAGGCTCTTTATGAATATTATAGACATATGTGCACTAAATGCCTATATTTTATACATTGAAAAAAATCCTGATTGGAAGAAAAATAATTTTTCACGAAGACGTATTTTCCTGTTACAATTAGGGGCTGAGCTTGCTCGAAACAACATGGAAAAAAGAGCAAAATATATAAAACATAAAGCCTATGTAAAATCTGCTCTAAAAGATTGTGGCATACCAATGGTAAACCCAACTACCGAAGTTGCAACTCAATCCGTCCATTCAGCTAAGAAACGTGCTCGTTGTTACCAGTGTCCGCGAAACTGTGACAGAAAAGTGAATACCGTTTGCTCTTTTTGCAAAAAATTTATATGCCAGGTGAACAGAAAAGAAGAAAAAACTATTGTATGTAAAAATTGCAACTAAAAGTTATATGCTTATATTATTATTTAATTTTAATTTTGTTCGAATTGAAAATAATTTGTTTCTAGAAAAGCCATTAATTTTGTATGAAAAATAAATACAAATTATTCAAATATGCTTAAAATTATTTTTAACCGTGTTTTCCTTTTAGTGTGTGCTAAATGACGTTACTAAATTGAAAATTTTAGTGGGGTCCCTAGGAGACCCCACATGGGCATTTATGGTTATTTTCATATCACGGGCATTTAAGGGTTAAATTAGAAAGCAATATATAAAATAAATATGCAAAAAATTTTTTCTCTAAAACCAATCCGCTTAAAAACCAATGAATAAAAAGGTAAATAGTTGGTGTACACATTTTTGTTGTGCCAACCAAGTACCTATATCGAAAAAAAGTCGAAATCGTTTTTAGTCAAGATAAATTCGTCAATTGTTCACGTCTACATCGCCGTATTAACAGTAATTTTCATAACATCCCTGATCGGAACCCATTTGTTTTAAGTGGAAGTCTTATTCGGTAAAGTCGAAAAGAAGTACTGAAAAATAATAAATTTATATTAACCTCACGACAGACGCTTAGTTGCGATTAGATTGCGTGTTAGATAACAATTTTTCGAGAATATCAGAAAATGTATATTTGCCCAAGACAGCTTGTTTAAATTGGGCGATTTAAGGGCCAAAAGCAGTAACGGAAAGCGATCTATAGCGGAAATTCTCAACAATGATCTCAATTTAAATATTATGTAATATTATGTAAATGCAAATTATACTTATTTGGAGCGATGTAATACCAAATTAATAAAATACTAATACATAGTTTTTATGTTTTTCCCTAGAAAGGAATTTTTCTATATGGATCTTTTCCGGTTTTTCTATACGGTGGGGAAGCTTAAAGGAAGCTCAGTCGGAGGCATCCATGAAAAGTTCAATTTCAAGATGTTGTTTACGAGAAAATACAATAGAGACTGTTTTGTGGCTCCATAACCTAAATACTTGTTTAAATATAACGACCGAAAGCCTGCTTCGAATAGCTGTAAATAAAGTCAAACTTGCCATGATGATTATCAACATACGTAACGGATAGGTATTATAAGGAATTTTTTTAGGAATTTTATGGGATAAGTTCCCATAGTACTGCATTTCATTGATCTAATATTACTACTACTACTTGTCGGTTTATAACGTTCTCCGCCGTTTTCCGACTTCCAATCGCCACTTAGACCGGTTGTTCCCTAGATCTTCTTCTATGGCCCTCTCTCTCAGTTCTTTATTTATTCCTTCGCTCCAACTTTTTCTCGGTCTACCTCGTTTTCTCTTTCCTTCTAGTTGCCACTTTAGTATTTCTTTTGGCATTCGTTGTTCGTCCATTCTTTGTAAGTGTCCGAACCAGATAAGTTGTTTTGTTGTTAGGTCATCTGTGATTGTTCGTTTGATTCCCATTATTTCTCTAATGCGTTCGTTGGTAATACTTTCTCTTCTAGATCTTCCTGCGGCTCTTCTCCAAAAATCCATTTCCGTCGCTTTCAGCGTTGACAGTGTTCTTTCTCTCAGTGGCCATACCTCACAGCTGTATAAAGTGATACTTTTTACTATAGTCTCATATATCCTCTTTTTATTTTCTTTGCTGATGGATTGGTCCCATAAAATGGTGTTTAACATTGTGATGGCTTTTCTCCCTGACGTATTTCTCTCTCTTATGGCTTTGTCTAATGTTTCATCTTGTGAAATAGTGATACCTAGGTATTTGTAGTCACAGCAGTGCTTTATCGTAGTGTTATCGTCTAATATGAGATCTTTTTGTTCTGCTCCAATGCACAGGTATTCGGTTTTCTTTTTATTTACTTCTAGACCCCATATATCATACTCTTCAATTAATTTTCGTGCCATATAGTTTAAATCGTCATAATCTTGAGCCATTATTACTTGATCGTCTGCAAAGTTAAGCGTATATACCATAGTATTGGTGAGCGCTATCCCCATTGTCCTACATTTTTGTTTCCATCTTTTTAAAGCACTTTCGAGGTATATTTTAAATAAGGTGGGAGACAAGCAACATCCTTGCTTTAATCCTTTTGATGTTATAAATCCTGTTGTTATTTGTGTCCCCGCTTTTATCTTTATTATTGGTTGGTTGTATAGCACTTTGACGGCTTTTATTAATTCTATATTAATATTCGTGCTTTCCATTGATTGCCACAGCTTCTTCAGTGGAACGCTGTCGTAGGCTTTCCGTAGGTCGACGAACAACATATGAATCTCTTGATTCCTTGCCATCTTTTTTTCTATTATCTGGGTTAAGGAGAAAATGTGGTCAATAGTGGATCGACCCGTACGAAATCCTGCTTGTTCTTCTGCTTCATAATACAAGTATTCTCTCTCGATTCGGTTCTTTAACACCTTTCCATATATTCGACTCATAGATCCGGTTACAGCTATTCCTCGGTAATTTTCACAATTATTTTTATCACCCTTTTTATGTATAGTGCTAAGGTGTAATATCTTCCATTCCGTGATCTAATATTTATTTATTAATAAGAGCCTCTTTAAAACAGATAATAAAAATATGTTCATGTTAAACGTTTATTTGTTTAGATCAATTAAATAATAGCAAAAAAGCTTAGTAAGCAAAGTACATATTAAGTAAGTATTATTAACTCTTTTTACTGTGAATAAGTCAGAGTTTTACTTTAAAATATGTGGCTTATTCCTTTTAACAATACTAAATTGTACTAGGATGCCTCAATAAAATGACTTTAAAACAATAATAAGAATTAAAATAATTAAAAAATATGTTTTATATATTTATTCTTAAAATAAGGTAAATATACAAGTTCAATATTATTAGGTCAGCCCGCCTATAAAGGTATTCTAATACTTACATTTGTGGTGTTAGGTAATAAATATAAATTAATTGGGTTTTTAGTGTTATTGCTAAAAGACTGTAAATAAATTAAAATATGTGTTAGAAGAAGGCCAAGAAAAGCTAAAAGAAACATAACATTGGTGTCAGAAGAGTAGGATATTTAAATAAATTCTGTGAAAAATAGATACGGGAATAAGTGAATAAAAAATTACGGATTTGCGATATGATGTGGAAGATAGAGAGCTAAATTCGGCTGGGAAAAGCCGATTTTGTCTAACGACTTAATAACGCACTGCAATAATGGGATTTGAATCAAAAAAATGTGTTTGAGGACAAGCATGCTGCTGTAATTGTCGATTTCAAAAGTTTGAAATCTTTGAAATTAGAAAGCCAATTATATAATGATTTTATTTCTCTGAAAAGCAAAGATACTAACAACATCTCTTTATAAATCTCTATGGTCACTTCTGAAATGTTTTCTATTGACGATAAAATATTTTTGTTAAAATAACAAGTTTCTACCGATATTTAACTTTTTAAAGAAAAGGTAACAAAAATTAAAAGAATTTCTGGTTTTGAACAGAAACTGAAACACATTGAAGAGGAGATGAAGAAAACAGGGACAGCAGGCAGAGGAATTCGACCAATTACAGTAGAGAAAAAGGACGACAAGTCGAAATATAAGTTAAAGCCACAGCCGACATCTGAAGGGAGTTGAGGTTCTGTTTGTGTTAAAGGACCAACTGTTCACGTAAAATCCTTATGGACAAACCACATAACACAGTATTAAACCTAAATATTGCAATTGGAAAGGATACCTTAGACGTGCTTCAGACTATAGCCAGCCGTAGAGAAGACAGATACCAAAGAATATAGACGCTTATAAGCGTCTATATTCTTTGCAGATACTTTCGAAACTTTAAAAAGAGACTTAACATGCGATATGGGTACAAACAGTTGGAGTATGTCTACCAGTCGCAGCTTAAAAATCGAAAAAAAAAAATAGCGAGATGAGGCTGTTATATTACCAGGTTAGTACCATAAGCCACAGCCGACATCTGAAGGGAGTTGAGGTTCTGTTTGTGTTAAAGGACCAACTGTTGACGTAAAATCCTTATGGACAAACCACATGAAACAGTATTAAACCTAAATATTGCAATTGGAAAGGATACCTTAGACGTGCTTCAGACTATAGCCGTAGAGAAGACAGATACTAAAGAATATAGACGCTTATATGCGTCTATATTCTTTGCAGATACTTTCGAAACTTTAAAAAGAGACTTAACATGCGATATGGGCACAAACAGTTGGAGTATGTCTACCAGTCGCAGCTTAAAAATCGAAAAAAAAATAGCGAGATGAGGCTGTTCAAGAATATGAGGTAGATATTGCCAGGTTAGTACGATATGCTTATTCAACAGCTTCTGAAGACATTATAAAACAATTCGCTGTATAAGCACGTCTAATGTGTCATAAAGTTAGGTTAGGTTAGATTAGACGGTAACATAGGAAGAACATAAAGACACATTTAACCAGATTATTCATCTGAAAAAGATACTACATCCCAAAAAAGCAGACCATAAGATACTGGAATTGTGACAAAATAAGACACGTATGAAGTTCTTGTAAGCACCCTAGGTATAAAAGAAATTCAGAAACTTGTCAGCAGGACAACTAGAACGTGCCTACTTTAACCTTTTCAACAGTAAAGACCCTCTAATACTAATAGCTTCTTTGAAATGTAGTGAATATGGTGTATATGTAGATGAAGAAATTTTTTTCCCGGTTTTTATAGCGTTCTCCGCCTTCCGGTTCCCAGTTTCCAGCTACGTCGGTCATTCCATTCGCCAGTATGAAGGTTTCTTTCCGACATTGCCTTCTGAATGCCGCCCAGCAAGGATTGTTTTGACCTTCCTCTGTTCCTTCTTTTCCTTGGCGTCCATTTTAAAATTTGGTTTGGCAGCCTGTCGTCGTCCATTCTTTTCACATGACCATACCAGATCAGTTGTCTCCTTTGAATTTCGTCAATGATGGTTGACTTGACTCCAATTATATTTCTGATATGGTCATTTTGTATTCTATCAAGCCTTGATTTTCTAGCTGATCTTTTCCAGAAGTTCACTTCTAATGCAAGTAGGCGTCGCTCAAGGGATTTAGTAAGTTGCCATGTTTCGCATCCATAGAGCACTATACTTTTAAAGATAGAGATAAAGAGGAGATGCTTTCTTTGATTTGATAGTTCTTTTGACCATAGCATCGGGTTTAGGCATCCTATCACTCTTTTTCCTTTCACGATTATTTGCTCTATCTTTTGTTACTGGAAATTCTTCTGATAAGGTGTTGTTTAGTTTGATTTTTGATGATGCTTTATTGTATAATTGTTTGACTGCGGCGATGATCGTGCTATTTAATGAAGATCGTTCAAGAGACTGCCACAGCTTTCTCACAGGAATAGTGTCATATGCTTTTGTAAGATTTACAAATAAAAGATGTATTTCCTGGTTTCTTGCAACTTTCTTTTCATTCAGTTGTGTTAGAGTAAATATGTGGTCTACGCAAGATCTTCCAGCTCTAAATTCGGCTTGCTCTTCAATTTCATGAGGTTCGTATTCTTTCTCAATCATGTTTTTTAAGATTTTACCAAACAGCCTGCTAAAGGTACTGGTGACAGAGATACATCTGTAGTTTCCGCAAATATCTTTTGGACATTTTTTGTGAATTGGAGTAATCCATGCTTCTTTCCAACTATTCGGGATTTCTTTCCCATTTAAGTATCTTGTGAAAAGCACTTTAAGATAGCTTATTAGTTTTGGTGTTCCGTTTTTTAGGAAGTTCTGCTGGTATGTTCTCCGGTCCGGATGCTTTGTTATTCTTCATCGATTTAAACGCTTGTTATATTTGTAGATGAAGAAATAAATGGTAAAAAATATACATTGTAGAGCGACCAGGACCATTATACGCCCGACAGTTAAAACCAGACGTAAGAAACTTTTAAAAGTGAGACTGTGACTGCGAAATGCCACAGATAAAAATGTCCTGGCCATCCAATTAGGCATTGGGACAGAAAAGTTCTTTCATACTCTTGTAGTTGTTGACATCGAGAAGGATATTATATTATAAATGGACGTAATGAATTTGAACGGATTATAATTAAATTTTAAGAACAGGGTAATCAAAGTTAGTTAAGAGGAGGTATTTTTGTATCTACATGATGACAGAGCTATGCAATCAGCTGCTAAAGAAGATACAGTTGTGTCTGCGAAAATTAAAACAAACATAGTAGCGCGGCCGCAGGAAATTATAAAAGAAGAAACACCTGTTCTAATGGAGCCTAGAATCATGACGAGAAAGTTCGCCAAGTAATTATAATTAGAAAGCAAATGGTTAATTGTGCTAAAGAAATTTATGTAAGACTTATTAATGTTGGGAACTATTAAGTGACCATTAATAAAGAGACAAAAGTAGGAGTGTACCTGTGATGTCCAAAATTTGTCAGATGACAATATCAGATAGTTCCAACGACAAATTCGAGCAAATGACTGCAGTGGCATGTCAGTTTCTAAAACAGGTAAATAAAAGAAAATTAGGAGAATTTCTTTGACAATATCGTAATATCTGTGTAACGAAAGAAGGAAAAACAGGAAGAAAACTACCACTGTCAAACATAAAATCAATAATGGTAATTCCAAGCCCATTCTTCAAACAACTCCACTATTACAATGGGCGAAGAAAGAGGAAGCTGGAAAGATTGTTCAGAAAATGACGAAAGATGATGTGATACAAACTTCTTTCAGCCCATGGGTCTCTCCAGTGGTCCTGGTCAAGAAGAGAGACGGAACTATGAGATTTTCTGTTGAAATTAGTTTGTTAAACAGTGTTACCAAATAATAAAAAATATAGTTATCCTCTACTTCGGATCAACAACACGTTGAATATATTGGCCGGAAGTATTTTTTTTTTACTTTGGACTTGAAGTCTAGATATTGGCAGGCAGAAATTGATCCAGTAGATAAGGAATATATATATATATATATATATATATATATATATATATATATATATATATTCAGGGATTACCTTCCCTCGCTCAACCGTTTCCATCTCTCTCTGTTGTTCCATTCTCCATCGTTTAGGCCTCTCTTACTCATGGCGTCGTCTACTTCGTTCCTCCAGGATTTTCGGGGTCGTCCTCTTTTCCTCATTCCTATGGGGCTCCATTCGGTTATTCTCTTTATCCATTTGTTGTCACTAGTTCTTCTTACATATCCATACCACTTTAGTCTTTTTGGTTCTATGTATGTTAGTATGTCTGTTTCTATTGATGTTCTTTACTTTATTTCGTCATTACTTCTCCTATCCATTCTTGTTACTCTGCAGCATCTTCGCAGGCATTCCATCTCTGTTGCTACTATCTTACTGTTGTTTTTCTTGTTTATGATCCAATTTTCAGCCCCATATTTTATAATACTTCGCACTAATGTTTTATAAATCTGTGTTTTTGTCTTCATATTTAGGTGTCTATCCCACCATACTGAGTTAAGTTGTCAGATTGCTGTTCTTGTTTGTCCTAATCTTTGTGTAATTTATTCCTTTGTTGTTGCCTTTTTCGTGATTATAAACCCCAAGTATTTGAATTTATCCTTTCCTTTGATTGTTACGTTGTCATACATGTTACATAGATCTTCTAGGTCTTCTTCACTTGTAGATAGGTACTTTGTTTTCGCGAGGTTAATATCTAGGCTAGCCTTGGTATATTCTTCTTGTAGTTTCTTCATCATGTAGCTGAGATCGTCTTGGTCTTGTGCAATCACTACTTGATCGTCTGCAAAGCTTAACTTATATAGGTATTCGTCCCGTACCGGTACTCGCATGCCTTCGCATTTTCTTTTCCACGTAGTCAAGGCTTTCTCTAAGTATATTTTGAATAGGGTTGGAGATGTAAAACAACCCTGCAGGAGCCCTTTTGTTGTGGTGAAGTCTCCTATGATTCTTGTTTCCATTTTAATGGACACTTAATTTTCTTTATACAGAGCTTTTGTAGCTTCTATGAGTTCCGTCTGTATTTCTAATTTGTACATTGCCTCCCATAGTTCTGACCTTTGTACAGAGTCATACGCCTTTCTCAGGTCCACAAATGCCAAATGTATATCTCAATTTTTTGCTTTTTTAGTATCTTCAGTATCTTCCCATATAATCTTCCTATTGATGATATTACGCTTATTCCTCTGTATAAGGAAAATATAACTGCACATTATTCTAATCATGCTATGCAAACAAGTCGAAAAAGGTTTGTTTGTCTGGACCATTGTTTAAATAGGACTAGTTAGACAATCCTTATGGAACAAACGTTTGACTTTTATTCTGCCGTCATATGGCGGCCTCTAGTCATAAATTTAAAAAACTATTAACAGAAACTTAATTCTCAGCAGGATTCTATTCGAGTATATTTTTACCTGTCTAGTAACTAATGCAAACCTGTACACGGGTGCCAGATTGTGAAGAAAATATAAGACTTAAATAAAATGCTTATTGTTATTATCGTTGTATGCGTCTTGTGAAAGATAACTTGACTATTTCAAGCGAATATTTCAAATTGTTTTTCTACTTTGAGACTTGATAAATCTAAACCGGTTAGTAATCTATTTAAATGAAGCAGTTAAATGCTGCCTTTTTTTTTAATTTTTATTAGTTTACCAGATATTTAATTTGGTTATATGATTTGTTAGAAAAGGATTAAATATTTAATTGAAATAGACTCGACTGCTATCGTCTTAGAACACTCATGCGGAGGTTTATTTTTTAGTCAAGACTTGAGTTTTATCATTGTTTAAAAAAAATTCTTTTTAAACAATGGTTTTATGTATGTTTTGAGAAAATTAAATTTTCAATCTTTTAATCTTTAAAATGACGTTTGAAAATATAGTAAATTTATGGGTATGGTTTTTTGATAATGATTTTGAAACAAATAAACAGATCGATATGCCACAACAAGAGGCACCACATATTTAGGGACAAATTAATCTATGTGTTGGGATAAAAGGAATAATAATTAACAAAACTTTAATAAATGGTACCCTTTATTTTATTTATTTATGTATTTTATAATATACACACCATTTTTGTATTTCTGTTTACATAAATGAGAATGTTTTTTTCAATCAACTCGCCCGATCTGACTGTTTATGCAAAAATTAAATTCGCGTTATTTTAATAGTTAGATAACACTTATTAAAATTCTAATATCTACACCATAGACAATATTAACAAAATAATAATTCAAGGTAAAAAAACAAAACAAAATTGTTTACATTAATAGTTATAGAAATTGATTGTAACATTGTTTTCATGAACTAAAATAAGCAATGTATGAGTTGGATCTATGTATGAACCAGCAATACTAGTTTAAAAATATTAGATCGATGTTTAAATACAATGGTATCAAGTCCAACAAACGTTATGATAGCAAAGTGTTCAAGAAAAACTGCAGCAGAAAACTGAGTTTGCGGCTTTGGTGCAGTTTGTACAGATTTTGTTCTAATCTTAACCAGTCTCTTTTTTTAGTGCTGTTATGCAAGTTTTCAGAAGATTAATCCGTATTCGAGATGCATGTAATCTCCTTTAAAGTGTGTGATAATTATGAAATCTTTTTTTCTTGACCAATGGTGATAACGGCATATCTAAAAAGCTCATCAACAAAATCGTCAAGTTCAGAATTATCACTGTGCGAAACAGTATTGGCACTGGTTGATGGTTGTTTTGCTATTGAATACGTATGAAAAACGCGTGGTGTCGTTAACGAACCTTCCTCTTCTACCTCACTATATTTTTTTGGTATAGCAGTACTGGGTAAATATTTTGCATTTAGATATTTTTGGTCAAAATGCTTACTGCATAGATTTTTTTTTAAATCGGGTAGCTCCAGACTTTCCAATGCAGCATTACCTACAACAATATTATTTTTAACACAACTGAAAAAAAGCAATTTAAGTTCTGTATTCAAAATATATATAACTTGGCAATTATGCCAATATATGTTTATATCTATCTATTTATATATATATATATATATATATATATATATATATATATATATATATATATATATATATAAACATATATTGGCATAATTGCCAAGTTATCTATATTTTGAATACAGAACTTAAATTGCTAATATATTATATAAGAGTAAGAAAAAAATTTTTAGATAGGAAAAAAAAAGAAATTAATTACTATTTAAATGGGAATAAGCCACAATTAAAGGTTAAAATACGTTTATTGACGTTTCAATTTCCACTTCGAAAATCGTTTTCAAACATGTTTGTTTTTTAGAAAGATTTCCGAAGTGGAAATTGAAACGTCAATAAACGTATTTTAACCTTTAATTGTGGCTTATTCCCATTTAAATAGTAATTAATTTAAAATGCCACAAGAAAATAGCTTCAGAACAATATTGGGAAAATAAAAAGATCCCATATCACTACCAAAAACAAATTTTTGATAGTCCTATGGGATTTAGGCATGGATGATGTTATCAGTGATTGTATCAACAATTACACTTTTTTCATTCCTTTTATTAAAAGATATGTAGATGATTTAGTTTTGGCACTTCCTAAACACAAAATTAATGAAATAGTCAACATTTTCAACAATAATAATCAACATATACAATTTACAGTTGAGGAAGAGGTAGATGATTCTCTAGTTCCTTAGAGAAGGTTTTAAGTCCAGTGCTTTATACAGGTTGGTGAATTGTTTGCAGTCGGTAAGTTTGGTATGGTTGATTCGTAGTCTCCTAATAGTCGATTCTTCTCTTCTAGTTATGAAGTCTAGGGAGAGATGACCAATAAAAGATTGAAGTTTATGAAAAGTTGTTTTGCTCTTTTGCTATAAGTTTTGTCAAGTATCCTCTACTGACTTTTTAAAAACGAATTTCGAGATTCGTTAGCTAGTTGAATTGGGGTGACTTCAGTCACCCCATGGTTGGTAGCTTCTTTGGCAAAATTATCTGCTGTTTTATTACCAGTATTCCGGTGTGAGAAGGCAGCCATATGAGAGAGACTTACATCGTAAGCAGAGAGATTTTGGTATATGTCATGAATATTTTGAACTAATAGGTGGTCAGTGAAAATTGTATTGACTAAATGGATATATGAAAGTTAATCTGAACAAATGGCAATATGTCTGTTTTGATGGGAGATGCATTTAAAAGCCAACAGAATACTATATAGTTCACCTGTGCAAACGTTGCATATTAAGGGTAACCGAGATGATCTTACAAGTTCATGTTTAGTGGTTACTGTGCAACCAATACCAGTGGTAGTTTTAGAAGCATCTGTATAGAGAATTAAATTCTAAAAATGCTTTCTTTATAAGAAGGTTAGAAGATTCAAGTTTGTTAAAAATGGTGAGTGAGGTATATATTCAAGGGAGATCTTTAGCCCAGAGGGGAAGTAAAGTTAGAGGAAATGAACTAGTCTGAAAAAGGTCAATATTTTTAAGTTATTTTTAAGTAGTGGACAAATTAATTGAGGTATAGGTTTTATGATAAGGTGTTGGTTATTGTTAGTGGACGAAGACGCCATTGTGGCAATTAGGGAATGAACGGGATTAAATGGATTTGCGGATGTTGATGCAGCATACGAAAGTAGAAGTGATTATCGTCTTAGGGTAGGAGAAAGTTCATTAGATTCACGTTATACACTCTCAATAGGACTAAAGCGAAAAGCGCTCAGACCTAGAAATAGTTTTATCGACACCCCATTGAAGATGACTGAGGGTTTTAAAAATGTTCAACCTTTTAAAACAATTGATTTTAAGTTCAGAGATTTGATTCTTTCAATTTAATCTGGAGTCAAACATAAAACCGAGAATTTTACATTAATTAACAACAGAAAGTAGAGAATTGTTAAATAAAATTTTGATTAAGGGAGTGAAAATTCTTCTGGAAAATTTTACTAATTTGGTTTTGTTCTCAGTGAGTGATAATCCTAGTTCGTTAGATCTATCTTGAAGTAGATTTACTACACTTTGTATAAGTTTATATGAGGTTGGGACCTCACCAGGGTTGAGTTACCAGTGGATATGATAACATTTGCCATGTTATTATATCCACTGGTAGCTTTAACATCCTAATATATAAGACTAAATAATGTAAACTAAATTGTAACATATAACTTTTAACGGGTTTTTAGCAGATATTTAGCGGCTCAAAACATGTTCACCTAGACACTGATGATGGAATATAGATTCCGAAAACCTTTTGTCTTCATGACATAGCCCATTTGGGTTTTTTAATTTATATACCTTTTATAATGGATTTTAAGAAATTTTTTTTTTTGTAATGATTTTTCTTTTGTATTAGTATAGATTAGGGCAATATCTTTCATTAACGATTGTCAGCGGTATGTTAGTGGTAAATTTACTGGCTTCATTTAGAGGGTCGTTGGTGCCTAAGGAATTTTCGAGAAATTTTTCAAGATAATCCTAGAAAACCCTAATTTTTGTATTTTTATAGGATTTGAGTGCAGCTTTTAGTTCGAAATAGTTTATAGAAGAGTTCGGATAATTGGTATCTTGTGAAACTAAGGATGAATAAGGAAAGGGTGAAGGAAGAAAAGAGTATATACGGTTAGGTCCAGAGTTGTTCCAAAACTTTTATTTTATCAAGTATAACCTTTTGATTAAAAAAGGGATTGGATATTTTAAGGTTATTTTTTATTAACAATTTTTTTTCAAACTAGACTTGGGCTAGTATTTGAAGTACATAAAGTTTTCTTACTTAATTAAATATCGTGTTTAAATTTGGCAAAAGATGAAGTAAAAATATACATAGAGCAGGAAACTCATGATATATACCTATTAATCATCTGATGTTCCGTATTTCTTAGGGACTGTTCGATTAGTGAATGCGGGATGGAAGGAGATACATTTGAAATAAGGATTCTTTTGGTCGCAGAAAGAAGCCTGCAGATAAAGATGACGGTGAAATTAATTATGACGTTCGGTGTATTAGTTGATCAACGATGTCGGTAGAAGTGAGGAAAATGTAGATTCGATTATTCGAAATGCGAGATTTAAAAGTAATATTTTTTGGATAAACTATTTTACCAATGTCTTTAATATATTTAAATAAAACAGTATTCAAAATGGAGTGCATGACAATAACTTGTCCCCTTTTAGAAAACGAACGGGAAGGAGGTCTAGAGACTGCGGCAACGACATATGATTTTGGGTTGAAACTGGAGTTGTTTTGTGTAAATGTAAATATTTAATTGCTGTTCATGATGTGTAGTTCTGGTTACCCAGACCTTAACACAATACCTAAACGTGAGTACCTAAAGGACCCTCTCCCAAACTGGAAAGAAAGAAAAAAAGGATCTCACATATTTCTTGGGATTTTCACTGGTTTTCTTTAATTAAACCAATATAGCCACAATTAAATTCGACTATTGAAATATAAAACCAAATTTGATACTCGTTTTCTTATCACATTGTGATTAAAGAACTTCGCTTCGTATTGTTAACTCGTCGATGAATTAATTTATCTGTTTAACACTGTTTAAATCTTTAAAATCCATTGGGAACTTTAAAAAGGGTGTTTAACATTTGGCAGTTATTTGATGTTTTTTGAATCGATTATTTGAAGCTTTATTTATAAACTTCAACATTTTATTAAACTTATTATTAAAAAAACGATTTGCAAAAGTGCTTTTTAGCTTCTAAACATTTATACTACTTTTGATATTTTTCATGTCATACGGCTGTACGTAGGCTCAATGAAAAGCTGGCGTAAAAGCACAATTTAAAAAAAAAACATAACTTTCTATAACCACTAACAAGAAACAAGCTGAGATATTGCAGCGGACAGATCTCCTTTGCATTTTTCTGTGGCGATATTTTACTAGTACCATTATTTTAATGTTTCAAAACTAATTTACTTCTTCACTGTGCATGCTATTGATAAATCGAATTATAAAAAATTAGATATTCTTTTACAATGTTCAATTTTCAGCTCTTAATGTTAATAAACAATGAAAATATTTGCAATGTCTTAAACAAAAAAAAAATGCTATTTGATTTCCTCTGGGCCATAGAAGGTTTTGTTTTTTTTTAATGTTTTTTTTATTAGCTTTATATTGAGCCTACATACAAGTGTATGACATAAAAAAGTCAAACTTATTAGAAATTTTTATATGCTAAAAATTTGTTACTCTTCAAACTGATTTTTAAAAACAAATTTATTATATTCTTGATGTTTTTTTTTTAATAACTTAAAACGAAGCCACAAAAAAACGATTGCTATTTACAAAATATCCCTAGAGTGACTGTTTGGATAAGTACAGTTGTTTAAATAATCGGTCTCCTGGATAAACAAATTGAATAACTCATAAACTTTATGGTCGGTCTGTATGACATTTAGCACACTTTAAAAACTCATTAACTGCCATAATTTGAAATAGTTGTATTACATATCGTTATGCAAAAAGAAAGTTATTAACATTAATAAATTATACTTTAAAAATAAGAGTTTTTAAATTATTTCGGTCAATTCTTTATATATTTTAATTATAAAAATATCAATATTAGAGAACATTTTATGATCTATAACTTTTATTTTAACGTTTTATGCGCATAAACTTTTTTCACTTTTTACGATTGTTAAAAAAAAGCAAAGCAAAATTAGCTAAAGTCTTCACATAATTGTCATCAGCTACCCCTCATATACCTTTTAGAGACTTTAAATATCTGTTTAAGATTTTTTCAGCTTTTTTAGAGTTGTAGATCATAAAAAGTAATGTAACTTTTGAGAGTATCCAAATTAAAATACAAGAAACTAGTAATCGAAATAGTTGCAAAAAACCTTATTTTTGCAGTTATTTATAAATTAAAATAACTCTTTTTTGTGCAAAAACATATAACATAGCTCCTTGAAATTATGGAAATTAATAAGTTATTACAGTGCGCTAAATATCAATCAGTGCAAATAGTTTACAGGTTATTTAATCTGTTTATAAACATTTATATCTTTGATATCGTTTATGCCACAAACTTATATAGAGGATAATGAAAACCTGATGAAAAACACACTTTCTAAAAAAAAAAAAAGAATCTTCTATGACCATTACGAGCCAAGAGAGCATTTTATATTTAAAACCAAAGCATTTTATTCTTAAAATCATACTTCCATTGTCTATTAACAGTAAGAGCTGAAAATTGAAAGGACTCTAAATGAAGATCTGAATTGTGCGATCCAGCTTACAGAGGGCATATGCGGTAAAGAAGTAAAAATTTATAACCCGTTAAAATGATGGTATTCGTAAAATACCTCTTCGGAAAAGTAGAATAAAGAACCTCTGAGCTCCGTTTTTTTTAGATTTGAACTTTTTTAAAATAAATCGCGCTTGTAAAATTTGCAATATCTTGGCTTCTGTGGCAAGTAAAACATAATTTTTTTTAACTGGGGTAGCTCAACAAAAAGTTGTTTAAATAATCGCTTTCCATGATAAACAAATCGTCACTATTTTTATTAGTTATATTACGTACCATTATGCAAAAACAAAGTTATTAAAATTTATAAATTTCTGCAAAATCAAGGGTTTTTTGCAACTATTTTGGTGAATTCTTTATATATTTTAATTTAGAAACTCACAAAAGGAAGAACTTTTTGAGATCTACAATTTTTATTTTAACTATTTTTTTCTAAACTGGATAAAAAACGTTTTATAAGCAAAAGAATGACCTCTCACTTTTTAAAATTGTTTAAACAAAAACAAACCAAAATACCTGTATGTCTTCACAGATTTATTATTAACTAACCTCGTATATCTTTTAGAACCTTCAAATATCTTTATAAGATTTTTACGTGTAATCAATGATTTTTTTACAGATGGACTGGTGTATAAATTAGTTCTCCGATAAAGATGAACTCATTTCTACTTTTCAATACAATAACTAAAAGGTAGCTAAAGAAATACATATTTAAATATCTAATACTTTGTTTATGTTTATTAACTTGATATTTATTCACTAATATGTTTTTCCGAAGTTTATTATCATAATTATAATACCAACGAAAACGTAAAATTCAAATGATGAATGAAAAAAAAAATAAACATTTTTTTAAGTTAATTACGTAACGGAAACGGTGTAAAATAAAAGAATATAAAAAAAGTTTCTATTTACTTACCAGAGTGTAATATCCATGTTTGACAAGCCGAAAGATTTTTTGTCGGAAATCTGAACATTCTTAAACCATGAATTTTGTATGGTGATAAACCACATTTTTAATAACAACAAATATTTCCAGCCATCTGTAAAAAAACATTTATTTATTATGAAAGTAACATTATTTCAATTTAAAATCACTTTTTTCAAATATTATCGAATGTATGTATTATCCGCTAAACTTTATTTCTAAATACCTAATTTGTTCATTTCTCATATAAATGTTTTTTGTTTTAAACACATAGAATTAAAATGTTTTACTTACCTCCGACCAAATTTTTGTAATACACTTCCAAATAAAATAAAATATTTAAATTCTTTAAACTTATTTAGATATAGGAAGATTTAGAAGCCACAGTACGTTTACGTATAATTTTAGTTGACACGATATTTACTAGTTGATAGTAATAACTCTATTTTAAATCAATACCCTTAACTGATTCATGGTCTGTTTTTTGTAACATTTTTATTTGCAAGCATTTGTTGCTACTATGTCAGTGAAATATTGCAACGCTGGTGAATTTAATTCAGTGGATCAAAAATGGACGTTTAGTTTAGTCCTTAACTTTTTCACATAGCACCATCTAGTATAATGTATACCAAACAAACAATGGTATATTAAAATCTATTGAGACAGAAAGAGTGGTGACATCTAGTGACTGTCTCAATTAGAATCAAACAAATTTATACATTGCGTTGGCTAACTAGTTCTATTTAAACAATGGTCTGTACTAATTCTTTTGAAGGTTTGTACATTTTAATAAAATGTACCATAAATTGCATTCAAGCTCATGTTCAATAAAACTATGGATATAAATATAACGAATAAACAGCTAAAATAAGCTAATATTTGTTTTCTACATTTATTGGTATTTTTGTAGCAGATATATAGATTGGAGCCCTAAGATAAATTCTAGGTTAGTGCAAAAATGCCGAGATATACTTAATAGAATTATAAAATCTAAGTATGTTATACCGATATAGGTATTGGGAAATGCAGGGCAATAAAAGAACTAATGAAATTGTCATAAAAAGATCTCAAACAGTACTACAACTCATGTAAAGCAACAAGAGGCCAAAACCTGATGTATAGCTGAAAGAACTAGTAATGAATGGAACGTCCAAATTTCGATACTATCTTAAACATGTATATAGGTTAGGTTAGGTTCAATATAAGTGGGTGTGTAATATGATTCCGCAAATCGCTCTCCTGGTCTTTACTACCGAAAAACAGCAAAGTGATTTGAAGAATGCTGTATTGAAGAGCGGAGTTTTTATGAAGGTGGTCTACATGATCTGGGGAGGAGTTTCTATAGGAGCACGAACGGACCCTCTTTTCATTTGAAGAAACGAAGATCTTAGACAATTTATAGAAACACTAAGAAAATCGTGCAACAAAATATTACAAAAGTCGGTTTTCTGGCCAAGGAATGGCCAGCATGCAGTTTTAATTTGAGTCCAATCGAACTCTTATGGGGTGAGCTATAAGAATTCGAGCTAGATTTCATACCCCAAACTTTATCTCAGAGCTTTGTTGCATTGTTGCAGTAGAAGAAGAGTGGCTTAACATTCTACAGGAAAAAATAGCAAACTTAAATAAATTTATACACAATTTTATGAGAAGTTATGCAGACAAAAGGAGATTATATCAATTATTGAAAAGCTACCTGTTTAATTTTTAATTGCCAATTACCCTTTTTCTGTTATATGCGCAACAAAATCAATGAATTTGTTTGATACATTAACTTTACTAATATAAAAAACCGAAATAAATGTTGATAAATTTATGCTTATATTAATTTTTTTTTAAATAGTATATTCCTTTTTATCCGATGAATAGTGTCTGAAAAAAATATAGTTTCAGTTAAAAGTTTAGTGGATCGATTTCAATTCACGCAAATTTATAACAAAAAGCCGGTTTTTGTACTGGAATATAAAGTCTTAATGACATTTTTAATACAATTCAACTACAAATAAAAAAGGTATAAAAGAACCAAGACAATCACCTCTTATATATTAACCGAAAAAAGCATCCGACATTGGTCCACTAAAAAAACTATGGCCAGTCCTAAAATACTCTTCAATAAATAATACAATCAATGCAGCGATAAAACAACTGTACAATCAAGCCTCGTCAAAAACTAAATTAGGAAATAAGAAATAATAGAATATGTTTCTGTATATCTAATTAGTACTCTTCGGTCTATATTTGGACATAGGCCTCCCCGATCTTTTTCCATATTTCTCTGTCTGTCGCTACAGTCATCCATCTAGAGCCCCCGTGCTTCTTGATATCATCTGCCATCTCATTTGGGACCTTCCTCTGCTTCGTTTATATTCCCACGGTCTCCAACTTATAAGAATTTTATTCCATCGGTCTTCTTTTTGTCTTATATTGTGTTCGGAAAATCTCCATTTAAATTTTGCAACTTCTTGTGTAACATCCATCACTTTTGTTTTCTCTCTTATCCACTCGTTTCTCTTTTTATCCATTAGTCTTATGTGCAACATTTGTCTTTCAATTGCTCTTTGGGTTTTTATGATTTTGTCCATGTTTGCTTTTGTAAATGTCCACGTTTGGGAACCATAAGTGAGCACAGGGAGTACGCATTGATTTTATACTTTGGTCTTAAGATGCTGTGGATATCTTTATATCTTTTGTTTTTGAGAATGTAGATTAGTTTGCCAAATGCCGCCCATGCCAGTCTAACTTGTCTTTTTATCTCTGCTGTTTGATTTTCTTTGTTAAGTTTTATAGTTTGACCCAGATATATGTATACAATCCTGAACTTGTTCTATTTCATCTTGTCCGATCCTCATTGTAATGTCTTCTTCTGTATTTGTTATGATTTTGGTCTTGCTGTAATTTATATTAAGGCCTATCTTTCCAGCTTGTACGTCTAGTTCTTTCATCATTTCAAATAATTCTTCTTTTGTATCGGTTATCAATGCGATGTCATCATCGTACCTTAGATGATTCAAGCATTGTCCATAAATTTTTATACCTTTCTCTTCCAATTCTAATCTTTTAAAAATATCTTCCAGAGCCTGATTGAAAAGTTTCGGTAATATTGTGTCACCCTGTCTCACGCCTCTATTTATTTGTATTGATTTTGTTTCTTCATATACTTTAATTGTTATTTTGGCTTCCTTATATATATATATATATATATATATATATATATATATATATATATATATATATATATATTGGCTATTAGTTCCGTATATCTGTGGTTAATTCTGCTGTTAACTTTTCACTGCCCAATGTTCGACACTATCGAAAGCCTTTTCGAAATTTATGAACGCCATATATAGAGGAATGTGGTATTCATTTGCTCGTTCTATAAGTATTTTCATACTTAGTAAATGGTCACTTGTGCTGAATCCCTTTCTAAAACCAGCTTGTTCTTTCGACTGGTATCCGTCGAATTTTGTCGTCAATCTATTGTTTAAAATTTTTGTTAGGAGTTTATACATTACATTGAGGAGTATTATAGAACCGTAGTTTTTTATATCTGCTTTATTCCATTTCTTGTGTAAGATAATGGTTACGGATTCCTTCCAGTTGTTTGGGATTCTTTTTTTTTGAATATCTTGTTAAAAAGGGAATGTAGAATATTAATTACCACTTTTCCATCATATTTCAGTATCTCTGCAGTTATTCCATCTTTTCCAGGCGATTTGTTTTTTTTTTCATTTCTTTCAATGGCTTCTTTATTACTGATTTGCATATTTCTGGCTATAGCTCTGAGTTGACATTTTTTATTTTAGCCTTAAGTTGGTTTTTAATTTCTTCTGGTGATTCCTTTTTTGTTTTATATAATTCTCAGTAGAAATGGTGGATTATATTTATGATGTCATGTTTAATGTTTGTTTCTACTCCGTTTACATCTTTTATTTTGTTTATTTCACACTTACCCAATTTCGGTCTTAAGCATTTCATATTTTTGTTGTTCTGTATTACTTCTTCTATTTTTATTTCGTGTTCTTTTCTCTTATTTTCTTTTATCATTCTGCTTATTGTTTTATTGATTTCTACATATTCTATAGATTTCCTTTTGCCTCCTTTTTATCCGTAAGCTTCTTTGTTTCTATTGATATATAGTTGTTCTTTTTTAGATCCTTTTTTGCTATTTCTTTTCCTGATGTAATCAGCGTTACTGTAAGTATATTGTCTATTTCGTCTAAATCTTTATCAGCACTGTCTAATTTTAGGGTAAGTTATTCTTTTAATAGGTCTTTGTATATCTCTTTATATTGCCCTAGTTTGTTTCTATCTAGTAGATCCCAGTTTCTAATTATTTTTTTTTTCATTTCATAGTTACCGTCAATACTAATTTTTGTTCTGACCATCCTGTGATGCTACCTGTTGTGAATCTGTTAAGAACTGTTACATCTTAATTGTTATATCGTTCCGTGGACAGTATATAGTCGATCTTATTTTTTGTGGCTTCATTAGGGCAGATCCATGTCCATTTTCGTTGGGGCTTCTTTTTGTAAAAGGAGTTCATTGCGTATAAATGCTTTTCTTCTAGGTAGTTCATTAAAGTAGCACCTCTATCATTTCTCTGACCATACCCGAAATCTCCTATTTTAGTTTCTTCTTTGTTTCGTTTTCTACCACGTTTGGCATTGAAATCTCCAATTACTAGTGTAAGACGATTTTTATGTTCTTCCATAGCCTTTGATATATCTTCATAAAATAGTTATGTTGTGCTCGTCTTAGTGGGTTTTTGTTCTTATCAATCAAAAGCGAATTATTGCCTTCCCCAGATACCGTGAGTAAGACCTTTGAGGGGTGGGATTCAGAAATTTTCTTACCCATTATCTTACTGGGGACCATTTCCTTTTGTTTTATTAGTCGCCATGATAAAAGTGGGGGGAGGTAATGGCAGTTAAAACACCACGCTTGTCAGGCGGGTTGGTGAGTTAGTTATCAGCCGCCCATTCTGGGTCAGACGCTGTTTGTAGCCGTTCACTATGGATCAGATGCTACATTTAGAATATGTTTAACTCTCTATAAATTAAGCTTATAAACATGTTACTCTGAAATGGGAGTACAATTAAACAAGGAATGCGTTCTACCCCTCATTTCGATGATTAAATGTTTATAGTCTTGACAGATGTGTTATGGGTCATTAATATCTTGACATATGTGTTATGCATCATAATTAAGTGGTTTATCATCCATCAAACGGTTCTAGCCCAGGATACCTACAATACCTACAATTTTATCTAGACTGTTGTTTAGTGAAGTTGAAAAATGCATTGCACTATATTGATGCAAGTATTTAATATATATCAAGATTTTAAGGTACGTTTACATCTAACACTTATCTCCGCAAATAAATGTCGAGTGTCAGACATAAATTTCCTTTCAGTTTTTACATACTAACCGAAACTATTAATTTATGCCATTAATAAGTATACGACACTTCTAGACATGTCAAATTTGAGATAAATATACGGCCCGTTTACATATACACAAAATATCTATTATATTTAATTTTTTTCTATTCAAAGTGATTATTTTATCTCGCTATGACAAATATATTATCTAAATATGCAAAATGTGTGAATTCAAGAGTCTAGGTTGAGATGTGAAAAGTACGGTGCTTACAATGAGTTAATGTCTGAGCTCATTATGGATAACAGTTTTTAAACTTTTTGAAAATGAAGTCTGCTGATTTCAAAAGACTTTCTTGTAATCTTTTTATACCTTTATATATACATATTTTATAATCTTACTTGTTCAAATTTTTCATGAATCCACCAATATAACCCCGTATTTTTGCGATTATTTCACAAACCTTGACAAGAAACATGCAAATTGTAGTGTACTGACTTGCAACCACTTGTATTAATCGCATCGTAAAATTTTTGTGTGCTAAAGAAAGTAAAAATCCGTATTGTATTTGTAAAGTATATCTGTATCATTTTGTTACACGTATTTAACATTTTAGTATTTTTTGAAACATCTAACGGGACATATATAACCCATTAGACTTGAAAGGGTTAACGTTAAATTTGATATATACATGCTATATCCATGTGGGTTTAACTCCCGATGTCGATTAATTAAAACAAAATATTTTGTTTGAATATTTAAACCTAAAATAACGTTGTCGTAAATTTTATATCATGATAATTTAACACAGTGCCTATTATTTAACTTAATTAAAATAGGGTTCTAAAACTGTTTCCTGACCGCATACCAGTTTTAATCAAATTCTATAATACGCTTCCAGAACTAGCAGTAGTAGTAAATGAATAACAGTAACTCGTTTTTTTAACCAATTCGAGTGAAACAGAAGACTACAAATCTTTAAAACAGCATGCAACGCCGAGATGTCAAGGGATTAAAAATATAAACAAAGAGTGCATTAAAAAACTATTTTAACCACACGACTTATATTATGTGGCTTTATTCAATCAAAATTTAAACACAATAAAATTTATCAGAAAGCCACGGCAGAAGAACCAGTAAAGGTTATACTAAAAGCTATTTTAAAATTCCAATCTACAAACAAAGATTAGGATTAAAACAGCCCAAATCCACATCATTTTCAATATTGATCTTTAAGAAATTTGACTCGTTAGGCTAAGAATATTGCCATAATCCATAATACCAATATTGAAATAAAATTATATTTAACTAAAGTTTTAACTAAATGTTAATGTTTTAGGGTTTTGGAAAATTGCAGTCATCTACTCTTCTAAACAAATTATCTGCTAGCTCTGCTGCTACATACAGGTTGTATTTTTATGGAAGACGGATTTTATAAGAGCGATGTACGAGAATATTATCCTTATATATAACTTAGACAAATCTTTCATTCTGAATACCAATTACGACTTGTGTTTATAGTTTTGTAGATTCACTAAAAAAAGTTTTTCAAAAGATATAAGTTTTTATTGGTATTATTTTTAAAACTGTATCCATAAATACAGCTTCAAAGGCAAGAAACAATCAACTAGAGAACCAATTAGATTTACAGAAAAACGCATTGAACTACATCGACTTGTTTACATTTGCATTACATTTGGATTCAATTTAGTTTATGCAATTGTATATGACGTAACTCATGATTAACGGGTGAATTATGTGTTCGTGAACGGAATATACTTTAGGAACTCACGTGCTTGAACGGACGTGTAAGAAATTAAGTAACCCTGACCGAGCATGAATAGAACTGGAAATGGAAATGGACTCATGTGCCCACAGAAAGCATTAATAATAATATTGCAAAGGTTACGTTTAGCTACTAAAAAAACCAACAATATGAGTTCACTAAAATATTCTCATGTTGATAAACAATTCCTCATAGTCTACTACATAGTTCTTACAAATCAGCAGTCAAATCATTACTAAAATTATAGTTTTAAACAAAAATATTAATCAATCTTCTTCTTAGGGTGCCTGTCCGTTCCGAACGTTGGCGATCATTCTGGCTATAATAACTTTGTTGGTTGCTGTACGGAATAGCTGTGTTGAGGTTTTTCTACACCATGCTCTGAGGTTAGCAAGCCAGGATATTCTACTTCATCCTGGGCAAAATGCATTGGAGTAGCTCATATCTGCCTTGATTTCTCATTATATGTCCCAAGTACTGCAGTCTACGGCCTCTACGGCCCTTCACGATGTTGACCAAATCCGCGGTTGTTTTCATTCTCCGTAGTGTTTCTACATTGGTGACTTTGTCTGTCCATGGTATCTTCAGGATCCTTTTGTATAATCATAGCTCAAAAGCCTGAAGTTTCGATAGAGTTTCCGCCTCCAATATTCACCTTTCTACTCCGTACAGAAGCACTGAGTACACATTACATTTAAGGAGCCTAATTTTTGTTTCTAGGGTGAGGTCATGGCTCTTCAACACAGAGCTGATAGTCAAGAATGCACTTTTTGCCTTTCCATTGCGACATTTTTGTGCTCTGTGCATAAAGAGAGTTAAGTCCAAAAATGGTCGAAATTAGTCAATGCAATAACTGCATGTTATAATATGATATCTACATGTGTGTATAATGTGTCAAGTCCAATTCCATTCCTAAACTGAGATATCCATTTTTGCACTAATGAAAAACAATCAATACTAATTGTGTAAAGCGTGTTAAGTCCTAAATTTAGACATATCACTCTTTACACTAAACATTATTTAACATATGAAGACTCAGTGTGTTAAGTCCCACAACCTTGCGCCTAACCATGACTTAACACACTCTGCACTAATAAGTTATAACGTTGACTCACTGTACGCCGCGCCGTTAAATAGCTGATTTGTATATTTTACTAATCAGTAGCATACATTGACTAGGTCGTTTCAAACATGTTTGTACTTAAATGAACAACATAACACTTTGAAGATTTCAGTTGTGGTTGTATTTAACTTTTAATTACAAAAATATTACATGATTATTACATCATTTCTATTGTAGATATTATTAGCCATTTCACTTTTACAAAAAAAAAAAATTAATAAAGCCCCTTCTGTTATTTTTTTAATAGACTAAAAATATGAAGACTGAGTGTGTTAAGTTTAAAATAAGACTGTTTTTTTTTTCGGAACAGTAACTTACTGTAGTGAGCTACAGTTGGGAGCTATTGCTCAACAATTGTTTTTTGCTGGAAATAGTAAAGAGGGGGAATGCAGTTTTCCTCAAAAGTAAAACATTATTTTTTGTCGGGTGAAGTTTGAAAAATTCGACATTGTTTCTAAAGCAAAACTAATTTTCTTTATTCATCTCATTTCTAAGAGATAATTTCTGAAATTTGACTTTTATTATGATCTGTTGAAAATTCCCTTTTGTTACCATTAGAACAAGAGATAACGGTACCTTTTCTCCCGTTGATGTTTAACAGAAAGTGTTCTTTTCGATAGAAGATGACAAAAATGTTTTTAGGTTCAAGTCCTGCTCCAAGTATTCCACCTTATCTAATGGATCTGATTAATTTAGATGACTTAGACACATATGCCAACTACAGTCCTCTCGAAGCCTGCTTGCTTATGACATGAGTCGTCAGGTGATGAATACTAAGCTGTACATAAAAAAAGAAAGTCGATGGACAGTAAGACCTACACAGACTTGGTACCAGTAAGTGCTTATTATTTTGGAGCAGTAAACCCATTAATCCCTCAAAAGACAGTAGAAGCGTACTTAAATAATATTGAACTTTAATTAGTCGTTCTAATGTATGACACTACATGTTATGTTAGAACTGGGTACATATCAAAAAGTACGAAAGTTTATAAGCCAGAGCTGGCAAAACCGTGAAGTAAAAAAGCGAAGTCGCTGAGGCCAATAAGTCTGATGTAGTTCGTACTGAAGACTGTACAAACGATAGTTATATTTTTTTTTTCACTACAGTATGATATCAATCAGTCAACACTTCTGAGGTTTAAATTATGTTATGGATATTTTCCCATTTTTTTTTCTTTACAAATCTAACTAATTATTTATAGGTATACTTAACAGTCAGACAAAAGACTATCAATCAGTTGAAATTTGCTTCTCATTTAGTTACAGCAGAAAGAGGATAATTATGTGAAGTGGTATGTTCTTTTCTATGATTCTTTTAATTGTGTTGTTGGTTATATATTTATACTTTTGGCATTAAAAAAATATGTGGTTTAAGTCACTTTTAATCTGAAATTCTTAGCAAATCCGAATTTTATATATTTACTTCAAATAAATATGCAGGATAACATGCGTACCAAATCTTAGTGTATTGATGGTGCGAGGGAGGGGAAAATTTCTACACTATCATTTTTTTTTAATTATCGTTTGTATCAGTAACTGTATTGTATTGTTAAAATGTTAGTGTTATTAATTAACTTCGTTTAATAAGGATGATTAAATCAACACAATAATATTAAACGTACTTACTTAAATTGTTTCAGGAATACCCACTACTATTTAGTTTAAATACATTTTCTTACTATTCACTTTTTACAAAAAACAATAGATCATTTACCAACATGCCATGATGTACATACACGTACAGTCCGGTATTAAGCACATTATGCGTAATGGATATAGAACACTATAATTCTAGTAACGTATTTATTCTAAAAGTTAAAAAGGATATAGAACAAAATAATTTTAAAAATATTTTGAGGCATACGGGATATAGAACTAAATGTTACTGAAATCTTTTAATTGGTTCTGAATATTATCATCATTTCAATGGATATAGAACGAGCTAATTTTTACAAAAATTTCTATGTATATAACTCCAAACTGCCAAAAAGTGGATATAGAACAGTATAATTCTCAGGCGACGATATGTTTAAATATGAACAATGGCAATCCGAACTTAATTAAAATTAGTAACCACTCAGTACGCAACAAAAAGGCGAAAGTGGATAAGCAGATAGTAGATAGTAAATATTTCGAGGACAAAATATTAGGCAAGAGAAGACAGAGCTAGATGAAGACTAACAATAAAGCAGAGATGAAATAGACTCGAGAACATAAAAAATCTAGCGTTCGATGAAAAAGCAACAAAATAAGGGGAATAAAGTGTCTTCAGAAATTGGACTAAGAATCACATCAGTATATCAGATAGATTTATCAAAACACTCTATATATTGTTTAAAATGTTTATATATATATATATATATATATATATATATATATATATATATATATATATATATATATATATATATATATATATATATATATATATATATATGTATATATATATATAGGACAGAAAACGATATTATATCGTTTTCGTTTATGGCTGTCAAAGCAGGTGGCACCTCTGAACGCTAACCACTGCAGTGGTTAAAGTTTAGGAGACATTCGTTGGACTTTCCGAGTTTGAATTTATATCAGCACAAGTATCTGATTAGGCTGGGAGAGGCCTAAATAATTTATAACACTTTATTGATATTAATTCGAGCACGGAAGTTTAACGAATTTGTCCTCCTAGGCTATATATTTGGCCATTTAATTCAACAAAGCGATAGCAGCTTTTGCTAAAAGATTTAATCTTTTACACATTTCGCATAGCCCAGAGGACAAAAAATGATATTATTATATCGTTTTCGTTCATGGCCACTAAAGCAGGTAGTACATCTGTACGCTAACAACTGCAGTCGTCAAGTTTTAGGACTTTTTGAGTTTGGATTTGTATCAGCCCAAGTATCTGATGAGGCTACGATAGGCCAAAAGGATTAATAACACTTTATTGATACCAATTCAAGCACGGAAAGTTTAACGAATTTTTCCTCCTAGGCCATATATTTGGCCATTTCATTCAACAAAGCGATAGCAGCTTTTGCTAAAAGATTTAATCTTTTACATATGTGTATATACAATCTTTTGTATATATATATATATATATATATATATATATATATATATATATATATATATATATATGTATATATTGTTATGGATTAGTTTATCGATCAGAAATAGAATAAAGAGTTTTTTTATTATTTTAATATACCGCGGGCATATAAGTTAAAATACAACCCTGTACTTATTTGTAATAGACCATAAGAGAAAACATTGTTCCGTGAAAGACTGAGTGAATAGTGAAAGGACAATGGAACCCGTATAATTATAGATTTAAGGAATAAACTTTGTAATTGTATTTTGCGTTGGGCATTTTTCGAAAGTAAATAAATAAATAAATTTGGAAACTTATTTCTGTTGAAAAAGGTAAAATTGTTAATGGTTGCTGAAAAGTAATTTGAGTGAAAGTAGTTTATTTGTTTGAAATATCATGTTGGAAATTTTCTAAATCGAAAATAAGTGGGAAAGATGAATGCTTATGATTGGTTAAAAAGGAATGGTGGGAATGAAAGAGTTGAGAAGGTTGTCTGGGGAGATTGAAAGGATTATTATGTTACCGGCAGACCAGAAGAGAAGACGTGTTTTCGTGTAGTCAATCTGAGTACCAGTGTTTTCGTTTGTTAGTGAAAAAGGTGGAAGCTGAGAGCAGATCAAAATTGAGAAGATTAATACCTCTTTTAAGTCTGCATAGTCCACGAGATAAAATTGAGAAAGAAAGGAGAATTTGTGAATAAAGAATATCGGTCAAAAGAGGCTTGGGCTTGTGTTTTTCGGAGGAGTAGTTTGCTGGTATGCGGTTTGGATCGATGCTGAGAACGGGAAAGATTTGATGGTAGCCGGACATAATCAATCAAGGAAGGAACTGTGGTTTTGATCGAGAGGAGACATCATTGGTGTAAAAAAATTAAAGGTCAGTCAAATAATTTGAATGAAAGATAATTTTAAGATATTCTAAAAATAAAATCAAATATAAGCATACGAACTAAGATTCCAAGTTTCAAAGAGTTATTTTTTTTGTGAATAAATTATATTTTTATATGGTCAATTTTTTTTAGTAGATATTATTATAAAACAGATCAATAGATAGTTTGTAATTAAAATTTAGAGTATAGGAGTTTGTTTTGGAAAGATAATTGCCCACAAAAAGTTATTTATTAACATTCATCGTATTGCTTATTGAAAATAAATAATAATTTGTATGCATATTTATGTTGTTTTAATGTTAGTTCCGTTTCCTGTTCTATCCCGATTATGAGCAACTAGGAGATTCTGAACCCACTAGAAGAGATATATAAAGTAAACTGATTAAAGTAAAATTAAAAAGGCACCCTGAGAATTTTTAATAGTAGTTGAATTGTATGACTCTGCATAAATTAGTGAATTAATTAATTAAATAATTGGATTAATTAAATTAGTGTTAATTAATAATAAAACATCATAAAGCAGATCACAACAATATATATACACAAAATCGGTCGAATAATCACAGAGTGCCTTAGACCTACCCAGTCCTTAAAATCTATAAAGAGCTGTAGCCACAGAAGCGATAAAGACAAACAAGGCAAAAGACTACCGTCACCCCCTGCCTTATTACGCCGAGAAACCCGCCCAACTAAAGTCACACAGCAGCTTCCAATGTCACACCAAACAGTTGGAGACCTCACAATGCAAATACAATAGAAAATTATCGAGTCGACATGACTCACAATCTCTATTCGATTATAAAGAGGAACTACCTGCCCGACCAAACCTATCTTTCTCTATGTGAAAACCTCTAAACTCTCTGCAGGCAGAGTGGAGTAATCCGCTGCTAGTACAATCTTAAAAAGTGGGGCTAAGTTAAAAATTAGCTATACGACTGTGGCGCTGTATAAACCAATGACCATCTGCAGGTGTGCGAACGCAGCTACGATGAACCTGTACTAAAAAGGGGATACGAAAGAGTCCTGGATGTCGTAAAACACTGGAAGCTCGCAATTTGACTAGAACTAAAGAGGACACGAAAAGTAAAATATTTACTATATAATGTTGTTTTCTAAGATAATCTCAAATAATCTTAAAAAATTTGGATTAAAATCCAACCCTCTAGTGAGAACAATATCCCTTTTATAACAAGCATCACATAAAGTGAGTTACATCCTTTTCCATTAAAGTTAAAGTGAGTTACAAATTGAAGTTTTTATTGCTTTAAATTACACCTCGAGTTGTGGAAAATAGGAAAAAACTAATGAGGATTTTTGAAAGAGATCGTGTTCCTGAAAGTTTAATCTCTAATTAGATGTACAGAAAATTTAAAAATCATCTTATTTATACAACTTACATATGTTGTTACGTACTTAGACAGCAATTAAGGATTTTAAAAAGAGGAAAAGGAGTTAATTGATTTTGCTTGTTATTGATCTGAAATAAAGAGAGTATTATTACAATATGCACTTATGGCAGTATGTATATTATATTAATATTTAATTTGAGTTTGAGTTTGGTAATAGTTGAAATATTTTATTGTAATTATTATAATTATTATAGTCTAATTGTTTGTATTTTTGTATAATATATATATATATACATATATATATATATATATATATATATATATATATATATATATATATATATATATATGTTTTTATGTAAATTTTAACATGTTAATAACAATATGATCATGGTAGAGGAACAAAGGAGAACACTAAGATGGAAAAAGAAATAAATATTTTTTAAGAATGTCTGTAAGAGAATGGAAAAAATAAGAGTAACATGATCATAACCGGACTTACAATAAATACAACAAATATTAATAGAGTAAAAAGTACTATAACAAATTTAATATCACAATATTTGGAAATACATGTTCAAATAAAGGCAATAAAAAAGATAGATGAGAGAGTTTGTACTCTATATCAGCGTTTCTTAACCTTTTTCAATCCTGTACCCTTAGAAAATGAAACACAATTTTAAGGAACCCCTTAACAAAGAGCACAGCAATAAATTCAGCACAATTTACTTAAGTACTGAAAAAAAATTGTATCAAATTATATCAGAATAAAAATACATATGTAATAGAATTTTACTTACCGGAAAATATGCTTGCAACGGCTGCAATGATAAAGCTAAAAACAACACCAGGACCGGCGACATTCTTAGCCACCATCCCTGCAACTAAATACATGCCCGTCCCCACACAGCTTCCAACGCCCAGAGACGTTAGATCCAGAGTTGTAAGACATTTCTAAAAAAAAAGAACAAAAAATAAACAAATTTAATCATGAAGAAAATTATTTAAAACGAAAATATATTTTAGTACCTATATATTTTTAAAGATTTCATTTTGTCAGACATATTCGAAAGGGCAAATAACAAAAGCTCATACGGAAATTGAGCAATTACTGACATTTTATCAGCAATTGTTTTTAATTTTAGTCTTCGGTTGATATATTATTTTTTATTTATATATTTAATTTACATGTTTCCTTTATGTAAACTTAAAACTTTTGAGTTTTTTGATTGCAAAGTAACATTGGTAAATATTTTGTATACTTTTGAGTAAACCAAGTGCCCCACCGCTGGATTGGAGATGTTCAGCGGCAAACATAGAATTATGGCAAAGATCCTCCGCTAATACCCCCAACATAACAATCCCTCGAATAATATTTACGTTAGGTTCGATATCAGTGGGCGCTTTAACACCCTTCCACTCGACCTAAGAGTTCTATTGTGGCTAATATTTACGTTCAAGATATCGTGTTCTCAGAAGAGATTAATATTAATAAAAAACAAAATATTTTAAAATCCTAATAATTCTAAGGTTCATTGTTCAAATAAAAATAGCATAAATATTGAGAACCATCCCAGTTATGATAGATATAGGCAAGCAATTATAGAAACAACTTGCTAATTTAAGAAACTTTTTTCAGAAGTATTCCCAAACATCTATTTTACACCACATAATTGGCTTAGTTAATAATATAAAACCAGTAAAACTAAGCCAACAATAAATTCGCACACCATGTATCCAACGTAGAAAAACACGCTGAATGGGAAAAACGACTTTGTATGGACGTCATACAAATACAGTCAGACAAGGCTATCTCGATAACATAGCATCTTACTACAAGAATTACTTGAATTACCTATAGGTAAGAATTACCTATAATATATATATATATATATATATATATATATATATATATATATATATATATATATATATATATATATATATATATATATATATATATATGTTACGAGCAAAGCCCGAAATTGGACAATCCTAACATTGTACACAAATTATTGTCCACTTCTAGCATTGTACTCCCAAACTGTACAATGTCCGAAATAATCAAAATAATTGTCGACACGTTCATAGGTTCGAATCGATTATTATTGACAAGCGACACACCAAATCAAAAATTGAAAAATCGAATCGAAGAAGAAATTGTTCTACAATTAGGGATATTGTTCGTGAAACATTTCAAAGCTTCAAGAGATAGATACATCACCATAATATAGGGAAGATGTTTGTCAAACATCTTAGATTTTCAAGAGATATGTATGATAATTTAAAATAATTTAATTCTACGAATCCAAAAGTCAAAAACGCTGGTTAATTATGGATTTATAACCTCAATTGATGTTTGTTTGTCGTTAATAACAAATGGGGAATAATTGTAAAAATCGATATGAATCGATATCTGATATATTATCTTAAACTTTGACGCATGGCTACTTATTGAAATTCGAACATTGTACAGCAATTCTTTTATACAAAGTCCGACGATTATATATATTTCGTAGATTGTACAGTAAAGGGGTGCAATGCTAGAAGTGGGCAAGATTTTCTGTACAATGCTAGGATTGTCCAATTTCGGACATTGCTCGTAACATATACATATATATATATATATAATATATATATATATATATATATATATATATATATATATATATATATATATATATATATATATTTTAACACCCTAAAATCATTGATTAATGACCCCCATTAATGAATGATGTTCTATTAATGAACGAATTCATTATAGGCAACACTACATACATTGCTTACATAAATTAATTAAACGCTCTGTGATTGGCAGTCACCTGTGGTGTAGGCAACCAAACATATACCTATTTATATTCCCACTAAAAAAATTAAAATGAAGTAGCCGCTGTTAGTACTATCTGTCATTTTATGTCATTAGTTACTTTATTGTTTAAAATTCTGTGTAATTGAAAAATCAAAAGATGGATATTGACGAAGAGTTTAATTTAACTCCACCGGAAGTGGCAGAAACTGCAAATGAAATATCTTTAAGTTTACTGCCTGAAAAAAGAAGAGTGTTGTACGAAAAAACATACCCTGAATTTATTGCATGGTGTGACGAGAGAAAAATAATACGATATTCAGAATCTCTATTGTTGTTATATTTTTCAAACATTGCAAAAAAAGGACTAATAGCAAGTTTGTGGTCCAAATATTCGATGCTAAAATCAACCTTAAGTTTAAAATCAAACATTAATATATCTAAATATAATAAGTTAATTATGTTTATCAAGAAAAAAAGAACAGGTTATGTACCACATAAATCAAAAACACTTGAAAAAGAGCAAGTCCAGAAATTCATCTCTGATGCTCCTAACGACGTGTTTCTAATGATAAAGGTAAGCCGGTAAATTAAGTTTATATATTTAATACTCGTACTTCATAACATTTCATTTTGTAGGTTGCATTGAGTTGATATAGTTGCATTTTCGGAGAGGCTGGTGCGTTAAGAAAGGAAGAACTATTGAAATTAGAAACAAATAACGTTCAAGACTTGGGGTCAAAGTTTCTTGTCACAATAAAAGTATCAAAAACACAAACAAATATATTTACCATAGCAGATAATGAAGCAAATAACGTTCTCAATGCGATCAAAAACTATATTTCTTTAAGACCGGCACACACACCACATAAACGATTTTTCATTTTTTATAAAAATAACAAATGTTCCACACAGTTGGCATAAATACGTTTTCCAAAATTTCTTCCGTTATTGCCAAATTCTTAAAATTAGAGCAGCCACATCTCTAAACTGGGCATTGTTTTAGACGTTCCTCTGCCTCAATACTGTGTGACAGTGGTGCAGACTTTTCAGCTATTAAAAGACTAGGAGGCTGGAAATCGACTGCTGTAGAAGGTTATATAGATATATCTATGCAGAATTCTATCACAGAATTTACAGAGGTCCAAGAAGACTTAAATATAAATTTGTCAAAATGCTATACAGCAAATAATCATTTATCAATACCTTCCTTTAATTTCAGTAATTATACTATTTCGAATATTAATGTTTACAATATTAAAACTACCACCAAGGAAAATTAAATTTTGAATAAAGTTAATGAAAGCTGAAAAAATTGTTGTTTATCGTTAAGTGAATAAAAATTTAAACTAAGATATCTTTTATTTCAGAAAAGTACGGTCGACAGAAAAGTTTTGTAACGAACTGAATTAAAATGGCGATTCACAATCTCGAACATTATCTAAAATATCTCAATTGTTAATGGCCCTTATTAATACACTTGTTGGTTAAATAACTATAACCAACCAACTTCCTTATTATTAATATGTCCCTGACAATATGCCTGAGAATTACAACTATAAGCTATGTCGCAAATTTAGAGAAAACTACTTTCTCTATCAAGTTATGACAAGTTGTTTAGGGTGCATATGTATATAATAAAACTAAGCGCATTACAACTTTATAATTACTATAGTAATGATGATGATATTCACATATCTTATTATTACCATATTATTTTGACGACGTTTTAGCAAAGTTGCACTTGCCACTGTCAAGTCCGCTAGTAACACAACTTGCAGGTTCTGTTATTGTGTTAAGTGAAGTACAAATTTGTCTGCATAAATTATAGTTTATTGCTATATTGTAGCAATGTGTATTATACATACTTATTTATGTTATTTAAAATAGACTTTTAAAATTCTACCGTTAGTGATTAATAATTATCAAATATGAATAAAAATCCAAGAATTCAGTTAATGCTAGCTATGTGTCGAAATTAGAACAAGAATGACTAGGGAGAATAATCCACAAATGATACTCAAAGGTAAGAAATTGTTTGCAGATAATATGGAACTTATATACAATCGGTTCATAACGTTCTACGACGTCTTCCGATTCCCAATCGCCGTTGTCTTCTATCGTAACAAATGTCTTTGTTCAAGCCTCTTTCTCTAATTTTTTTCTATGAATTCCCTCTATCCAGCTTTTCCTAGGTTTTCTTCTTTTCCGACGTCATTTTGGTGCCCACCGTAGTACTTGCTTGGATAAACTTTCGTCTTTCATACGTTGTACGTGGCCGATCCATCTTAGTTGCTTTGTTTTTATATCGTCAATTATAGTATCCTTTACATCCACTATCTCGAATATTCGTGTATTTCTGATGAATATAGAACTTTCTTCACATTATTATTTTGGTTTTAGGGACGAGCAATCGATTTATTCCAAAGTTGATAGCAATAATACTTACCCTGAAGGGACTAATTATGAAATGCTTAGACGTGATTTAGAGCTTTCATCTTCAAATAAGGATAGCGATGATAGCATTGCCGACCCAGATTACCAACCTGACTCGAAGCCTAAAAACGCGGCTGATCATTCAGATTCGACATCTGAAAGGATACATACTGAACGCCAAGTCCCTAAAAAAAGGAGACAAATGTCAGCTATAGAAAAAAGTAGAGATAGCAAAAATAAACATCCCATTTTGCCTATATGCACTGCGAAGTGTAAGAAGTTTTGTTCTGAATTCAGCGAAGAATGCAGAGCAGATATTTGGAATGCATATTGGGACGCCGATTTTACAACTCGAAGGCTGTGGCTTGCAAAATGTGCTTCACTTAGACCTGTTTTGCGTAGAAGAGTTCCAGTAGCTGCTAATAAAGTATATAGGTGAAATGAAACAAGAGTATTTTATTTACGTAAAAACGATAACACCGAATTTCTGCCAGTATGCAAACTATCTTTACTAAATACATTTCTTTATACCAGTGATTCGGTTATCAATGAATTATCATATGCTATCAAAAAGGAGCCACTTAATGCATATGTAAAGGAAAATCAAGGTTAAAAATCCAGTAATGTCTGTGACAAGAACATAATAGTAAATCATATAAACTCTTATAATCCCTGCGTTAGTCATTACCGCCGAAAAAACGGCCCTTTCACTAGATATTTACCGTCGAGTTTAACAGTTTCTTTCATGCTTAATGACTTCAGATTAAAGCACCCAGATATATGTAAAATTGAAACTTACAGAAAAATGATAAAGACAATGAAAATATCTTTACACATGCCTCAAATGGATTCATGTTCTGACTGTTTAGAGTACAAAAAGTTTGTAGAAGCAAGCAGCACATGCATAGATAATTCGGTTGTCTCTTTTACCATTAAACCTCAATGGGAGGCACACAAAAAGAAAGCAGATGATGCTAATAGATATTACAAAATTGATGCAGAATTACCAGAAACTAATAAAACTAAGTATTTTTCTTTTGACATGCAAAAAGTGTTATTGTTACTAATTATGCCAGGAAAGATGTCTTTTTAACAAGTGGTTTAGTTGTTTTTAATGAAATCTTCGCTTCTTTAAAAAAGAAATCAAGTTCCAACTATTCAATGGTTTGGCATGCAGCATTTGGGGGTCGTGATGCTTCTAATATCATCGATGCAATATATGGTTTAATTAAAGAAGAGCGTGATACAAACAATTTTGTTTTTGGGCAGATAACTGCAGTGCCCAAAATAAAAACTGGTATTTGTTTACTGCAATAGCGATTATGGTAAATAATGATACCCATACTTCTCATGTAAACAACATAACCTTCAAGTATCTTACCAAAGGTCATACACACATGACTGCTGATGGTATTCATGGTAATATTGAGCAACAAATTAAAAAATCAAGAGCTTTATTTGACTTTCAAGATTTATTGTCTGTTATAAGAAAATCACGAAAAAATTTAAATGTACTTCAAGTACAAACTTCATTCCAATGGCCAAAAAAGAAATGGAAACCTCGAAAGGGAGATGAAAATGATCATCTGAAAACATTTTAAATTAATCCCATAGTGGAAGCTAACTTTTTACGAGGTTCTAACACTCTTAAATTTAAAACCAACTTCGAAGATGAAAACTATCAGGAGCTTGAATTCCTGCAAGTAAGATTCGTGGTGTCAAATTTTTCGCAGAAGACCAACGCACGAGGTATTCGTAAAAGCAAAAAAGATGAAAAAATACAGAAACTTAGTTTTATTTTTCTTTTTTGCTTACTAATGTTGTTTTCATCACGTATGTGATAACTAATTTTGTGTAAATCTCTATGAAGTTATGCACATAGTACGAATAATTTAATAAGTAAAGTTTACGTCAATAATCTAGTGTGTGACGTTCACGTCAATACCTAAACAATATACTTTAAAATGCCATACAACAGTAAATTTTAATTATAATTAATAACAAATATACAAAAATAAGAAAGAATAGTTTGGAGAAGCTAACGGTAAATAAAAAAATAACTATCCGACATAGCTTACACCAATTTCTAAACATCTCCCAGTATAGCTTGTAGTTGTCATTTTCAAGCATTCTGTCAGGGACATATTGATAATAAGGAAGATGGTCGGTTTGGAGAAGTCCCATTTTTTAGCTAGTTCTTGGTGGATAATCTTTCCTACTGAGTCATGGCGTTCTTTATAATCAGTTCCGACAAACGCCTGGCAGCCCCCGGTAAGATGTTGGATAGTTTCTCGGGCTTGGTATCCATATCGGCATTTGTCATTTTGGACTTAAGGATCTTTAACAATATATTTCAGGTAATTTTTAATTGAAATAACCTGATACTGAATAGCAAGTAGAAAGCCCTCATTCTCGGGAAACATCTTTCCTGATGTCAACCAATAGTTCGACGCTGTATTGTCGACATATTCTTGGCTGATCTCATTGAGATGTCGCCCATGCAGAGGTTTACTCATCCAGATGCGCATTTTTTCTTGCTTAGTCAGATGGTTTATGCGCATTTCTTGTTCCCTCGGTTTTATCGGCGTTGTATCATCTACTGCGCAAATTGCTCGATGTAAGGTAGATGTCTCAGCCTGCACCTGAAAATAAGTTCTTAAATTAGCAACCTGTTTATTCAATTGCTCACCTATGTCGATAAGCCCTCTTCCCCCTTGACATCGCGGTAATGTTGTTCTCTCTACTACACTGCGTGGATGGTGTTTTTGCGCCTTTGTGAGAAGTGTTCTTACTTTCCGCTGAAGACTCTCTATATCCGTTTTTGACCACTTTATAATACCAAATGAGTAGCTCAGCGCCGAACAGGCATATGTATTTAATGCCTTAAACAAATTTTTACTATTAAGATATGACCGATTTAGTTGTCTTACTCTTCGCACGAACTCCGAAGTTAGTTCAGTTGTCATTTGTTTATGGTCAATTTTCCGCGCTTGTTTTACTCCGAGATATTTGTACATAACATTTTCACCCATTGCCTCGATGTTTTGGCCTCTTGCATATCGAAACCTCCGGGCTGAACCTGTCCTCTGACTATATTTAGTATACGGCACTTGTCTAGTCCAAAATTCATACTGATATCATTTGAGAAAGTTTCTACATTTTTAGCATCTGATCTAGGTGGTTTCCAGTGGAAGCTATTAATTTCAAATCATCCATGTACAACAGATGATTAAGCTTCGCCACAACAGTATTGTTATTTTTAATGCTAAATCCTGAGTCAGTGGAGTTCAGTAGCTGAGATAGTGGATTCATCGCTAAACAGAACCAAAGTGGACTCAACGAGTCCCCCTGGAAAAGGCCCGGTTAATTGGGATATCTTCAGTTTCGATATTGGTTTCACCAGGTATTTGAAAGTGAATTTTAGTCTTCCACTCTGCCATTATATGCTTTAAAAAGGTAACTAGATTATCATCGACTTTATATATTTTCAATATATCTACAAGCCATTCATGCGGCAATGAATGAAAGGCCTACTGGTAGTCAATGAAGGTAGTAAAAAGGTTCCTTTTTTGGTGTATGCCTCTTTAGAAATGACTGAGTCGATAATAAGTTGTTCTTTACAGCCCATGGAGCCCTTAGCGCATCCTTTTTGTTGAGGCTCTATGATATTGTTTAGAGCACAGTGTTGGTAGATACGCCGGGCTACACAGGATGTGACCAATTTGTACAAAGTTGGAAGACAAGTAATCGGGCGGTACTTGGCTGGATCTTGGGTGTTATTTTGATCCTTTGGTATTAGGTAAGTGGTTCCCTATGTAAGAAATGATGGTATTTCCTGCGGATTAGAGATAACATAATTAATCAGTACTGACAAACACTCATGAACACTTCAAAACTTCTTTAACTGGAAGTTCTGAACTCGGTCTGGTCCAGGAGATTTACAGTTATGAAGCTCTTTGATAGTATTTGAGACTTCTTTGGTGGTAAAGGGTTCGTAAGAAATATTATTGTAATGTTGACAGTTGTTCGTTGTGTCCTCAATCCATCCAGCATTGGTGTTATGAGTAGCTGGCGTTGAAAGTTAATGTCCCCAGAACTCATGAATTTCTTCTTGGCTTGGGTATGATTTATTTTCATTTTCTATAGTGGAATTAAGTTTCCTATAAAACGCCTTCTCTGCATGCTCAAAAAGTATATTGTCGCATTTTCGGTTGTTACTTACTTTGTATCTCTTTAGGCGGCCTGAATAAACGGAAAGTTTTTGTTTTAATGTATCCAGGCATTGTTGCGGTATGTTATTTTCCGGATTATGTTGTGAGTGTCTTAGAGTGTTCCGCAATATCTCTTCAGTTCTCTTGATGATTTTTCAACTTCTTATTCCTCGGATGTATTCCGTTATTTGTCCAATGTCCCTACGCAATGATTCAATTTTTCCTAGTAGCCGGTTTTCCCAAGGTGCAATTCTGCTATCATTCCTTTCGATATTAGTACCCCGTCTTGCTCTGATCTTAATGCCCATTCCATTAGCAATTGTGTTGCTTTACAGTAAATCAGCATATGCAAATATTCCAATGTATGAGCTTCGACGATGTAATTGGGTAGGACTTCATTGTTCACAATTTGTAACAGCGCACCTAGTTTCTTACAAGAGTTTTGGTATTTTATATGGTTTATATTTTTGGTAGCGGTGGTCTACTAAGAGGGTTCTTCCCATTAAACTCTTGTACGGCACGTGCCATTTTACTTACCAGGTTATCATGCAACTCGTTATTGTCCTGCTGCGTATTAACAGGTTGAGTTTCTTGTATGAGAGGTTCAGGAGCCTGCTCATTACGGATTTCATTAGGGATTTGATCTATTCTGATGGTATCGAGTCTAGTCTCTGGGATAAGATTATTTTTTATAATTACCCGATATTCATCTGTTATTCTCTGTTCAGATACTTGAATCTCTGGGTACTCCCTGCAAAATTCGGCATACAGATGTTGTTGATAGCAGATCGTTTGTTGACCGAGGTTCGTCACCTGGTAATAAAAGCGCAAAATGTTTTCATTTATAGACACAGTCCATTTCATGCGCTGCCTCGGTCGTCCCGCTTGAGTGAGCGCCGGTCCATCGCAGCACCTTCAGCGAGTAGAGCTCCTGCTGTTGTTTGGCTCGCTTGTGGTTCTTCTTGTTGTTGGGTTGTAGCTGATTGTATGACAGGGGCCGCCTCCTCAACACCCTGCCACCGACGTGCCGCATGCTGTCACGTCCAGCGCCGGCTCCAGACGTGCCCTGGCGATCTCCAGGCAGCGACCCTAAACATAAATCAATATTCACCATTTTCATGGGTTTGCATTGTATACCTACTGCCAGGTGTCAGTTTTTATTCCACTGCAAGTATCCCTGCTACCCTCTGGATATCGGTGCTAAGAATACCCAGAAAGCATCCCCCATTCGCAGGGAGCCGCGCCTGATAGAAGAACTGACAAAAACTCCCACAGGTTATTATTATTATTATTATTATTAATATTAAGATGTGGGCTATTATTAATAATTGTAGAATAAATTCGAGAAAAAGACAATTAATACGTTATCTAGTTATATACTAGAGAATTTAATAAAAATATATTTATGTGAGGGCATTTTTAAGAAATTAGCATATAAAAAGTATTTTTTTAGTAATTATGATGTTGTAGATATATTTAAGTGAGCCATGTGACTAGGCAACCAGATATACATACTCTGAAGTGACGTTTAAGAATAATTACGAATATAAAGTGGGGTTATAATGATAATATGTTGTTTAAAATGTGTAATTTATTAAATTAAAATGTTTAATTTATATAAGTTATTGATTTAAATGTATACTCTGATCTGAAAAGCCTAAATGCCAACAAAATTCTCGATAGATAAGTAAGGAATTCTCTAGATCACCGGAGATGGCTTTGTTTGCGAAATGGTTTGTTCCAGAAAATTCAGACATGTATTTAATAGAACAAATGGAACATGATTTCTTACCAGATGGTTCTGGAACATCCAAAAAGATATAAATACCCGGTGATTTGGATTCAAAGCAGTCAGAAAGTTTAAGTCAAGCAGTCAGAAAGTTTTAGTCAAGCAGTTAGAAAGTTTAGTAAGAAAGTCGATTCAGTTAGTTATGAGTTTTTTAATATGAAAATTAGTTAGAGGCAGTCAATCAGTTACAATTGTTCAATATAGTGAGTTAAATCAATATTAAGAAACAGTATAAAGAAAATAATATTGAAGATTAAAAATTATGTTATGTATAAATGATGATAATGGAAGAAGTATTAATTGAATATTAAAATTAAATGATATTTTGGTGATTGGATATTGATATATTGAAAAGAAGAACAAAAATAAATGCTGTTGCTGGTTTGTTTGGTGGTTTATAAATGCTGTGAAGAAAAATATCTTAAATTGGTGGAAGCTGATAATTGGAAAAAGTAATTTCACAAAAACAGGGATAACCGAAGCTGAGAAGAAGACATTTGAGTGGTGATTATAATCTATATAGTGGAAAACAGTTCATTTAGGCATTAAGTGACAGAAAGGTATAAAATTTTGTTAATATAATTTAGTTAGTGTCATAACAAATTCAATTTTGAAGATATTTTGTTTAAATTTTACATTGTCTATAAAATTTAATTAGTTTCATAAGAATTTCAATTTAAAGATAGTTTATTTTAAATTTACATTGGCTAGGTTAGATATATATGTGTGTTTCATAATAGATATAATAAAGATAATTTAAAAAAGTACTTACAAACTAATTCTTTGAGAACCGCGATAAAAACCCTATATTATTAAAAAATACTCATTGCTCATCATTCAAAAAAAACAATACATCATAACAATATATATATATATATATATATATATATATATATATATATATATATATATATATATATATATATATATATATATATATATATATATATGAAAATGCCACTATGATAGTGCAACTAGACAAAAATAAAAATCCAATCCCCATTAAGAAAGGAGTTACACAAGACGTACCATCTCCAAATCTAGCCCTAGAAGACGTCTTCAAAAAAAAATTTGGTCAACATATGGCATCTACGTTAATGGCAACAAGTTACAAATTACAATGGAGGAACTCGCAAATAGCTCATAATACGTCGGCCTAAAAATGAACATGACAAAAACAAAAACCGTGACAACCACAGACAACCCAAAAGGTATAACTATAAAATTTATTGATAGTAAGATAACACAAGTCCAGGAATAAGTCCAAGTGCGTAAATCACTGCAAGACTGGCATGGGTAGGATTTGGAAAACCCAGTTGGATAAAAGCGCAAAATACCGCAATACTCGAAGAGCAAAGTGTTCAACCAATGCATCCTTCCTATAAAAATATATGAATGTTAAACCTGCACCCTAATCATAGAAAATATAAATAAACTAGTCACAGCAGAAAGGGCAGTGGTTAGGTATATGACTTTTAGACAAAAAGAGGAACAACATACTGGAACACAATTGGAAGAATTTTTCTCAGGATAAAGATCGATGGCAGAGGCCTATGTCCAAAAATGGAATAAACAAGGCTAACAAGAAACAAGCACATAAAACAGTTACGCTTTTACCAAATTTACTACTACGCTAAATCCTATGATAATCCTATATTCTTATTTATACAATTATAAACCTATCCTGCAGGATTTTCACTAGTCCCTTACTGACAGTTTGGGATGAAACGGTTTCAATTTGTTGTAAACGTTCTTGATCAAAAAATAGAATAGTGTGGTGAAAATTTCTCACACGTTTTTTACCAATGCTTGCACAAAAGTCAAGTGTCGTGTCATAATCACAATCTTGGAAATTGTGAATAAATTTCAATTTTAAGGGACGAACTTTGTTGTACTTGAATATGTTCTGTAAATGGCTCTTAATGAAACCAACGTTTGCTTTTTTTTATAAACTAAACTTTGGAATTTCTATTAATCAATCTTATATACTAAAACACTAAGCCCTTTTCTTGTCCACCACTTTACTCAAAAACCATATTAGATAATTAAAATATTTTTTCGGAATATTATTAGTATTACGTATGAGATTGTCAAGATATACTTTTGGTACAAAAATTTACTTCCGGTTTTGAGATGACCGGAAGTTAAAATTTACTTTAAGTTTTAGACCCCACAATGTATCTATGGATCGAAAGGTCTCGTCGAGACGAATCTAAATATGTACTTTCGGTTGCGATCCGACACCGGAAATGACCCGAAACGCGCATAAAACGTCAAGATAGAGCAAATCTGACACCGGATTCGTGATCAGCATGCAAAATTAACTGCTAAATGATATCCATGTCGACATTTGATGAACTAAAAATTGCATTCCGGTTTTGAGGTCGACTTCCATAATCACTTTTTTTTTACTTGCATTATTATTGATGAATGTTATGTATATTCTTGCTTATATTGTTTGTATTGATCTCTTAATTTTTCACGCAAAATAAAAAATTCATTTAAAAAACTCGATGTCGAGTTGGTCCGCTAGTACATACCTAGGACAGGAGCTGCATTACCATCCTTTATATACGTCTGTTTTTATCTTTTAGTCTTATATATCAGATCTTCTTTTATTGATTTTTTTTAATAATTGTTTTAAATAATTATTTCTTATCAAATGTTTGAATTGTATATTTATCTGAAACAGCCACATTACGACAGAACTTTACAAAATATAGTCAATAATTACAATTTTCGCTGAAAATAAAAGTAATTTTGAGTTTCTCCTTTTGAGTAATCCATGCATGGATACATTATATAAAATTATGTGGTATAAAACAGTTAGTCAGACGAAATCCCTGTGGTAATGATAATAAAATAAGAAAAACATCAGGTATCAGAATAGCCACATGGAATGTGAGAAGTCTCTACGAGCACGGTAAGATACAAAACACCATACGTGAGATGATAAGGCTCAATATATCAGTTCTTGGGATAAGCAAAATGCGGTGGCCGGGAATGGTAAATGTAGAATAGACAACCACGATGTATTCTATTCCGGAGAAGAAAACACTATCAACCGGAATGGCGTCGCATACATTGTACATAAAGAAGTCTCTTGCTGTATTAAATCTGTAAGTTACATTTCGGACAGAGTCATCGTGATGCAATTAAACTCAAAACCAGTAAATATAAATCTTATCCAAGTTTATGCGCCCACAGCCAGTAGTAGTGAAAATGACATAGAGAATTTTTATGATGATAAAAAGAAGGTAATGAGTCAGCTGAAAAATAAAGACATTACAGTAATAATGGGGGACTTCAACGCCAAAGTAGGAAAAGTTAGACAAGAAAACACTGTAGGGAATTTTGGACTTGGACAACATAATGACAGGGGAGACCGTTTTGTAGAATTCTGCGTAGAGAACAATCTATGTGTGACAAGTACATTCTTTAAACTACCCAATAAAATCCATAAAGAATTCAGAAGGAAAATCCGGGATGCAAAAGAAAAATGGTACAGCAACAAATGCCTCGAAATAGAAGAACTGCAGAAAAAGAATGACACATTTTATATGTACAAAAAGGTGAAAGAAATAACTGGAATATATAAATCAACTGCAAGTAGTTTACTTGATAAACAAAAAAATATTATAGTCAATGAACAAGACAGATTATAGAGGTGAACGAATATATTGAGGAGCTGTTTGATGACGATAGAACAGAAATTCAAATCGTAAATATATCGACTAGTCCAAACATACAACTCGATGTAATGAGCTATAAAGTAATCAAAGAACAGGAAAGCAACCGGTCCAGATGAAATTTCAAGCGAATTAATCAAACTACTGGACGATAAGGGTAAACATTCTCTTCTAAGCCTCTTCAATAAAATATACGAAACAGGACGTATACCAACAGACTGGCTACTGTCAACATTTGTAATGATACCGAAAAAAATAAATGCCAAACAGTGTAGCGATCATCGCACTATCAGTCTGATGAAAATGAGACTGATAGTGCGATAATGATATCAGTTATGTACTGAAAATTTTCTTAAGAAAATTTCCAACAAAATAGAAGTACAACTAAGTAAAACACAATTTGGTTTTAGAAACAACTTTGGAACCAGAGAAACACTCTTCAGTTTGCAAGTCATGGTTCAAAGATGTAGGGATATCGAACAATCGGTATATATGTGTTTTATCGACTTCGAAAAGGCCTTTGTCCGAGTAATCCATGATAAATTTATGAGTGTCTTGCAACAGGTGGGAATTGATGACCGACACCTCCGTATTATCAAAAATTTGTATTGGCAATAATGTGCAAACATACGAATTGGACACAACACGACGGAAGCAGTGGAAATACGACGTGGAGTGAGACAAGGATGTATTCTATCGCCTCTGCTTTTTATTATCTACTTCGAATTTATTTTCAAAGAAGTCTTAGTTGAAGATACGGTCATTAAAATTAACGGAATTAATGTCAACAATCTCAGATATGAAGACGACGCGGCACTTATTGCCTTCAATGAAGAAGACCTGCAACGACTTATAAACAGGGTAACCGAAGCTTGTGATGAATATGGGCTAAAACTTAATACTTCTAAGACAAAACTTATGGTTGTCAGCAAAACGGAGTTACAACCAACGAACATCAGAGCGTATGGAATAGAGTTAGAAAAAGTCCACAATATTACCTATTTGGGCGCAAACGTTAACGATAACTGGGATATAAATAAAAAAAATAAGAATACGCATTACAAAAGCCAGAAGCCAGAGGCGCCTTCTATAAATTAAAGAAAATTCTAATTAATAGAGATATTACGTTAAACCTTAAAATCAGATTAATACGCTGCTACATATTCTCCACATTGCTGTATGGTATGGTGAGCTGGACCCTTACAGAGACCTTAATAAAAAAGTTGGAGGCCTTTGAGATGTGGATTTATCGACGAGTATTGCGAATAAGTTGGGTTGATCGAATAAAAAATGAAATAGTTTTACATAAAATTAAAAAGAACACAGAAATAACAAAAACCATAAAAATTCGAAAGTTACAATATTTCGGTCATGTAATGAGACATCCATAGAGGTATAAACTTCTACACTTCATAATACAGGGTAAGATCGCCGAAAGTAGCGGCCCAGGCAGAAGAAGATCATCCTGGCTCCGAAATTTCCGAGAATGGTATCAAGAGACCACCGCTAATTTATTTAGAACCGTCGTAAACAAAGTTATTAGTACTAATATGATCGCCAGCGTTCGATAATCGGACAGGGTACTGAAAGAAGAAGAAGATATATATGGACAAAATGTTACAAATAAATAACCTGACCAATCCAAAAATGTTGGTTTAAGCTTTTAAACTACTCAACCCTACTGCTAAAAAAATTATAATATCAAAGACATCATCACTGTAAAGTTTAGAAATTCAATTCACTCTATGTAGGTCTAGAAAATTTGAAACAAAATTTCACTAGTTAATAACTAGGGTAGTCGAGACACACATATATAAATAAATAATTAAAAACCAGAATAAAAGGCAGAAAAAGGAAAAGAACTGTCATTTTCATCAATAATATGGACTATATTTTTATATTTCGATCCAAGTTCAACGACAAGAAAAACGTTTAGTAATATTTAAAAAGTAATTACATATTTCTAGAAGTCAATTTCAATCCTGCTTGTTACAGAGACGGAACAAACACAAATTGCTAAACTTTTATTACCAAACGAGGCCTGGGATACAAATAGGCTCATTAGGAAAACTTCCCACGCAAACTCGACTGATAACTTATAATAGTGTTGGCAAACTTCGTTATTTACAGTAAATCCCAATAGATCTTAATTTACTTATAAAACAAATTTCGTATCCTTTATATAAAGGAATTTAGTATGCTTAGTATTTGGTTAAAAAACTTTTTCAGATCTAACTCTTGTATTTCTTTACTTTCGATAAGTATTGTAGGTAGAATTCTCATTTAGAAAGCTGCTCAGAAATTTGTTAGAATTTGGTGAATTAAAATTTTTAATATTGGGTAGGTTATCTAAAAACATAATTTAAAAAAAAAAATTTAAACAATTCGATTTTTATCTTCAGATATTGTATGAAACGGTAACTAGAGAAGTTCCGTGCAGAAGACTTAATAAGAAAAGAGTTCCCGGTACAAATGTGAATATTAATAATAAAACAATAACTAATAACAAACAAATAATTATGGACGTAAATAAAAAGTGGAATAATATAAAAACATATTACTGAAACCAGCTCAGGAATGTTGGTCACAACACAGGCCAGAGGCTAAAAAACAATGGATGATAAAAAATATACTATAGATGGAAGAAACAAGTGAAAATACAAGAAAAGATTTACAATAATACAAAGATACTTACACAAAAAATAATTGAGGAAAAAATCAAAAAAGAGGAGAAAACAATGTAAAGGAATAAAAAAACTAGAAACAAAATATGATATAAGAAATATTCACAAAAAAATAAGAAAACTGACCAGAGCGGGTCAAAAAAGTCAATAAGGATACATAAAATACAATGAAGTAGTACTGCTAGTAGATTTACTTAAGAAATTAGGAATATGGGAGGAGTACGTTGCAAAACTTTTGCAAGATAGAAGGCGTGAAATGCAGGAGATGCAAGAATTAAATCCTTTAGAGAGACAAAAGATCACGATAGATAATATCAAAACCTCTAAAGATAATATGTCAGCTGCATTAGACGAAATACTTGTAGAACTATTAAAACTAGTGCAAGAGGATAACTAACTAAGTGTTTATCACCATCTCTAAAAACAAGCAGCAAAAGAGTGCTTGGACTATCAAATACTAAGGCTCATGAGTCATACTTTAAAAGTACTGCTTAATACATAAGAGAATCTACAAAAAGTTATATGAGAAGATTAGTGAGATGTAGTTCGGGTTCCAAAGTGGTACGGGTACTCGAGAAGGACTATTTGCTATCAAATCACCAATTTAGAGATAACGTGATGTAAGCGTTGACCTAAACTTGTGCTTTGTTGACTACGAAAATATCAGTAAGTAGGAACTTTGATCGACGAATGAAAAGATGATCATACTGCAGAAATGAACATGCGAATAGAGATTGCCATATCAGCATTTATACGAATAAAGCCACTCGTAACGTACAGAAATCTTAATTTGGAAATTAGACTACGAACGAATTTGAACATTAAAAAAATGCAATTTAAAAAGAATCGAGGCTTTCAAACTCTGGTTATATCGCAGAGTCTTAAAAATGTAATGGACTAATATAATTATAAATAAAGAAGTACTTGAGAAGTTCGGTAAAGAAACAGAATTATAATTACCAGTATACAAACAAGAAAACTAACTTATAATATACGGAAAGATTCAAGGAAGAAGAACTGTTGGCCGATGGTAGAATTCTTGGTTAAAGAATTTACGTGATTGGTATTAATGCACATCGATCTGTGAATATTGCGATATATATATATATATATATATATATATATATATATATATATATATATATATATATATATATATATATATATATATATATATATATATATATATATATATATATAAATTAAGGAACACTCGAAGAGTGGTGGGTTTTTCGGTCAAAGAGGAGAAATAAAAGACAAAGAAGGTGACTACTTCATCTATTTATTGAAGACGTTTCGCTTTCTACTCAGAAAGCATCATCAGTTCGTCTAAAAAGAACAATATGAAAAACCAAACATCCATAGAAAAGTTATTACATGTGTGTTACCTTAAAAAGACATGTAACACAATAGTTTTCATATAAACAGTTAATCTATTCAAACGAGCAGTGTTTCGCTTAAAACATATTGTTACGTCTTTCCACATATTCTCAGTTTTTATTAATAATTTTTATTATTTTATTTTTATATTTTAATTCTTTACTTAACGTGTGTGTATGTCTTGTCATCGTAAATTAATACGGATCTGTACAGCCCCCCCCCCCTAGTCTTAAGGGAACAAGCTACGGGACGACACGCATATTTCAATCTTAGTTTAGAGATAGTCCTGTATAAATCGGCGCGTTAAACACCCCAGTATTTGTGTAACTAGTACCCTGACCACGTGACATTGTGAGAAGATTTTGTTCCCGAATCAGTGCACTGAGGAAGAAGAAGAAGTATACATCAACATCACAGCATCACAGGTACCGTAATTTGATTGCATACACACATAGTATTTATATTAATTGATAAATTTACCTATAACTTATTTTCATATTGAAATTATACCAGCACCTAAATAAACAATTATGAGTGAGTATTTCTCTTATAGAATTTAAAGCTTCATTCATTGGTCCTTCGAGCCGGATTAAAATTAGTTTAAAGTAATTTATTCAATTAAAAACGTGATCAAATTATATAAAATTTTAAAATATTTGGGCAAAGTTTTTCTCAAAATTCGTTTAAAATCATTGAAAAAATTCCACAGCGGTACACGGTATCTGGCAACGGATGCGATAATCCCAAGCGAGGTCTCTACCTGACCCTCTGACAAAACTCTCAAAAATCACGTACAACTTCTGTGGGTAGTACAATTTAGAATTCTTTAAATACAAGGGGTTTATATGATTATATATTTATTTTATATAACTTAGGAAATTAAAAAAAACGCAATATTAATTGAACACTGGTTTTAAAAATATTTTATGCGTATATTTCTAGTTACAATTAAATAAATATATATTGATTTTGTTTAAATAATACTTGGAGTGTTTTTTTGTTTGCTCGATTATACATACTCATATATAATAAATATTTATTCTTACTGATACTTATTGAGTTTCATAACTTTAAAAGTATTACATATATTACATATTACGAGTACATACTGAATTTATTGAGATCATTCTTTAAAGGTTCTTTGTGTTACACAAATTTCTTTTTCTATATATACAATACAATAATGTCTTCCAGAAATTCAAATAAAATTGTTCTTTTGCGTGCATTGAGAAACGTTCACATTTGTAAGATTAAACAAATGGAAAAGCTGGTAGATGAAGTGTTGGTTGATGCTTCATTAACTCCAGGGTTTCTCTTTGCTGCAAAAGATTATGAAGCTATCAATACTAGCTTCAATAATCAGCATACTGAATTAATTAATTTAATTGCTGTCGAGGAAGACGCAAATTTGGATACGGAAGAAATATTTAGGTTTGAATTTGCCAATAGTATTAATAAAATAGCTTCTCTTTATTTTAAACATAATTCTTTATTAAACAATACTTCTAGTGGAACTCAAAATGTGTCCGCTGATCCACAAATCAAATCAAAACGTAACGTAAATCTTCCTAAACTAAATTTAAGTATATTTGCGGGCGAGATTACAGATTTCCCCACTTTTATAGACTTATATAATGCTCTTGTACATAATAATTCTGATCTTTCTAATATAGAAAAGTTTAGTTATCTTCTGCAATCACTTAAGGGAGTACCTTACAATTTAATTAAAAGCATTAAGCTGCAAGATTCTAATTATATAATTGCTTACAACACCTTAATTGATCGCTATGAAGGTAAACGAGACTTATCTAGAGCATTATGGAAAAATATTCAAAATGCCAGTGTGGTTAAAACTGATGATCCTGTTTCACTTAGAAAATTATTAGATATTTTCAATGAAAACTTAGCCTCTTTAGAAAAATTACTTTTTTCTCCCTCTCAATGGGACTTTATTCTAATGAATTTACTGATGGACAAATTGGATGTAGAAACAGTTAGAGCTTTCAAATTACACTTTGCTTCAAAAAATGTACCTTCCTATGAGGAAGTTTATAAGTTCGCATTGCAGCGTTGCACTTCATTGGAGTCATATAAAAGACAAGTCAGCAAAAATGTTAAATCTACTAATTCCGATACTTCTAATAACGTAAGGTATTCATCTCGTCAAACTTCTACATTTTTGACCAGTTCTGTCAAAAATAAGTGTCTATTTTGTGGTTCGGATCATGCTTTATTTAAATGCAATCAATTTCTTGCTGAATCACCTCAAAAACGTTTTGACTTTGCTAAACAGAATAAATGTTGTATAAACTGCTTGTCTAAAACTCATGTTACGATCAAATGCCTTTCATCCAAAAGATGTACACATTGTAATAAAAAACATCATACTGCTCTTCATTTTGATAATCTCAATGCGAATGATCATTCTTCTTCTTCTTCTCACAACGAGGTTGCTAGTTCATCTAACGATCCTATGCCTTCTGTATCCACCTTATCAAATACTTTGACAAATAATGTCTTGCTAGCTACAGCTACAATCTATATTCTCGATCGTTTTGGTAAAGCCTTGGAAGTTAGAGCCTTATTAGACAGTGCGTCTCAAGCTAACTTCATTAGTAAAGAATGTGCAGACAAATTAAGTCTCCCTAAATTCAATGCGGCTTTATCGATACAAGGTCTTAATAGAATGTGCACCCCAGCCAAATCAGGCGTAAAATTGAATATTTCTTCGTCTTATGACATAAACTTTCATTGCGAGATAGATGCAATAATTCTTCCTCAAATCTGTCAAAATATGCCAACTGTTCCAATTTCTTTAGACAACTTGCCTTATCTTCAACATTTAAGGTTGGCTGATAAAATGGCAAATACTCCAGGTAAAGTTGATGTTCTATTAGGAGCCAATATCTTTCCTTACATCTTAACAGGAGGAATTATTAAAACCCGTAATAATCAGCTTTCAGCTCTTGAAACAAGTTTCGGTTATGTTTTGATGGAAAATATTCCACCTACAAATATAACAAATATTCATTCCTTTTTCACGTCATTTTCTGCTAATGATTCTGAGCAATTAGATGCGACATTAAAACAATTCTGGGCCATTGAAGAAGTACCAGAAGTTAACTCTTATTCTCCGGAAGACTCATTCTGTGAGAAGCTGTATACTCATACCACTTATAGAAATTCCAAGGGCAGATTTGTAGTAAAGCTGCCTTTTAACAACGAAATACCTTCTTTTGGCGACACAAAACGTTTAGCCTTACAAAGATTTAGTTCTTTAGAGCGCAGATTTGCCAAAAATGAATCACTTAAGATTCAATATTCAAGCTTTATCAAAAGTTTCATAGATAATCATTATTTAAATCCTATTCAGCCAAGTACGGCAATAAATAATGCTTATTATCTACCACACCATTGTATTTACAAGGAGTCCAGTACTACTCCATTGCGCGTTGTGTTTGATGCTTCTGCACACGCCCCTAACTTTCCGTCTTTAAACGATACGTTATATTCAGGTCCAAAATTACAAAATGATCTTGTAAATTTATTGCTTAAATTCAGGTTTCATAAATACGTCTTTACTGCAGATATTAAATCCATGTTTACTCAGATTCTTATCGCTCCTGAGCAACAAAGATTTCAAAGAATACTTTGGCGTTTTTCGGAACAGGAATCTATTGCTGAATACGAACTTACTCGGGTTACTTTCGGCGTGTCTAGCTCACCATATCTTGCAATTCGTACTCTACAGCAGCTAGCACTCGACGAACCGGACTTAACTGTAGCCTCATCTATACTCCTAAAAGATACTTACGTAGACGATGTGGTGACAGGAAAGGATTCTTTAGAAAATAGTGTTCTTGCTATAAAAGAATTAATATCTTTATTGAAACGTGGTGGATTTGAGTTACGAAAATGGGCAAGTAATGCCCCTCAGTTATTCTCTCTCGCTAATATTCCTTTGGATCATATTCTGCAACTTTTTTTTTCATTTGACTTAGATCAATCTTCGTTGAAGGTATTAGGACTTGGATGGAATCCATCATCTGATGATTTCTTTTACAAAATTTTACCTCTTCAAGCTTCCTTTACAAAGCGAAGTCTCTTATCCCAAATAGCTCGCATATTTGATACTTACGGTATTCTTAATCCTGTCACTTTGATAGTGAAGACTATTATTCAACGTCTTTGTCTACTTAATTTAGATTGGGATGCAACTCCACCTTTGGAAATTACTTCAAGGTGAGAACAATTTAAAATTGAACTGCCTATACTGTCTAAGTTTACTATACCTCGTCATATTTCTTTAAATGCAATTATTTCCTGTGAGCTTCATGGCTTTTGCGACGCTTCTTTACGTGGATCTTCTGCTGTTACATACCTTCGTGTGTGTTATGATACAGGAGTCATCAAAACTTATTTTCTTTTAGCCCGAACAAAGATATCTCCTACCAGGGTGCAAACTATTCCTCGTCTCGAGCTCAATGCAGCAGTAATTCTTAGTAAATTATTATCTTATATACTGCAGACTCTCACTATACAGTTTAGTAGAATTTACGCATGGTCAGATTCGACTGTTGTTCTTCATTGGATTAATTCACAGCCATATAAATGGAAAACCTTTGTCAGTAACAGAATTTCTTATATTCAAGACAGGATAGCTTCAAAACACTGGCGATATATTCCTTCTTCATTAAATAGTGCGGATCACGAATCCCGTGGACTTTTCCCTGAGGATTTCTTAAATACTCCTGCTTGGTGGGTGGGTCCGGAGTTTATTCGCACTACTGAAGATAACTGGTCATTCTCTTTGACCGATTCTTTTGAACATAACTTAGAATTGAAACAGAAAAGTTGTCTTTTGTCTTTTCCATCTGATGAATTTGTCGATAATCTCTGTAATCGATTTTCTTCCTTTTCAAAATTAAAACGTATCTTTTCCTATGTTCTTAGATTTGTTGGTAACCTAAAATCAGTCAATCAACGAAAAGTTGGAAGGCTTTCTATTCAGGAACAAAGTAACGCCACTAATCAACTAATTAGATTAGTGCAACAAAGATATTTGAAGGAGGAAATAGAACAGGTTAAAGGTAATTTTATAAAACTCAAATATTTGAAAAAATTAAATCCCTTTTTTGATTCACATGATCTCCTAAGAGTGGGCGGAAGACTTAGCCAGTCAGAATTAGCGTATGACAAGCGCTTGCCTCTTCTTTTACCTTCCAAAGGTAATTTTATTAAATTACTTATTTCGGAAATCCATATTGTACATCTACATGCAGGCATTCAAGGTACGCACTTCGCCTTGTCACAAAACTTTTGGCTAATTTCATCCAAACGTGTTATTCGTAGTGTTCTTTCAAAATGTCTTTCCTGTTGGAGACTAAAACCTCAAAATTATCAGCCACCTATGGGGGCTCTTCCCGACCTACGGATATCCAAGGCCAAACCATTTTCTTGCGTTGGCGTCGACTTTGGCGGTCCTTTTCTGATACGAGCCAATAAGCTTAAAAATGCTAAACGAACGAAAGCCTATATTTGCCTATTTGTATACTTTGCCACTAAGGCTTTGCACTTAGAATTGGTATCTGAACTTACTACCGAGGCATTTTTAGCCTCATTCAGACGTTTTATAGCACGTCGAGGACGTTGCTCTGTTGTCTATTCTGATTGCGGAACAAATTTTGTAGGAGCAAAATCCTATTTAGAAGACATTAGGTCACATTTTGATAAAAACGACGTCATTACATGGCATTTAAATCCTCCGGCCGCTTCCCATTTTGGTGGATTGTTTGAAGCGGGTATAAAAAGCGTAAAAACACATGTGTCTAGAGTCATAGGCGAACAGGTTTTAACCTATGAAGAATTCAATACATTACTCATACAAATAGAGGCTGTCTTAAATAGTCGTCCCTTATGTCCTGTCAGTAATGATCCAAATGATTTTTCATTGTTAACACCTGGTCATTTTCTTACACTATAGCCTTTAAAGATAATTCCCGATCGGGATTACAGTGATGTTCATTTAAATAGACTAAGTCGTTGGCAATTGCTGCAACGATTACATGCAGACTTTTGGCAAAAATGGAGCAGAGAATATTTACATACTCTTCATCAACGCTCGAAGTGGCATAAAAATGAGGGTAATCTAAATATAGGTACACTCGTACTAATACGTAATGAGACCAAGCCTCCCTTACAATGGCAAATGGGTCGAATTAAAACTTTAATTTTTGGTCAAGATGATATTGCTCGCGTAGCTATCGTACAAACCGCGAAAGGTAAACTTAGGCGACCTTTGGTTAAGCTATGCCCTTTGCCTTATATTGACTAAAAATGCAAATATGCATTTTGGTGGGTGGGAATGTTACGTCCCTCCACATATTTTCAGTTTTTATTAATAATTTTTATTATTTTATTTTTATATTTTAATTCTTTACTTAACGTGTGTGTATGTCTTGTCATCGTAAATTAATACAGACCTGTACAGCCCCCCCCCCTAGTCTTAAGGGAGCAAGCTACGGGACGACACGCATATTTCAATCTTAGTTTAGAGATAGTCCTGTAGAAATCGGCGCGTTTAACACCCCAGTATTTGTGTAACTAGTACCCTGACCACGTGACATTTTGAGAAGATTGTGTTCCCGAATCAGTGCACTGAGGAAGAAGAAGAAGTATACATCAACATCACAGCATCACAGTTACCGTAATTTGATTGCATACACACATAGTATTTATATTAATTGATAAATTTACCTATAACTTATTTTCATATTAAAATTATACCAGCACCTAAATAAACAAATTTGAGTGAGTATTTCTCTTATAGAATTTAAAGCTTCATTCACATATAAACGGCCTTCCGCTAAGCAATTCTACTTGTAATTATATATAATAGTGAAAATAGCGTCAGTGAAAAATTTAGTGAAGTATCCCATATCACAGTGTTTTCGGACGGCTAACAGAATTTTTTATTTAATCTTAGCATTAAATATAAGTAAGTGTTTAATCTGTTTTTCATTACAGCCCCTGGCTGGTGGTCCTTCGTTCGATAATTCTTTAAATGAGCTGTTTTTCATTCTATTTTTTGGTCCATACTCGAGCTGGATTAACCCAATTATTATAATTCATACAACTTTTTTTTTGAAAAATAGAATTTTAACACGTAAAGTGCCATGGGGAACAACGTGATCCCCCATTCTGCTTAAACATTTTAGTGCCTTCTGGCCGTGGGGGATCAATGTAAACCGACGGACCATCGCATAACACCGATCTGACATTTCAATGTAAATTATATGGAAATCTTTTGTAGAGATGTTAAGCAAAATGGGAGATCAGTTGGCCATTGTGTAAGTATAAAAAAAAATATGAGGAAAAAATAAATCTAAAACTAAAATTTTAGCAAAAAAATATTTATTTTAATTTAGAAAGATGTAGATCAAAAAAACATTTCAAACAAAAGTGTTTTTGACATACGTTGCATCTAAACTTGGTTTTTGGGGGTCCTATTTTTGGCAACTTGACGCCCTGATTCCTCTGAAATTTTGGCGTAGCATCCACTACAAGACCTTTTCTTCCGACTATCCTCAACATTGTGACTGGGTTCTGGTTGTCCTCGAAATTTTGTACATCTGCAGATTTTAGAAGATCTTTGATCACTTCTCCTCGGAATTTTGTAATAGGCATTTTGTCATTAGTTATGAGTTCATGGAGCACATAAGCGTTTACAATACAGGAACCAGCTATAAATTCCAGCTATAGCCAGTTTTCTATACCATTTTACTCCACGGTGCAAAGAAAAATTGTAAGCTTTCATTTGGTCTGATATGTCGATGTGTCGATATGTCGATATAAGTGGTTTGGTTTTTTCGCCAGACCTTCTCGCCTGAGTGACCATTTCAGGAACATATTTAGTTGTCAACATAAGGACGTCTCTCCTGTCTTTAAATTTCTCTATAAATATTCCTGTGTTGCTTTCCTCGGCAATATGTTCGCCGCGTCTTTTCTGAACAACATTTTTTGAGTTGTTCTTTCTGTTGCTTCGTAGAGTACCTAAAATATATGTATTTTTTTCCAGAAGTTTCGATGCTAATTCAACAGAGGTGTAATAGTGGTCCACGACGATAGTGCGACCTTGGTTTAGTAAATTTTCTGTTAGTTTCAAAACATTTAAGTCGTTTTCAAGACAGAGCTTAAAGAGCTTGATTCCAAATTTGTGTCTTTTGTTGCTGATGTACTGTTTAAATTTAAGTTTCATCAATACAGATAAGTTCTCCTGTAACAATTGAAGATTTAAAATTCTTTAACAGCTTCGTAAAAACGGGTGTTATTTTTTACAGTCTGTCACCATCAGGAAAATTATTATTATCTGCAAAATGCCAATTTTGGAACAACAACTGAAAACGATTCCTGGGCATTACTGTGTTTATGAAGTTATGATATAACTTATTTGTAGATCAATAGGATGTTTTTGATGGCAACTGAACAAGGCCTATCCACAAAATACACCTCACAAACTTTTCCATTTCCGAACAATTGGCTCTTGGTCTTGTAGTTTGCTCCTTTCTTTGTGCAGTATATCTATTTGTCTCTCTAAAAAATAACTCAAATATTTCGTCGGTAACCATTAATTTATAAAAATCGTATGGAGTTTTTTCATAAAAATCATAAAGGTTCTCGTGAATTCCAGGATTACCCACTGTGAATTGAAAATTCTTCATGTGCATACCGGATACTTCAGACCATGAAAATACTTCAGCAGGCTCAGCAGTGAGTTCATCTGTCAGGGTCTTATCATTGTAATTCATGTTCTGCTGAATAACATGCTCTATAACATTGTCAATATTATTTCCTGCTTCTGTTACCTGAACTGAATTTTTAGATGTCTGTGGATTTGTCGAAAATACTTGGCAAATTATCTTTGGAAGTGTAGTCAAATTTTTTCTGCTGAGATTGGACATTCTTGATTTTTTTTCTAGGTGTCTCTGGATCCTCTTCTGAACTGGACATGTCAGAGTCTGAAGGCGCATATTCACTCATATCAGGGGAAATGTCTTCGTCACTAGCTGAAAGCACCTCCTCCCACAATTTTTTCAGTTTATTTTGTTCCTTTTCGGAGCTATCCGCCATTTCTAAGTCGAACACAACATCAACAACACTCACTGACTGCAAAGCGCAAGCAAACTGGAACGCTGACGACTAGTGCCGGCCGACGAGAATCGTAGAGACCGCTACCTTCAAGGACGAGCAAAAAATTAAAAAAAAAATGCCAATGAACCTTTATAATAGCTCAAACATATTCAAAATTTCAAAGAAAAAAAATTGGCCCCAGGGTTCCGCAAAAATATAATCCTATGGTGGCACTGTATGTATTAAATACAAAATTTCTGCAAATCTTAGACTTAAGCGCGTGTCGGCAACATTGTGAGACAAGAGTGGCGACCGCGACATGCAGTTCTAGCCGCCTGTAAGGGGTTTAGCCGATTCTATAGGAATATATACAGTGTGTAAAAGCCAAATGGAATAAATTCAATATTTAGGTTACTGTACATATTTATAAAAAATCCCGAAACACGTCAAATTTAAATTATAACTTGACATTCTTTAACGTAAAAATGCAACCCCTACCTTCAACCCCCTTAGAATGACAGGTACAACCCCCAATTTTTAAAATAGGAAGTATAGACTTGTGATATATCGTTTGAAAGGTCTTTTCATTCTCCATTCAAAAATGTTGTCGCTTTTAAGTTTATTAAAATTAATTAAGATAAAATAAATTAAAATCATGTGGTTACCGAAATTCGCTACAATACAATCAAAAACTAAAATGTAATGCAAAACGTAATAAAATGTAGAACACAAAAAAGAACTATGAATGTTAATGAAGTAGATGTTCAAAATGTTCACCGCGAACGTCTTGGCAACATCCTAATCTCAAATAAAACTGTCTTCTAACATTATTTAACATAACAGGCGTGATCGACCTAATCGCAAGTGTTATTCGTTCTTTTAAGTCATTTAAATCAGAAGGTTTAGTTGTTTACACATGGCTTTTTACATATCCCCATAAAAAAAATCTAATATTGTAAGATCAGGTGATCGCGCTGGCTATTTAATCGATCCTCGCCTCCCTATCCACCGATTGGGAAATATTGTATCGAGGTACTGCCGGACATTAAGTTGCTAATGTGGTGATGCTCCATCTTGCTAAAACCATATCGTATTCGCTGGAACTTAAGGGTTTCCTAGATCAGGATATAAATTTGCCAACGTTGGAATGACATCATTTTGAAGTAGTGCCAAATAATTGTTGCCATTCAAGTTGCCCTCAATGAAAAAGGGACCAATGATATTGTTTCCTACAATCCCTGCCCAAACACTAACCTTTTGAGGGTATTGAGTGTGTTCTTCTCTCATCCAGTAAGGATTTTCCGTGGCCCAGTAGCGGCAATTTTGCCGATTAGCATGACCGTTAAGTGAAAAAGTACACTCATCAGAAAACATAACGTCTTCTAATTGGATAATATTGTTATCCAACATGTCCATCATTTGCTCACAAAAAAAAGGTCTCCTATCAAAATCGTCTTCCATGAGCTCCTGAGTAGGTGTCATCTTATAGGGATGCAATTTATTTTATTTTAATATGTTTACTATCGATGTATGGCTAGCATTGAATGTAGTGGATGCCTGTCTACTCGATGTATGTGGATTTTCCTGAAACTCAAGCAACACATCTAATTTGAGTTCATCACTCAGTGCATTGGCAGCTGCTTTTTTTATCTGCCTTACATGACCAAACTCGAGAAACTGCTTCTCTATTTTACTTATTGTTCCTTGGGATATAGGCGGTAAATTAGGAAATTTCTCATGAAATAGGCGAGTTACTTCCTTTTGTGTTCGGGTGTTATCTTCGTAACCAATCATTTGTAAAACTGTTATTTTATGCATTTTCGTTAATCTAACCATTTTTCAGAATTGAATTGAACGAACTTTTTACTTAAATTAAAATACTGACAACTTAAATAAAACAATTTACTAATGCGTGTTAAAATAACGTTGCCACGGAAATTCTTTAAAGTTTTTAATGGTTACCATCTAAAAACCACATTGCTATGGTTTTTGTTCACTTTCTCATTATCAAGACTTAAACGGGAAATAAGTTTTGAGTATATTTTAGCGAATTTCGGTAGCCACATGATTTTAATTTATTTTATCTTAATTAATCTTAATAAACTTGAAAGCGACAACATTTTTTAATGGAGAATAAAACGACCTTTCAAACGATATATCATAAGCCTATACTTCCTATTTTAAAAATTGGGATTTGTACCTGTCATTCTAAGGGGGTTAAAGGTAGGGGTTGCGTTTTTGCGTTAAAGAATGTCAAGTTATAATTTAAATTTGACCTGTTTTGGGATTTTTTATAAATATGTACAGTAACCTAAATAATGAATTTATTCCATTTGGCTTTTACACACTGTATATTATAGGAAGGAATAATTTGAAAAGCTGACAGCCGTTACCCAGCTTAAGTTAAGTGGTAAAAATTCCAAGGAAGTATATTTTCGTATTTACATATTCTAAGAAGCAATAAGGCTTTCTTTATTAATTTCGATAAGACGTTCGCATTTTTCATGTTCGCATTTTAAATATTTACATAGATGTTTATTTTAATACTATCTTAATTATATAACGCCAATAGTGTTATATTTTTTATAGTTTAATTACGCAATTATTTTGGTAAATAATTTATTTTGATTCGTATTTCAATCTGATTAAATAATTTAAAATGGCCACCAATAATAGAGTAATTTTAAAAAATCAGCGCAGTAGCTGTAAGGCCCAACTAACACGGATAGAAAAGTTCGTAAAGTCGGAAGTAGATAACTCTCATTTATTTAAAATCAAATATAAAAATTTATCCAAAAACTATAAAAAATATCAACAAATTCAAAGTGAAATAGATATGTTAAAAGATTCAGATTCAGTGGCGTCCGATACTGAGGAAAATTAGTCTGTATATGAGAGATTTGAACTCGCGTTAGCCCAATTGCAGGAATTAATTGAAAATTTGTCTACATCTAATAAAATAGTTGATAGATAGTGTTTCAAATGTAAAGTTGCCTGATATTAATATAAGACCGTTTTCTGGGGATCCACAAGAATGGATGTCCTTCTTTGATTTATTTTCTTTGCTTTTATTGAACAATCCCAAATTAAAATCAGACAGTAAAAAGTTCTACTATCTCAAAAGTTTACTTAGAGGGTAACCGCTTAGCTTAACAGAATCTCTACCCGTTACAAATCAGAACTTGGATGTCGCTATTTCCACGCTAAAAAATAATTATGAAGATAAGAATAAGTTATTAAATTTCCTGTATCAGACATTACTGGATCAAAAGCATATAAATAAATGTAATGCTAGCAAAATACGGAATTTCTATGTTACAAGTAAAAAAACACTGGATTTAATAAAAAATCTTAGACTATCTGCTTGAGTTACCTTTAAGACGCTTCTCGTATTTTTGCTAGAGAAGAAACTGGACTTTCAAAGTCGACGATCTTTTGAAAGTGAACGAGATTTCGGTGAAAACCCGGTAATAGTTTTAGTACAAACTCGCATAAAGATTCTCCCAATAAACTTTTACGCGAAGGTGTCTGATTCGACTACGAGAAACAGTAGCTCCAATGGTAAATATTGTAGTTATTGCAATGAGCGATCGCATTCCACATACGTGTGTACAAAATTCTTAAAATTAATGCCGCAAGAGAGACATCGATTTGTCAAACCAAAATCTCTTTGTTTTAATTGTCTGTCAAATATGCATATCTTGTCGAGTTGCAAATCCTTGTCTAGATGTCAGTCCTGTGGTAGGGATCATCATTCGCTCATTCATTTAGAAACTAATTCGCCGCGAGTTGGAACTCAGCAAAGGGTTCAAAATGTATCACAAAATAGTCAATTTCTGAGACATAATGGGAACAGAATTAACGTTTCTACTAGGGACGCTCATTTGTCCAATCTTTCTCTAACACAAAATAGTACTTTTCTTACTCAAAATTCGCCCTCTAATTTACTGGTATCCGACACAAATACCGATAGTAGTCTAGAAGTTTGTTCATCTAGAGGTACTACTAATTTATTTGCCCTTAGTAAAAATAATTGCCAAATCCTTTTACCTACCGCTCAGGCAAAAGTATATTCAAAAACGGGTAAACCATTTTCTGTAAAATTAATTTTAGATTCAGGAAGTTAGCAAAGTTTCATATCGAAAGACTTAGCAAATCGATTACAGTATCTCACTAGAACTCAAAAATTATCCATTTCCGGTCTAGGAAACATTGGCCTTGTTCAATCAAATGAAATTTTTGATATTGTGTTACACTCCAAAATTAATCCTTATCAACAATTTGATGCTTTTTGCTCAGTAATAGATCAAATTAATGAGCGATTACCACAAATCGCTTTAAACCCTCATGGTTTAAAAATAACCGATTATCTAATACACGAGCTGGCCGATCCTCATTTTTGGGAACCCAGCAATATTGATATAGTGATGATAGGTGCTGATCTTTATTTTAGCATAGTAAAAGGCGACCTTATTTCACTAGGTCATAATCAACCCACGCTTCTAGAAACTGCATTTGGCTATGTAGTTGCAGGACCAGTTCCTAATTTAAGCCACCACAAAGGCAATTATCGTGTCCCAACAACACATTCTTTTTTATCTGTTCAGGACGAAAATAATCTAACCGTAGGTTCCGACGGTGGAGAAAAGGATATATGTTCAATTTTGGAAAAATTCTGGGAATTAGAGGAACTTCCCTCGCGATTTTCTCGTTCTGAAGAGGAAGAAATGGCCGAAACGCTCTTCGCCGCTACTACTAAAATTTTAGAGTCAGGTCGATATCAAGTTGAAATGCCGCTTACTTGCTCAGGAGTAAAACAATTGGGTGATTCATTCACCATCACAAAAGACGCTTTCTCACACTAGAGAAAAATTTTAGAGAATACAAGAGTTTTTTTAGAGAATACAAAAAGACAATAGAAGAGTATTTATCCTTGGAACACGCAAATGTCATACCGCTTACACTCACTAATTGTTTAAATAAACATGAATATTTTATTCCTCATATAGCTGTTATTAAGGAGGGAGTTTCGTCCACTAAATTTCGTGTAGTATTTGAATTTTCCGCAAAATCCAGCTCCGGATTTTCTTTGAACGAGTTAACTCTCAAAGGGTTTCAAGTAAAAGACAACCTTTTTGATATATTGTGTCGATTGCGGACTTATAAATTTGTTTTCACCGCTGACGTCAATAAAATGTATCGCATGATAGAAATGTCTCCGCATCATCGATATTTACAAAATATTCTCTGGAGGGACTCACCCTCAGAAGATTTCAAGTGTATTGAATTATCTCGCGTTAGTTTTGATCAGAATTGCTCTCCATTTCTAGCTACTAGAGTTATTAAGGACATAGCTCTTAGGAACTCCCAAGCACCACTCGCATATAAAGCTTTATTAAAGCAAACATATATAGATGACATCCTAGGAGGAACCGATAAGTTTCACGAACTTGACAGCTTTATTTAGAATTAAATGCTGTTTTAAATAAACACGGATTTTATCTTCACAAGTGGTGCTCGAACATACCATCTTCTTTGCGAGAAATTTCTGAAATACCTCGTTTTATTTTTGTAAACAAAAAAATCACAAAACTTGATATCCACGGTTTCTGTGATATAAGCCTAACCGCTTTTGGGGCTTGCATCTATCTTGTTGCCCAATATAGTGACAACTCATTGTCTAGTAATTTAATTACCGCTAAGTCTCGTGTTGCTCCACTCAAAAATAAACTCACTATTCCAAAGTTGGAATATATATTATATATATATATATATATATATATATATATATATATATATATATATAATATATTTAAAATGATATAAATCGGGGTAATTTCTAAGATATTAGCACTGAATTGACATGGATTTTTTGAGATAAGCTTAGTTTTTGATTTTTGACCTTTTAGCTTAAGTAGTTTTATGTCCAGTTCTAATTAATTTATTTAGTATAACAGCAGGTTCAGTTGTCCCTAATTGTTAAGATGAGATATTTTATACTGGTTATTTAACCTTGTTAGGGCATAGTCACTAATGGCATTTCCCTTAATGGGTTATGAACGATAGTTATGAGAATAATTTACTATAGAAACTGTCATCAATAAAATTTATATAAGTAAAAACTGTCAAAATAAATTAACTTTTACGAATATCGGCTGATACTAAAAGATATTAAAACGAAAATGAACAAACTATACAACTTTTCTTTTGTTGGTGATTTTCCAATGTTTGATTCATCAGATCCTGGTAAATCTATATTTGCCCTAGGTACGTAAAAGTGTTCATATCTATTTATCTTTTAGTTCAAGAACAGCAAATTAATTTTATATGAAAGAAACTAATACCATAATTAGGGAAATATAGAAATATTTTTTTTTAATAATTGAAATTTAAATAGTTGAGATTTATCGAGATTCTCCTAAACAGCACTTTAAAAAACGAAGATTAACAGCAATACAATCATTCATATTAAGGTTTGAGTTAACCTTAACAGAGCGGTTATGTTTTATTTGATTACCGTGAATGTATGCTTTTTGCCAAGTTGGTAATAATAAACAAGGTTTCAATTATTATTGGTATATTTGCTGTATAATAAATATCTTTTTAAACCCCACAATTTTCGATTTTTTTAATCAGAATCGCCCCAAGCATGTCCAACCAACCATCTCACACTATAAATCGTACCACCACCAACAAACCGTAATGCACTTCTCAACTTCATCCATACAACTAATCATCTATATTCGTAACTATGTAATTTTTAATTATATTAGAGCGATTGGGTCTAATGTAATGAGAAACAATGTCTTTCTCAAAAAACTTGCTAATAAAAGACATTTCTCTAATGACAGCCTCCTGAATATTCCACCCCATATATCTGCTAAGTATGTATAAATCTAAATCACACGAACCTAAGAATCATATGAAAAGTAGCATAATGCGCACCTCCAACGCACAAATTATATGCTACCCATAATTCACTCTCTCTTCAAGAAACCCAACTTATTGCTTTCCTCGAAAACATCTTTCGCGTATCTTATCCGACATGTTGTTTAAGATTTAGTATTTGCATTTGTATAATTGTATGTATGTATGCATGTATATATGTATGTGTGTATTTATTGTTACGAAAATTCCGTAAGATTTATCCCACATAGAAAAAGTCTCGTGACGAAAAAGGAGAAGTAGTTCGAGAACATTCAAGATGACATCGACAATTCATGAAATTTCTGATGGAGACGGGGTTAAGAGGACTTACCTGGAAAACATATCTAGTATATCTTGACGATATAATGATTATGTCCAAAACTTTTGATAAACACTGAAAAAATTAAGCGAGGTTGACAGATTGAGAAATGCCAATTTAAAGTTAAATTATAAGAAATGTTCACTATTTCAAAGAAATGTATAGGTACTATTTGAGACATATCGTTATAGTGGAAGGTATTAAAACAGATCCAGAGAAGATTTCGGTTATTAGAGATTGGCCTATACCAGGAAATAAAAAGAAAATTAGTTTTCTGGGGCTCTGTTCATACTACCCAGAATGTATTAAAATTTGTGGCCACGTTACTACGCCGCTTTATCGGCTAACCGAAAACAACATTGAATTATACTGGATACCATATTGTCAAACAGCACCTATCCTAGCCTACCACGAGAAGATGGTAAATTTCTGTTAGATTAAAACACATCTTAGCATGGTATTGGTGCCATATTATCACAAGAATAGAGAGGGAAAGGAAAACTTATTGCGTAATTTATTAAAACAATAGAAAAGGCTAAAAAAATTATTGCATTAGCAGGAAAGAGCTCCTAGCCATTATAAAAGCCCTAGAACATTTTCATACTTTTCTTTATATAAGAAAGCTTATAATTAGAACTGACCATAACGCTTTTGCAGTGGATAATGCATTTAAAAAAATCAGAAGGACAAGTTGCCCAGTGGATAGAGAGACTCCAACAGTATAATTTCGACGTAGTACATTGAAAAGGGAGTCTCCGTAAGAATAACGATATTCTCTCCAGGCAACCCTGTTTAGAACGGCAATGTCACTACTGTAAAAGACTTGAAAATAAAGATGAGATAACTAAAGAACTAAGTCTTCACGTAACCACAGTTTTACAGAAAGAAGATAATGATGAGAATTCTCTGAGAAAACTTTTAAAAAGAGTCAAAAGGAAAATAACGACTTAAAAGTTATACGAGAGTGGCTTAAAAATGGAAATACAGTTGAACTATAAAGGTGACCTGGGCTCAATGGCAATCTCTATGGTCTACTGTATCAGAAGTGGGAGAGTCTTGATGGAGTATATACAGTGCGACAAGTAATACTCTTAAAATCACACATTAAAAGTGTGTTACAAGAACTTCATAGCCTCCTTTGGGGAGAACATTTCGGAGTTGAAATGAAATGAACACTTGCCAGAGTTCGAAACAAGTTTTACTGGAATAATTGCCGCAGAAATGTAGAAGATTGGTGTAAGAAATACGATATATGTAATGGTTGAAAAGGCCCTATAATAAGAGGTCGTGATAAAATGACACAATATCTTTCTGGAGAGCCTTTTGAACGACTCACAGTGAATATTTTCGGTCCACTTTCGATGACAGAGAGACGGAACAAGTACTTAATGGTCGCAATGAAATATTTTTCAAAACAGTCGGCAATTGTACTCCTTCATAGTTAAAAAGCGACTACGGTAGCAGAAGCATTCATAACACACGTTGTATCGAGACATGGAGTTTCTTGAGAGTTACATTCTGATCAAAGAAATTTTGAATTCGAATTATAACAAAAACTAATGAAAATGTTGGGTATTAAGAAACCTCGCATTGCTCCTCTCCATCCACAATCAGACGGAATAATCGAAAGACATAATAGAATTGTTTGTCAATACCTTTCAATGTTTGTCGCTAATAATCAAAAAGATTAGGATACTTTAATACCTTTATTCCTGTTAGCCTATAGAAGTTCGGAACATGAATCAACTGATTATTCTCCATTAACGATGATCACCGGAAGATAAATAAAGCTTCCTTAAGATCGTACTGTCGGAAGATTGCCTCCCTGACAAGAACTTCTATCCCTGACATACATCGAAAATTTGAAAGAAAAGTTGGAAAAAGTCTACGTATTTGCTCGTACACGTTTGACGCTTTAAAGTAATAAAGTCAAGGCCAGGCTCGACATGCATCCTACCGGTACAAGTTTTGAAAGAGGTGACATAGTATAGTTTTTTTTTTTTTTTTAATTTTTTTTTTTTTTTTTAATGGCTTTGGCTTGAAACCTTTAGCCACGTAATTACATATAGATATTAGTATTCATTCATACAGGATTGTACAAGGAGGACAGTTTTCACGCTCAGGGATTCATCAGAGCAGCTTTATTGTAACAAACAAGACATAAACCACGGTTAGGTAGGTGGGCAACATATATGGTAAACATACAAAGGAAATATTCACGCATACGATCAATTTTACACTCATACCTTTAATTTAATTTTTACAAGAAATATCATAATTATTTTAAAGATTTTTATATTGTCTTCACTTAATAGAAGATTTACGTTTAATGGTGTACTTAAACCCTCTTTAATCAATTCTTTTAGCAGCCACGTACTTGTATTACGATGTAGTGGGTAGTTGAAAAATATGTGATTTAAATCAGCTATACTAGTTCCACACTCACATCGGTCTGTTGGGAGAACTCCTATTTTGTGTAGATGTTTCGGAAAACATCCATGATTTACTTTTAATCTTAAGACAGTTGACACTGTGTTTCTGCTTAGTGTGACATCTTTGTAAAATTGTTTTACATCTACTGTTGGTTGTAATTTGTATAAATTAGTGCCCCTGCTTTCACCAAACTGAATCCATTGTCTGTCCCATTTAAATTTAATATGTTGTTTGATATAGGCAAGTAGGTCACATGTGTTAAATTCTTCTATCACCCTATGTGGGTGTTGTAATGGACTTTTAGCTATCGAATCAGCAATAGTATTGCCAACAATATCTGAGTGTCCCTTAACCCATAGAAATTTAGTACCATATGGATCTGATAGTTTTAGTAACTGTTGAAAAATTTCTAATATGAATATATTGCTATTTATTGTGAATTCAAAGTTTTGCAAGGAGTGTAATACTGACAGTGAATCACTGCATATGACAATTTTGTTCCACTGGTTTTCACAGCACAATTCAAGGGCTTTGTATATAGCACATGCTTTAGCAGAAAAAATGCTGGATTGATTATTTAAAATAAATGATTGTTTAATCTTCATACATAGTATAGTTATACAATCCTACACTTAAAAAGGACTTTGTTTAAAACTGCAACGAAACTAGGAAGGCCCGAATACCGTTCTGCAGAAAATAAACGACCTAATCTACCGCATCCAGTTTTCAGCTAACAGTAAAACCATGGTAGTTCATATAGCTCATAATAGCTCCATAACATGGAACTAATCCACCCCGTTGAGTTTAATCGAATCCTAATAGTTTATTTATTTGAGGCGAATAACTATACAGGAGGTAGAAGTATTACAAAAGTTCCGTAAGATTTATCCCACATAGAAAAAGTCCCCTGATGAAAACAAAGAAGTAGTTCGAGAACATTCAAGATGACCTCGAAAATTTATGACATATCTAGTGAAGTCTAGAACATCAGAAAATATATAAACAAAAAATATATGTTTTTGACAGTTTAGAACAGTAGTAAAAACAGTCAAAATAACTGTCAAACTTAACGTGAATTTTGGGATTTTCCCCGAAAAATATTAATTTTTTTCGGTTTTCTGAAGATAATTGTAATTATGTTAACTAATTATTAATTTTCTCGAAATTTGGTATATTTAAATTGAGTATTGGTAAATAAATAAATTTTTATTTATCCAGTCAATATGAAATAAAAGTGAGAAGTGATGAGAAAATGTTTTCAACAGGGAACGTACCAGTTCCAATTTCCAATTTTCCAACCAATAATTTTCAGTACCCTACAGTGAAGTTTCCAACTGTAATGGAGAACGATCCTACAAATCTAATACATACGTATTACAAAGTAAGTCAAATAAATACTCAAGATCCACCATTGTGCTTAAATCAACCAACAGTCAACCAATTGATAATAACCTTTTAATAATTATCAACAACAATATCAGGTACAGCCAGTAGTTGCCCAGCAAACGAACTTTTCTCATTCTACATCAAACTCTCAAGCTAACTAAAAATTTAAAAAACTATCCCGAAACACAGAATGAATATGATTCGATGTCAGATGAACAACATAAAGACTCTCACAATAATAAACACTCATGGCAAACAATAAGATCAAAAAGAAAAAGGCTTAAACGTCAAGATTCAAGAGAACAATAAGCTCAATCTCACCAATCTCAAAACCCCTCCAATTTTTATATATGGCGTAAATGACTATAGTAAAATGATAGATACTTGAGCTCAAGCAGTAGTAGTAGAAACTTACTTCACTAAAGCCTTAACCAACAACACAATAAAAATTTTACCAAAGACACCTGAATCCTACAGAAAACTAATACATCACGTATGAGAGGAAAATATCGTCCACCATACATACCAATCTGAGGAAGACAGAGCAGTTATTTGAGATCTACATCATTCTTTTCCGATAGATAAAATAAAAGCGGAAATCCAGAAAAAGGGTCATAAGGTAAGGAACGTTACAAATGTCAGACACAGATTGAGCCGTGAACCATTACCATTATTTTTTGTGGACCTCGAGCCTCAAACGAACAACAAAGACATATTTAAAGTACAGTATACACAACATTGTAAAATAAGGGTTGAACCACCGAGAATTAAAAGAAATATACCACAATGTACACAATGTCAAGAATATGGTCACACTAAAACGTACTGTTCAAAACCATATAATTGCGTAAAATGCGCTGGATCACACAACACAAAGGACTACAAGAAACCAAAAAACACGCCAGCAACCTGCACTAACTGCAATGGAGACCATCCTTCCAATTACAGAGGATGTTCTGTTTATCGTGAAATACTAAATATCAGATACTATGACAAATCAAAACAAATCACCACTCAAAATCCTGTCAACAATTCCAATGTAAATATACCTACCCAACATCATGCTCATAATTTCAACAGACTCAGTTATAGGGATGCTACCATTGGAAACATAAATGCAGATAACAAAAATAACAACAATGAATTAGCAGATAAACTATCAAATTTCCTAAACGAATTCAAAAATATGTTTTCTTAATTCTTAACCATGTTAACTACAGTCACTACGAACTCCGTCGTGGAATGCTAATGGCATTTTAAACCATATATTAGAGGTATCACTCTTTTTAAAAATATATAATATAGACATTTTATTAATATCTGAATGCCATGCCACACAAAGAACGGTTATTAAGATACCTTACTATACTGTGTATTATGAAAACCATCCAAACGGAGGAGCACATGCAGGTTCTGCCGTTATTATTAAATCAAAAATTAAATACCATGCAGTCCAACTTTATATTACGGAAAAAATTCAAGCAGCAATTATTAAAATCGAAACAAACACCTCCCTCAGTGTATAATCAGTCTACACTAGACGGCCGACTAGACGTAGGGCCCACCTAGACGTCCAATTTCAAGCAAATAGTATCATGATTTCATACAAACTCTTGGATCCAAATTCATAGTAGCAGGAGACTGGAATGCCAAACACACCATATGGGGTTCCAGATTAATCACGCCTAAAGGTCGAACATTAATGAATATCATCCAACAAAATAACTTAAGACACTTATCTACGGGAGAACCCACATACTGGCCTACGGATGTCAACAAAATTCCAGATATGGTAGATTTTGCTGTAAAAAAAGGGATATCTGACATCCATAGTGCAATAGAGTCAAACATCAGATCACAGTACAATAATATCTTTAAGTACACACATAATATGGAGAACACCACCACCCAAACTCACAACTAAAGAAAAAAACTGGGATGTTTTCCAAAAATCTGTAAATATAAAAATTAGACTAGATATTAGGATAAAAGAAAACGAAGATGTAAAGAAAGCAGTAGACTATTTAACAACAGTTTTACAAACAGCAGGATAGGAAGTAACACCACAGCGCCCAAGAAGTGTGCAAGGAAACCATAATATCCCCCTTCATATAAAAGAACTGGTAGCAGAAAAAAGAAGAGCTCGACGCATATGGCAACAAACGAGAAATCCACTAAATAAAACGTACCTTAACAGGATAAGTCATAGACTAACTGGAGCATTACATGAAGAAAAAAACGACTCTTTCCAGTTTTAGGTTTCGAACCTTTCACATGAAGACCATTCTATATGGAAAGCTACAAAAAAGTTTAAACGACCGACAATAACAAATTCACCTTTAAGAAAAACAGATATGACCTGGGCCCGCACAAACGGAGAAAAAACAACAGTATTCGCAGAGCAACTTGCAACTGTCTTCGCAGCACCAGATACTAATAACGATGAAGATGATGATATAAGAATGTACCTCGAAACTCCATGTCAACTATTTTTTCCTCTGACAACATTTACTACGGCAGAGGTTCGACAACAAATAAAAATGCTAAATCCTAAGAAAGCTCGTGGCGATGATTTGATAACAGGGAAATTACTTCAGAAGTTACCGAGAAAAGCAGTGGTGGTATTAACAATAATATACAACAGCATACTACGTCTTCGATACTATCCAATACAATGGAAATTTGCTCAAGTTACTATGATTTCGAAACCTGGTAAGCCCGCAACGCAAGCAAATTAATATCGCCCTATAAGCATACTCCCAATAATGTCAAAAGTAATAGAAAAGCTGCTATTAAATAAAATCGAGCAAGTTGTTCCCATAAACGAAATTATACCACAACACCAATTCGGATTTAGACGTGAACACTCAACCATCCAACAATGCCACAGAATAGTAAATATAATTAAAACAACTCTCGAAGAGAAAAAGTTTTGCGCTGGAGTGTTTCTAGATATACAACAGGCATTTGATAGAGTATGGCATGAAGGTCTTCTCTATAAATTGAAATTACACCCAACAGACCAACTATACTTTATACTAAAATCATATCTTACTGACCGTTACTTCCAAGTCAAAATTAAAGACAGCTACTCAAATTACCACATCGTACAATCTGGCGTAACTCAGGGTATCGTTTTGGGCCCATTTCTGTATCTGATATTTACAGCAGACGTTCCAATCAGCAATGATACCTTCTTAGCTACATTTGCCGATGACACGGGAATTTTGGCAGTGGATATCGACCCTAATGTAGCATCACAAAAAGTACAAAATCATTTAGATCAATTACTAAATTGGCTGAAGCAATGGAAGATCAGTGTTAATGCTAGCAAATCAGTACAAATTACTTTTACAACAAGAAAATCCACATGTCCACAAGTTTATATTAATAATACTCCCATGCCTATAAAACCAGTTGTCAAATACTTGGGATTGTACCTGGATGAAAAACTTACATGACAACGCACATTAAAACTAAACGGAAACAACTAGATTGTAAACTAAAAAATATGAACTGGCTATTTAACAAAAGGTCTCAGTTATCTCTTGAAAATAAACTGCTTCTGTACAAAGGTATACTTATACCAGTTTGTGCATATGGAATAGAACTATGGGGCTGTAATAAACGTTCAAATACGAAGATATTTCAAACATTCCAATCCAAAATACTCCGTATGATAAGTAAAACTCCATGGTATGTATCTAACCAAACACTTCACAATGATCTGGACATCTCATTACTTAAGGACATAAGAAAGAATCACTTAATAAAACATAAAAATCGCACCACTGATCACAACAACGAACTTATAAATAACTTAATCACCCAACCACTTGCCGAAAGAAGATTGAAGAAGGTATGGTCAGAAGACCTACCGCAATAATACTTAGAGAACCGTCACTGGACGGTACCTAATTCACGTTAATTTACTTAGAGACTATTTACTTATTACTCTGTGTATAGAGTAGATTGTAAACATGCAATGTAACAATAAAAATAAAAAAAAAGAACAATAGTAGTATTTGCAGGTTATAGTTGTCATTGAGTTATTGTAAACAAGTATTGTAAAATTCTTGGTGTTCCGAATAAAGTTATGTAATGTATGTATGTATGTATGCATGTATGTATGTATGCATGTATGTATTTATGTATGTATGTATGTATGTATGTATATTTATATGTATTTGGTTTTATCTTAGTCTAAGATATATTATCTATCTTAAACTCCTAATTGATACTAAGCATTTGTTCGATTTATATCAGTGACAATGTTCCGTTACGTCGACCACCACAGATTTTTTCCATCCAAAGAGAAAATATCCCACTCCTGCGCCAAATACTACTGCCAAGCAGAGCCACACGTTGAAAGTCATGAAAATTAACATAAGGAAGTACGACAACACCATTTGGACCATATGTAGGATCGTTTGAAGGGCGTGCATCTTGCTCAACATTGTAGGCTGAACTACTTCAGGCTCTTCAGGGGTAGTAGCTATATTGCTGCCAATATAGCTATTCCTACCATAGAGCCTATAAGACCGCCAGCAGTCGTAAAGTGCCATGCCTTAAAAAGTACATATTCGTCCGTACTAAATTTAAAATACATAGACATATCCATTCCCGTCCCATCGGAGTTATGCATGTGATCCATAGAATGATCCATGTTGTGACCTTCGTGCAGTGAATGTTGCGAATGATCCATTATACTTAAAATTTCTGTTGTCTTCTATTGCACTGTATATGTATAAACACAACAACTACCGACAGCGACACTTCGCAACTAATAAAAATTTTCATTTAAGTCATCTGTTTGTTCGTGTGTTTTAAGGCATGGCACTTTACGACTGCTGGCGGTCTTATAGGCTCTATGGTAGGAATAGCTATATTGGCAGCAATATACGAAGGTCTTAAATATTTTAGGGAATATTTGTTTTGGAAAACCTACAACTCTTTACAGTATAGGGCAGTGTCGCTTCCGGATAAAAATTCTACCCCTGAAGAGCCTCAAGTAGTTCAGCCTACAATGTTGAGCAAGATGCACGCCCTTCAAACGATCCTACATATGGTCCAAATGGTGTTGTCGTACTTCCTTATGTTAATTTTCATGACTTTCAACGTGTGGCTCTGCTTGGCAGTAGTATTTGGCGCAGGAGTGGAATATTTTCTCTTTGGATGGAAAAAATCTGTGGTGGTCGACGTAACGGAACATTGTCACTGATATAAATCGAACAAATGCTTAGTATCAATTAGGATTTTAAGATAGATAATATATCTTAGACTAAGATAAAACCAAAGTGTATCAGCTGCGAAAAGTCTGCTAAAACTGACTAGAAAATTTATATGTATATATATACATATATATATATATATATATATATATATATATATATATATATATATATATATATATATATATATATATATATATTAGAAATGATATAGAAAGAATATATATTAGAAATGATTATTTCGACCAAAAAATAATTTATAAATACGTCAAATTATCGGGTAAAGTGGTCTGTAATAAAAATCTTTCTTTTTTCTTAATTACTCAATATTTCGCCATTTATTTAACAGCTTCTTCAGGAGTAAACTAAAACAATTTGAACATTACAAAAAATGGCGTACAAATACATTTTAAAACACAGAATTTAAAAGATTTCGCAAATAAAAAATGACATTGAAGTATTTGAAAAACTGAATGTCAAGATTAAATTGTCTTAAGCACGTTCGTTACAGCTATACGATAAAAAATTAAAATTATTTCAAATGTAAAAATAAAAATAACAATAAAATAAAAGTAAGAAGAATAATATTTCTTTGATGAATTATTAAGGTTAGTTGTTATTAAGATGAATGTTGGCTATTTTGAATGTTTATAAATTTTGTTCAATATGTTACAATATATGTTACTTAACTGTCCAGTGACCGTTTTATAATTTAAAGTGTTTTTATTTTTGTTAATGTAATACATCTCAAGAAATAATCTACTTTTGTAGTTATCAGTCTGTGCCAAAATCTGAAAAATCATATGCTAGACTATAACAAAGCTCACATTTTGGCACAGACTGATAACTACAAAAGTAGATTATTTCTTGAGATGTATTACATTAACAAAAATAAAAACACTTTAAATTATAAAACGGACACTAGACAGTTAAGTAACATATATTGTAACATATTGAACAAAATTTATAAACATTCAAAATAGCCAACATTCATCTTAATAACAACTAACCTTAATAATTCATCAAAGAAATATTATTCTTCTTACTTTTCTTTTATTGTTATTTTTATTTTTACATTTGAAATAATTTTAATTTTTTATCGTATAGCTGTAACGGACGTGCTTAAGACAATTTAATCTTGACATTCAGTTTTTCAAATACTTCAATGTCATTTTTTATTTGCGAAATCTTTTAAATTCTGTAAGTGTTTTAAAATGTATTTGTACGCCATTTTTTGTAATGTTCAAATTGTTTTAGTTTACTCCTGAAGAAGCTGTTAAATAAATGGCGAAATATTGAGTAATTAAGAAAAAAGAAAGATTTTTATTACAGACCACTTTACCCGATAATTTGACGTATTTATATTATATATATATATATATATATATATATATATATATATATATATATATATATATATATATATATATATATATATATATGTGTGTGTGTGTGTGTGTGTGTGTGTGTGTAGAATTTATACTATATCTTTGGACACAGGATTTATGCATTACCAAAAGATATATATTTCATGTCTCTAATGTTTCACAGTTTTTATACGCTTTTTCTCCTATTTTTTAGGAGACTGAGTTGTGGGGTTATAGTTCGGCGAGGTTATGATATGATTAGTTTTAGTTTAACCAACTGATATAAATTACCATTCCACTATTAACTTTTCTGAACCGAGACTAGCAGAATCCTCGTGTTTGGTGGCATCGTAAGAGCGTAAGACTCCTCATTTCGATTATATCAGTTACATTGCTACGTGGGAGTATGCTGTGATATATATAATAGATAAATTTGTTCAATCAATAGTGAATAATATTGTCTATAATGTAGGTTTGTTGTCAGATTTGGTCGCAATGCTGCCTCACTCATAACTTAGATACACTACACTGTTTAATTACAAAATTAACGTATCTACTGTATATATTAAATGCATCTTGGACACAGTCGCCACCAAATAAATTAAAGTTTTTCAAAAGTCTATGTAAAACAGTTGCTGTTACATTTTATTTCATATTTTTTATTTTTTATTTTTAAGAAAATAGTGATTTACAATCTCTATCACATGAAATATATTTTTCTCCTGATGAACACTGTAGAGCTGGATGTGGTCTTAAGGATAATTATAAAGGTAATCTAATATTTTATTTTAAAAAATTTATGGTTGAATGCTCAAATATATGAACTTAACAAATAAAAGGCAGATATCAAGCAGTTTTTTAATTAAATCTTGCTCAAGTACTTTCGCTCTCGGAGCATCTGAAACAAACTAAGAAACGGTTTTTCAACTGGGAGAAAAGTAGCAAACTTCGATAAAAACTTGGATCTGGAAACTAAGAGGGAAACAAATGAAAACTCTTACTGGTTGTAATACTCAAATTAATTGAAATTGTACCAAAGGTAAACCAACTTTTTAAATTTTTATTGCAACTTCACCTATTAGGGTACCCAGGAAACCCACATAATTCTTCTATAGGTGCACATTTCAAAGGCTTTAAGTCGTCTAATTGTGTCTAGATTTAACATCCATGATTCCACTCCATAGTATAGTACACTGTATACGTAACATTCTGTTAGGCGTACTTTAAGAGCTAATGTTAAATCTTTGCTACATAGGACCTTTTTCATTTTCATAAAATTAGAACGTGCTTTTTCGATTCTGACTTTGATTTCTGCAGTGTAGTCATTATTTTCTATCATAAGTGTTCCTAGGTAAGTGTACTTTTTTACTTTTTTGATCTGCTGGCCCTCTACTATCAAGATTTCGTTAGTATTATGGTTGTTTTTACAAATTTTCATAAACTTCGTCTTTTTGATATTGAGCGAGAGTTCGTACTCCTTACTACACATTACTATTTAACTTATGAGTCTTTCCAGGTCTTGTAAACTATCGGCTATTATTACTGTATCATCTGCATATCTGATGTTGTTAACTAAGACTCCATTTACTCTTATGCCAACTGTTTCATCTTCCAGAGTTTCTCGAATTACCTTTTCAGAATATGCGTTAAATAATAGAGGTGATAGTATGCAGCCTTGCCTGACTTCTCTCTTTATTTCCATTTCTTCAGATGTCTCTTTTTCAATTCGTACTACTGCGCGTTAATTGTAATAAACGTTTGTTATTAGCCTTAAATATCTTTCATCTAGGTTTTTATTTTTTAGAATTTCCATGAGTCTGTCATGTTTTACTTTATCAAACGCTTTATTGTAGTCTATAAAACAGACGTAAAGAGGACGGTTAACATCCAAACATCTCTGCGTCAGCACGTTAAAGGAGAATAGTGCCTCTCTGGTACCCATACCATTGTGGAACCCATATTGTGTGTCAGTAATATCTAGCTCCAGTTTAGAGTGAATTCTGGCGTGGATAATTTTGTATGTGACATTAAGCTTATGGTTCAACAATCACTGCACTCTTTGGCATTCACTTTCTTTGGCAAACACACAAATGCTGATGTCAACATTTCTCTAGGGATGATTCCCGTAATATATCTAGCGTTGAACAGTTTTACTATTATGTCCAGGTTTTTCTCGTTGACCAACTTTAATAGCTCGCTTGGTAATTCATCTGGACCAGAAGATTTATTGGATTTAATTGAGTTTTACGACATCGTCGTAGTTTTTGTTCTGTCTCCAATATAATATTTCCTACTTCCTACTTCGGCTAAACAAACTTGTTTGAGACCAATTGATCTACAGTTAGCGCTAATTACACTTTCCATATCTTTTTATAATTTAGATATACCATTTCAACAGTTGTATATTTTAACACCTCCCATTGTTGGTTAGTTGGTTATCAGTAATGGTGTGACATTTTTAATTTTGTAGTTTTTGTCCATTGAGTTTCAGCTTGACTAAACCAGTGGTATAATACTTCAGTTTGCACACTTTGTTTTTAAATTTAATCTTTATCTCTAAGTATTTCAATTTTATATTTTAATTTCTCTTTTCTATAGTATTGGTAGAGCTTGGTTGACCTTTTAGGTGATTCAACCAACCACTCTCTAGCAGATTGTTTAGTCTGCATCGTCACGGGTAGCGTCATAGAATATAGGTTCTTGACACTACTCTTGAGTAGTGAATTCGTTTCTAGTCATCATATATTTACTCTAAGCAGGTTTAAATTAATTACTGCATGAAAAATAAGTAACACATTATGGACATCAAATGTCATGCTGCATAAAAAATTAAAAGAATATCTGTCACTAAAAGATTAGATCCAGTCAAAATGTGAAAACAAATGTCATCCAATAACAAATGTCCGCCAAATAACAATCTGTTTAAATTTTTATAATAATTATTCTTTTAAAATATTTTCATATAAATGCATACAATTATTATTTTTAAACATACTATTTAATTTATATAATAGGTAAATTTACAATCCAATGACATTTATTTATATTTTATTATTATTATTTGGACTGACTTTGAAAGATTTGTCATAAGTAAATAACTTATGCTTTGTTATTAGGTCAACATGTGGCGTTAGGAGCAAACTTAATAATTTATTGCATTTCTTTAAAATCTAAAAAATAAATAAATAATGAAATAACTTTATTTAATTTTAAATAAATTATTTAAATTTTAAAAGTATGAAGCAAGTAAACATAGTATGAAGCTTCTCGCTAGTCTACAGTATCGCGTACTGTTAAAATTTTTTGTATAACTTGTTATTTTTTAATATATTATTTAGTTATAATTAAATTTAATATCCAATGATACTTATTTATATTTTCAGAACCTTATATAAATATAATTTCATATAAAGAAAATGTTTGATCTTTGCAGTTATCAGCTTGACTATTGTATTAAAGTGTGATAAAAAGAGTTATTAGTAAAAAATTTTCATATTAATTTATACAGTCACAGCGGAAGAGTTCATTTGTGTACCTAATGAGGGGGTGGCCGTTAGGTATACAAAATGTCAAAGCTGGCTATAAGTAATTGGTTATTTTGATTTGTGAAATGTTTAATAATTTTTTTTTAATTTAAAAATACGGAAACATAGTATAACATTTTGCACATCGTTTCTCGGTCTACATTGCCATCTACTGTACCAGTTTTTTTCGAAGTTTGCTACTGGTCTCTTAGGGTAAGTGTGTATAAGAGCACGCATGTGTATAAGAGTACGCACCTATTATTTTTAATATATAAATAGCCATCTATTAAAGTAATTTTTACTTGAAGGCATTCTAAATACATTCCTACTGCACGGTAATAAACAGAAATCTACATTATCGTCCTAGTTTTGTCAATATGGTCGCTGTGTGAACAATTATGTGTTCACAATTTAGTCAATTGAGAGGTAAGCAAACCATCAGTTTTGTATAAAATAATTTTAGACTTCATTTATATGAAATAGTGATTTCTTAAAAAAAAATGAGCCGTAAATCTATTTGTTTTCGTAATAAACGCTTTAAAATCACAAAATGCATATGTATAAGAGTATGCAGTTACCGATATATAAGATTACGCAATGTGAACTCTTATACACAGTTGGGTACTCTTAAAAAATTTTGTTTCATTTGTTTTAAGTTTTCTTTTTATTTTCAGATTTTAAATTCATAATTAGTCGGTACAAGCGAAAAACCGATAGAAAGTTAATTTTTACTGAAGAAAACTTACTAGAAATACAGCAAAAATTAAAAGCAGGATGTAGTAAAAGAAGTGTAGCGAATGATACGGGAATAAATGAGGCCACATTAAGAAAAAGATAAAAGTGTGGAAATGTACCAAAATCATTGGGACGTTTTCAAAGCGATATTCCAAGCGACCTAGAAGCCGAATTAGCACAACAGATACGAGAATTAGATCAGATGTTTTATGCAATTACAAAAAAAATTTGCAAATAGTAGCGTATAAATTTGCTGAATCTAATAATCTTTCTCACTGATTTAATAGAATTCTACAAATGGCTGGTGAGTCATGGGAAAGAGGATTTTGTCAGCGGAACAAAATTGCGCTTCCGCAGCCAGAAAAATGTTCGATGGCCCGAATTATGGGTTTTAATAAAAATGAAGTAACAAGATTTTACGATAACCTTAAAAATCTTAAAGAACTAAGGCAATACTCTCCAAGTTCAGTATATAACATGGATGAATCGGGTTTATCAACCGTGCCCAATAAGTTACTCAAGACATTAGCGAGCAAGGGAAAGAAACTTGTAAGAATACCTCCTTTAAAGCAGCCAGAGAATGAAGATGATCTAATTTCTTTTCACGTTACACCGCCTCTAGATGTGGCTTATCTTGATATCGAATGCGAAGATGGTGTATTAATACCATCACAAGCTAGCACTAACAGCTTAAATATGTTAGTGTCAGAGGCAGAGATTTTACCATTACCCAAAATTAAAGAAACGCCTAATCGACGCAAAACCTCAAAAGTCCGAAATACTTTCCTGTAATGTTTCCTGAAATCATGTCTTTTTAATGCAAGAATTGGTGGCACGAATCTTGTACGACTTACATAACAGGAGACTTCATGGGTTTTAACTCTAAAGAGTAGAAATGGATTTAAAGATGAAATAAAAATGAGTTCTAAAACATACTTTTCATATTTCTTTTTTTATGTATTTGTGTTGCGTTTATTTTAGAAATAAAGTTTGATTTTTGGAATGTCTTAATATTTTTGTACACTTCAGTAATGTGCATACTCTTAAACATATAGATGCATACTCTTATGCAAATTTGTGTACAAGAGTACGCGTTAGCAGCTTCGCAAACAAAATTAAATATTTCCTATTTGAATACAAACATGGTTTCAAACTATTCTAAAACATCTTTTTAAATGGTTAATTAAGAATGTGAGGAATGATAAATAGTCAATTTTCGTAAAAATAAAAAAACTGTCACACTTTTAATATTAAGTGCGTACTCTTATACGCATTTGCCCTACATGAAAAAACATTTCTTGGCTTATTTCAGATACACGTGAAGATACTCTGACAGCGAAAGTACTTGGGCAAGATTTAATTAAAAAACTGTGTTTGATATCTGTCTTATATTTGCCAAGTATTTTACTTTATTTAAATATGTATGATATTGAGAATGAAATACTAAGTCTCTGTGATCTCCAACTACAAATTTAGCAAAAGGTAGGTAAATCTGAAATGCACAAGAATACAAAACTTTAAGACAGAACTTAATAGACAGAAGATTATTTAATGTAAAAATTTGCTAGTAACGGAGCATACACAAAAGAAATAGGTTATCAGCGCCATAGAAGATGATTGTTAAAAAGAACATCAAAAGTCTAAAATGGTACCCAGAAGAGAGCAATTGGACTTTCGGTGTCCTTTTTAACAACTATCTTCCATGGCGCTGATAACCTAGACTATTTCTTTTATTTATACTCCGTAAGTAGAAAATATCTTCTGTCTACTAAGTTCTGTCTTAAAGTTCTATATTCTTGTGCGTTCCAGAGTATATATATATACATATATATATATATATATATATATATATATATATATATATATATATATATATATATATATATATATACATTCAGGAATTCTACAGTATTAACTGCTTTCCCTCGCTTAACCGTTTCCATCTCTCTCTGTTGTCCCATTCTCCATCATTTTCTACCTTCCTATGGGGCTCCATTCGGTTATTCTCTTTATCCATCTGCGTCGCTAGTTCTTCTTACATGTTCATACCACTTTAGTCTTTTTTGTTCTATATATGTTAACATGTCTGTTTCTATAGATGTTCTTTGCTTTATTTCATCATTACTTCTCCTATCCATTCTTGTTACTCTACAGCATCTTTGCAGGCATTCTATCTCTGTTGCTACTATCTTACTGCTGTTTTTCTTATTTATGATCCAATTTTCAGCCCCATATGTCATAATACTTCGTACTAATGTTTTATAAATCTGTGTTTTTGTTTTCATATTTAGGTACCTATCCCACCATCCTGAGTTAATTTGTCGAATTGCTGTTCTTGTTTGTCCTAATCTTTGTGTAACTTCTTCCTTTGTTGTTGCCTTTTATGATTCTTCCGTGATTATAAACCCCAAGTATTTAAATTTATCCTTTCCTTTGATTGTTACGTTGTTATTAATCGGTAGATCTTCTATGTCTTCTTCACTTGTAGATAGATACTCTGTTTTTGCGAGGTTAATATCTAGGCCAGCCTTGGTTGTCTTGGTCTTGTGCAATCACTACTTAATCGTCTGCAAACTTAACGTATATAGGTATTCGTTCCATACCGGTACATCCATGCCTTCACATTTTCTTTTCTATGTAGTCAAGGCTTTCTCTAAGTATATTTTAAATAGGGTTGGAGATGTGAAACAACACTGCAGGAGCCCTTTTGTTGGTGAAGTCTCCTACGATTCTTGTTTCCATTTTAATGGACAATTTATTTTCTTTATACAGATACATTGTATCATCTGGTATAATTTTTTTGATCCGTATTTTATAAGCTCAGGTGAGATGCCTCCAGGTCCCGGTGCTTTTTTATTTTTGATTGCTTTTATGGCCGTTCTCATTTCCCTATCTGTTATTTCTATTTCTTGTTGTGAGGATCTGCTTCATCTTCGCCTGTTTTCTTTTTCATTGAATTGTGGTCTTTGTTTTGTTAACAGTTCCTTGTAATAGTCCTTCCATTCTTTGTCCTGTATATTTCCCAATTTAATTTTTTCTTTTGAGTTTTGTTTCAATCCTCTCAGTACTTTCCATGACTCCGAAGTTCTTGTACCTCCTATGTATGTTTCAATGTTTAAGCAGGTTCTTTCCCATTCTTCATTCTTTTGTTGTGTTATTTATTTTTTCACTTCTCTATCTTTTTCTCTATATTCTTTATAAACTTCATCGTTGTTTGTAGTCAGCCATTTTCTGAATAGTTGCTTTTTTATCAATTATTCTTTTTGTTGGTTCATGTATTTCATAATAGTGCTGTTTATTTGTTATATATTCTTTTTCTCCAAGGGCTTCGAATGCTGCTTGTTTTATACTCGCCTTCATATGCTCGTATATTTCTTTGATGTTGTCGTACCTAAATTCTATTAATTTTTGGTCTAGACGTTGTTGGTATAGTTCTCTTATTGATTGTTCTTGTAGTAGTTCTATATTGTATTGTTTTTCTCTTATAGTATTCAACGGTTCTTCTGTAGAGGGGGTCTTGTTATGTTTCCAATTAATGCCCATTTTTGCTGTCAGCAGTTTATGGTTCATTCCACATTTTGATCATCTTCTAACTCGCACATCTTTTATCTTTATTGTGGTATCTTGTTTGATTATTATGTAGTCTATTATTGATTTCAGCTTTCCTGTTTCTTGCGTCCATGTATATTTATGAATATTTTTATGTCTGAAGAATCCGTTGGTGATTTTTAGGTTGTTTAGTTCGCATAATTTAATCAGACGTTCTCCGTTATTATTTTGTTCATCCTCTCCAAATCTCCCCACTACTTTATCGTTTTCTTTCATTCCGGTTCTGCCGTTAAGGTCTCCTGTTATAATTATTTCCACGTTCTTCTTAATTAGCTCTATTTGATGTTGAACTTGTTCCGTGAAATGTTCTTTTTCTACTCTCGGGGAATCATCTGTTGGTGCATATACTTCGAGTATCACTTTCTCTTTACCGTATATGTCTATATGCATTTTAATTATTCTCTCGTTGATTGGTTCCCATGTTCTAATCCTGTTCTTCCACTTATTTTTGATTAGTATTTCCACTCCTGCCTTTGTTCTACATCCTTTGTTAACTCTGCTCCAGCAGTGGATATGATCCTCTATTGATCAGATTGAGATTTATCTATCTCCTCCTAAATTTATAGCTGCGAATCACAGAGATGTCGAAACCCGTCCAATGTTTTAAATAATTACAAACCACATTAGGGAGATACTTTTAATTATGTTTCCAATGATGATTTTCCATCTATTTGTTATACATTTCTAATTTGAATATTTAATCTTAAATTAAAATCAAAGAACCGTAGAAGTGTGCATTGGGTAGCAGAAAACAACAACAGAGGAGCGAAAATCTTTATTGGTGCAAAAATCACGCCTTTGTGAATTTTTATTTTGCAAGCAAAGTTGTGGATGAAAATCAAATCGATTTATTGTTTCGCGACCAAATCTATATCTAGAAAGATCCAAAATAACCTGAAAGTTAACAAATAATTTTCAAAGTAAAAGAAGTTTGATTGGTAGTTAACCAAGACATGCTTTTAAAAGTATTCTTGTACGTTGATCACTAAAGCTCGGATTATAGGCAAAATGCCTTTTGTGTCTACTTACACGTAACTTTATTAAATTAATTTTTAACCAGAAAAGACCATAGTATGGTTCGAGGGAAGATAGTCTTGATGTCCTGAAAGTAAAAACGGGAAGAAGAAATATGATAGCAGAACAAAAAACGTCACATTGATTGTTATTACTAACACAAGTATATACCAGGAATAAATAAACAATAATGTACAAACAGACAAGCAAAATTAAATCAATATTGAATGACTTAACAAAACGTGTGTGGACATCCTAAAAAAAGTCACAAAAGTAGTACTAAACAAAGCAAAAAATACTAGACATACTAGAGCTAAGGAATTTACCAAAAACATTTTGGCCGTTATGAAAGACGTATTTGGCACCTAAAAAAGCCGTTATGAAGGTACTAAGGAACTTTATAACTGAAGAAATAACTAGTACCATAGAACTAAACAAAAAGCCCAAAAATTCTAAACCAAAGTTAAAGACATGAATGAGAAATATTCAAGTTAAAAATAAATAAGGATATAATGTCATATATGAAAAAAGATACCAAAAAATTACCGAAGAGCACTACAGAACATTATAAATATAAGATGATCCCATTGTAGAGATAGAAATCTTAGTAATACAGAATTAGAGATCTCAGGAACTTTCGGATATAACCAACGAGAAAACTGGATTAGCCTTAAACTTATGAATATCACCTGGAGAGGATGGCATTGTAGATGGACTGATAAAATTAGCAGAAAAATGCATCATAAAAGCCTTAAAAACTCTGTTTTGAGCAATGGAGAGGTCAATGTTGAATATATCCCTCAGAGATAGAGTTTTAAATAAAATAGTTAGAAGAAGAACTGGTCTTACATATGCAATTAAAAGAATGACAACGCCAAATGGGAACTTGGTAACCATGTTGCCAGAGTCAGAGATGAAAAAAAAAAAATTTCGGATGCAGATCTAGACACGATGTTTATCGTAATCGAGGATGTCCTTCAACAAGATGTTTGGACGACGTCAAGCACATCTGGATTCCAGGTGCTCAAGACCGGAAACAAAGGCAAAAAACGTTATGGTATACTGTCTTCTTTTTATCATTGGTATACTCATTTTATGCTAAATTTTAATTGGCATATTACCTATCCAATTGTTTTTTAAAGCTATCTTTAAAATTGTTTGGTTATCCTATTTTGATATTGAGTTTGATATTAAAAATATTTTTTGATATTTATGATTTTATGGGCGCTCTACTGTTTCGTCTTAATCAAAGTCTAAATAATTGTAATAGGCTTAAAATGTTTACTGTTTTTTAGATGGTTATTTCTCATGTACTAGTTTAGTTTTTCTACTTCTCCAATTTTTCCCAATGATCCTTTCTTTATTATATTTTAGTCTTTTTTCTCAATATTCTTTATTTTACATATTTTATGGCACCTGCCCCCATGTTATCCAACCGCGCCAACACCCACCGTTTGTGACATTAATATACACACTCAATGGAGATACAAAGCAAACAATAATAGCAGACAACCTGGTTGAGTTGATGGATGAGAATAACTTTTACCTCATATTAGATGCTAAAGAGCGGGGCTTCTTTTATAATTCAGATCTATATTTTGTTTTCTTTAACGAAAAATATAACCGAAAACTGTCAGCCTCACGAAAACTCCCAAACTTTCTTCATAGTCAGCATCGCCTCATAGTCAGTGAAATTAGCTCCACTATACCGATATTATTCATACTTTCTTATCCAAGATGTAACCTGCAAAAAGCCAACGATTTAGAATAATTTTATTATATATCATAGGAAATAATGATATCCAGTCCCTATTTGATGAGATATATGTTCCTTCTGACGAGTATTTTACGATGATTGGCGGCAGGAGGACATATTATAAAGGTAAAATATTATTTCTATATATTTTTATCATTATGTGTGTATTAAAATATTTTTTAAATTTCTATTTTAAATTATAAAAATTTATATTGAATTGACCTCTTAAACAATAATTACTGATTTTGAGATTTTAATCTTAAATATTACAAACCAGAAAAGCTTATAAAAAGTTATCGTTAAGTAAAATTCTTGATCTTGTAAATGAACATTTACAAGATCAAGACATACAGAACATACTTCATTACATGAAGTAATGGCTCTCTAGTTTCTGATTCGTAAACTTTTTACTGGGCTGCTCAAAGAAGTGGCTATTTTTAATGCCACGGTTTTAATAAATTTTAGGTGATATAATAAGGTTTCTTATGCATATGCATACGAATATACTATATCTAATATATAATGAGGGTTTTTCAAACCATAATTAAATAGTTATCCTAGTCTTCTCCACAGTTTCTCACAGAGCGAGTTTTCTTAAGATAAAATTTATTTTGATTTCTTTGTTTTGCAATTGGTAGAATATGTTTCTTCCATGTTTACAAGTTTCGTATCAAAAATCATTCCCAAAAACCTAATGTCATCAGTGTAGTTCAGGACTTAATTCTGCAAATAAAGTTACGATTTAGTCGGATCACGTTTCTTAGCTGAGAGAAAACTGCAATCCTGTTCTTGTTTGTAGTTTGTAAGTAGCGCTAAATAAGTAGAGATTTTACCCTGAAAAACATAACACCAAATCATCTGCGTATAATATAACACGACCAAGCTACAATTTTATAGTCTAATATTGCTTATGTCACTTAAAAATGGTATTGCACTTAATACAAACCCTTTACGGTTTATAAGACTCTTACTTGAAAATTGCGCGGTTTAAGAAATTTTGTAATAAACTCATATGCAGTCGTTGACTTTTGTTTGAAAATTAAGCTGTTTAAGAAAATTTTTGTAATGCATTTTATAATATTACTGCTAGTTCCATGTTTATAGTGATAAGATATCAATGTCTACGAACACTAGTAACTAGTGAATTTCTACGAACACTACAAAAATTTTCTCTTTTTCCTGTCTGTTCATATTATTAGTAGTAGTTTGATTTTGCCGATACCCTTTCTATTTGTTAACCAGAAAAGAATTTTCTTTCAGTCTCCGTAGTAATATTTTACTAACTACTTTTTTATAACTTTGCACATCACATTAGTGCTGACATGTATATGTGTGGGGAAATTTTAGTTCATGGATTATTAGGTTTGAGAATAGGTATAATTATTAAAGTTATAGCACTAACAACCACTTACTAGTGATAAAGAACCTGATAGAGAAGTCTGCAGAGTACAACAAACCATTGACACTGATATTTGTCGACTACGAGAAAGCATTCGATACCTTAAGCCATCATAAAATGTTAAAAGCATTGACAGAATACCGAGTAGACCATCGCTACAATAACATAATTAAATATATCTACCAAAATACTACAGCTAGCGTGAGACCATCTGAACAAGAAACAGATAAATTCTGTATACAGCGAGTAGTATGGCAAGGAGACACCGTCTCTTCAAAGCTATTTAGGGCGCTTTTAGAACATACTTGTTAGAAGACATATCTGAACGAGCATGGTATTAACATAAATAGAGAGAAGCTAAGTCATTTGAGATTTGCAGATGACATCGTCCTTATAGTCGATTGTATGGATGATGCAATAATAATGTTTAAAAAATTATATCACACTTTCTTGGAGGTCAGACTAAAGACTAATATGAATAACAAGCAAACAATGACTAATCTGGTGCTAAATCGGAATATTGCTGTTGATGGAAGGGATATTATGCAGACTACATCGTATCAGTACTTAGGACATGCAATTCGGTTGGGCAGACATAATCAGACATGTGAGCTCCCACGTCGCATAGGATTAGCCTGGGCAGCGTTTGGTAAACTAAAATATGACCATCTTTGACCAAGGTGCGTTACCTGTACTCACTTATAGAGCGGAAACATTAATGCTCACAAAAAGGTAGTGACTAAGATTCGCATGACTTAGAGGGCTATGGATCGCCAGACGTTGGATGTCTCTCTAAGAGACCGAATCTCAAACGAAAAAATACGTCGAAGAACAGACGTCATCGAAAAATTCGAGTCACTGAAATGAAATTGGGTAGGACATGTCGCCAGATTATCAGACAACCGATGAAAAAAAAACGTATTGTCGAGTGGAGACCAAGACAAGAAGCCATACGGAGGAGAGGACGTTCATCAACTAGATGGACTGACGACCTAAAGCGTGTTGGAAAGAGTTGAGGCAGACCTATGTTTAGCAGTGGACGCATACAGGTTAATGATGACGATGATGATAATTATTGAATTGCTCCATAAGTTTGGAACGACAATATTTAGCCATATTCGGTTGAAACTTTTTATAAGAAGACACTTAGTAGTATTATCTGACAGTTTTTTCAAGAATACTAAAGGTATATTATTAGGACTACGAGCAGAGATTTTTGTAGTATTAAGGTTAAAGTTAAGAGTGTACTATAAAGGGATATTAAAAGGGCTATGATCTTAATTTAAGATTAAGGGAAGTAGAAGTAGGGGTAGACCAAAACTCAGATGAAGGGATGGTGTAGATGAGGATGGTATACAAATAGGCGCAGCAAACTGGCAACAGTTGGCAATGGATAAAACTGACTGGCGTAATAGACTTGGGAAGGTCGAGGCTCTTTTATAGGGCTGTAGCACCAATGATGATGATGATCTTAATTTTCACAATCGAGCTGTTGTTTTTCTGTAACGATTATGTGTTCTATAAACTTTTCGAAATAGTTGCTGTTATTTTGTGAAATATGTAGCAAAAGTATTCAGTACTTCATTGGATTTTGTTATAACGTTAGTATTAAGAGTTCTAAAAGCCATGAATAACATTTGTTTTTTCTAATATTTTGAAAATTTTTTGTCGGACTGTAGATAATGGCATTAAGCTGTGTTTATTTCAGAAAAATTTTCCCCTGCTAGTTTTTCGAGCAGTTTTTGTTAACATAATAATAACATTAATAACATGTTCTTCGTTTTTTTTATTTATTGATAGTTGTGTTATCACGTTTTTTAAATTACTTTTAAATACATTAATAAATTAAACAAATTTTGTTTTTTTTACTTGGTTAACAATTCTACAAATAATTTAATTTTATTTGACTTATTCATATTGACAATTCAGACATATATTATATATTTTAAAGTAGACGACTTAAAAAATTAAATTGCCAATATTGCCGAGTTGCGTTCTTGGGACAACTTTATAGTAAGAAAGTTCATTAGATTACATGAAATTAACTTTAAGTTAAGAATATCAGTCAGAAAAATCATTGTATATGATTCGTCTTTAAAAAGACAGCTTTCTTACATCTCTAGCTACTACTGTTTAAGAATTTCATTACACCATTGAATGTTTATTTTTTCTGGAAGCGTCTCTATAACGAAGGTAGAAAGAGTTAGCCTAAATTTTCCCGGCGTTTGGTTTAAGGTAGTTTGCTTGGTAGTCTGTTGTTACTGTGTATAATACTTCGGATAGTGTTGTCCTTATGACAGCAAAAGTTTTGGCTTGTGCAATTATAGCTGTATCGTATGCATATATGAAAGTCTCAATATCTATTGGTATGAGTTGGTCGTTTTTGTTAAAATGTTATACAGTGTAGATTCCATTACACTGCCCTGAACAAGAGCGTTATTCTGTGTTGTTCATCTACTTTCCATGCGTTATCTGTTCAAAAAAAAATAGTTGAGAATTAAGTAATCTTGGGTTTTTTTTATCCATGTCCATATAGCATGTATATATATATATATATATATATATATATATATATATATATATATATATATATATATATATATCTCGAGAAAAGGAGTACGACCGTCAATCCAAAATAAACTAAGGTACACTCGAAGAGTGGTGGGTTTTTCGGTCAAAGTGTAGAAATAAAAGACAAAGAAGGTAGCTACTTCATCTATTTATTAAAGACGTTTCGCTTTCTGCTCAGAAACCATCATCAGTTCATCTAAAAAGAACAATATGAAACCAAACATCCATAGAGAAGTTACAACAAAAGTGTGTTACCTTACAAAGACATGTAGCAGTCAATGATGTTAAAAATATGAAAAAGCTTACGAAACTGGACATTCAGAGTTAACGTTGTATAAAACAATTAATTGAAACTAGGTATAGTTTGCAATTTAACAAAATTAGCACAGCAAAAGAACATGTGATAAACATACATGTATATAAAAAAGTTATTAAAAAAACTTAAGTAAAAAACATTAAAGTTTATTTTAAAGTGTAAAGAATTAGAAAGATCATAAGAATGCACTTCCAACAAATTTATTTAATAAATTAGATTTTTATTTAATAAAATGATTATTGAGGGACTTGGTAAACGAAAAGGGACCAGCGATCAATCCTTGAAATGTGCCAAATTCTAAAACATCCAGCGTTCCTAAATAAAAGAAGCGACATCGGCAACTTGAGGCAGATGTATCACTCTCTCATCATACAAAACAAATAAAAAAACCCCTTACAAGACATAAACTTCATTCCTATTCTTCTTCCCTTTTTTTTAACTAATACTCCAGATTGGTCAATTTTCCATTGAGTATAATATATTAAATATAAAGGGAAAAAAAATCGTTTTTTAAAAAAGGTCGATCCTTTTTCGTTTACCAATTCCCTCGATAATTGTACCTCACTGCATTCCAAATACACACATGTACGAAAGCAAGCCATGTGAAATTATGACATTCTACAACGGATAGAAAACAATCGAAGAGATTACTCTGGTTTGATCCTTGAAATTTGAAAGAGCTTGTAACCTCGGAAATCTTTTTTAGATGGTGCTAGAAAGGTCACCAAGGGAGACACTACAGACGGCAGCCAGATGGTTGGTGGAGAGCGAGTCGTGGGTTCAAAACTAGCTTTTGGAACCGGGAATGGGTCCAACGGACGAAATAAGTAAAGGTGGAACAGGATAAGAGATACTAGAAAAGATATAGAATTAAACAAAAAGATAGACGGGTAAAATTACCAAAAATAAGATAAAATAGAACCAGGGCGCCACTTAACTTTTTGGGTTCAAGGAGAAAATTAAGAAACCTTAGAAAAGAAAAGAGGTAAGGAAAGATATTTAGGTTCTGAGACCAAATCCAAAGAAAGATATCAATAGTCAATTATTAAATAAATTTGGTCAACACACTACAGAAACAAATAATAATTATATTAGGTGGACTCCCTCCACCTACTTATCCACGAAACTTAATCAGCCTAATCTCTCTTCTGGTCGAAGGTATAATAATTATTTAATATAATAAACAAACATTCAGAGGTATTGTTATATCAGGAAACTTATTAGTAGTCGAAAAATAAAATTCATTGATAAAACAAACAATATATTCAACACCACTGTGATATAGGCAGCTGAATGTACACACATGTAAACAAATGCACCATCAATTATTAAATGGTGGTATACATATAACAACACACAGTATTATAATTAGGAAATACCTTTACAAATACAATAATAAAAATAAAATCATGCACAGTTTAAATTATCAGCGAAGAGAGCCTGATAGTATTTAATAGTATTTAACTAAAGCTGATATAAATCTCTCTTTGCTGTTTATGGGCTTATCTCGAGATAACAAGTAAAAAATGTATAACAGTTATAGCCAATAAAAAAATGATTAAATTTAAATTCTAAAGAATACAAAAAGGTTTCAAGAATTTTCAAGAATTTGAAGATAATTATCTGTGTCGCACTGTTGTTTAATGATTAACTAAGAATTAAATGTTCGTAATTTAGAAGTTTTTAATAGCTGATTGAAAGTCCGTATGAAAATATTAAATTTTCCTTGATTTAATGTTAACTCAGTGGTTAACCCTAACTACAGGAGAAGAAATAGTCGTCGACGGAGATTCGCCCAGATAGATAAAGATAATATGATTATGACAACTTACGATAAACCTTGATGACTGCTGCACTCTTCACTGAAGCTAAATACTTTACTCGTATTAAACACTGAAGTTAATTAAATTGAAGGTAGTTTATACTAATCTTTAATCTAATATGGTATTAGATTAAGAAACTGAAACACTTAAGTGTATACACATTTAAAGAAAAAATTCACAGAGACGGTAATATAAGCAAGCGTGTTTACTCAAAGATCGCTCTGCCAGAGGTGCTGTTCCTCTCTCAAAATTTTACAAGCTTACCCAAAAATAAGGTGTGATATCCCCCACTTAAAAATGGAACGCGATGAAAGATAAATCCTTTTGGATTAGGTTGTCTCATAAAATTAGTATAACGTGCCTTCGACGATATTTACCAAATTTATCAAAAAGAACCCGCCTGACCGGAATGAATTAACTGAGGATTAACCAACCCGGCGTCTATTGATAAGTAGATTCTTCCGTAATCTGAGAAGTCGATAGTTCCAATAAAATTTTTTAACGGTAAACGATCCCACCCGCATAGCTAGTTGCAAATACAGCCATGGACGTCTCAGCAACCGGGGTAAAAGTATTAAAAATTATTTAATATTTTAATTATAATAAAAAAAAGTGACAAGCTTAAATTAATATCCAAATGAAGCCATCGGTCAAAATAAAAAATCACCAACAAATAAAATAAATAAACGATAGTGCTCTTTTATAGTTTTTCTTGTGTTTTTTTGTTAATTTTAAGTTATCGTAGAGTTTTTATAAAATCTAAGAAAACCTACAAATTGTTTTTGTAAATATGAACCCTGTTCGATGTTTACTTATATTCTAAGATCATTTCTATTTGTAGTGAACTGCTTTAAAAAAAAGAATAAAAATCGAAATGTATTCAAGTAAATCAATGAAGTAGTTGGCGACTTTCATTTGCCAATTATTGACCGATCAAACCTCTGCATTTCAACCATTGAATATATATATATATATATATATATATATATATATATATATATATATATATATATATATATATATATATATATATATATATATATATATATATATATATATATATATTATTAAATTATTTTCGACCGTACTGTTTTAAATATTGATTTATAGTATCAGTATTACAATAACTGACTACGTACCATCAATTATATTTTATAGACCAATTTACCATGTTCCTGATTCTTTCTCAATTCTCTACTATTAGTTCCATCTTTCCACTTTATAATATTGATAATACTGTCATAATATTTGTTTATTTTAACTTATTCACTAAAAATTGTACAATGGGAATTCACTCTATAAAATATTGCGGTTACCATAACTCCTAAATAAATTAAAATCAAACAATAATGTCATTTATGTAGATATGTTAAAAAAATTTTAATTTTTACTCTTATAGTTGTAAGTATTGAAATAGTCACTTTATTTACATATAATAATTATTTTAATAAATTTACAGTTTTCTCCTGAAGAAGTCACAAAATCGTGACACGAAATATTGAGACAGAACAAATTTTCTACAGACCGATTGCTGATACTATAAAACAATATATATATATATATATATATATATATATATATATAAATATATATATATATATATATATATATATATATATACATTATTAGCTCATACATCAAACCAATATTAAGTATAAACAATTTACAAAATATAAACATAACTGTATTAAACTAGTTAATATAAGAGTTAATATAATTTAAAAACAATTCAGTCAAACCGTCACTGTCCTCCCATTATTATCTCTTCCCACAATATAGTCGTTTTTAGATACCATGCCAATGAATGTTAGCGACAGAAAGCCAGAGAAAATACCGAAATCTTCAGATTCCGTTTTCGGGGAAAGTGAAGTGATAAATTTGTACTATTCGAATGAAAATCCACTCAAGGAAAAAAAAGGCAAATATTCGTGTAAGATTGGAAAGGAAAACAAACACTGCAAAAAAAGAAGAAACATGCGATCAAATTAAAATCGCTTTCGGATGTAGTGTTTATTTTGTGGCATTTTATTTATTCGTGTCTTTGATAGTGTTTGCTTTGTACATATTTTGGAACGAGAAATATATTTCTATTCTAAAAGTCTACAATTTTCTAAAAATAAAAATTAATTTTTTGATTTACAGTGATTTACCATGTGTAAACCATCAGCATACAAGGTTGAGAAAATATATTATGTAAGTATTTACTATATAATATTAAAAACTATTATGGTAAAATTAGTTACGAAGTTACGAGTTAAAAGGAAAATAATTTAAATATAAGTAGAGGTAGCATAGATTAAAATATAATTAATTAAAATAGATAAACATGAAAAAACTACGAAAGACCTAGTGTAAATATTATTAAGCCAAGAACACATCTAAGCGATGGCGATCTCGGTTTCTGTAGAAAGCGAACACATCGGACGATAGCGACCTGCGATTTTAAATATAATTGAAAATATAGTTTATAAAATGTGCGATTTACAAGAAGGAAAAGAAGCGTTGCAAACATTTAATAAAAGGTATGCGTAGGTGTTTATATCAAGAGCCAGTAGGAATCAGGAAGAGAGGCAGGCCAAGATCTAGATTTAAAACTCAAGTCGAAGATGACTTGAGGAATCTAGGGGTCAAAAATTGGAAAGCCAGGGCGAAAGATAGGGGGGAATGGAGACTAATTCTTGAACATTCTTGAACAGGCCAAGACCCACTTAGGGTTGTAGAGCCAAAGATGATGATGATGATGCGTAGTTGTTTTATTTTTTTCATTTGCAAATGCAGATATTAATGCAGTTTATTTTACAGAAAAAAGAGATGTTTGGGTCCATGGCTTTAACCTGAGATGAAAGCAACAAGGAGCATTTCATAAATTATACCCAGAATTTCTCAGAGATGAGAACCGGATCGTTTTATCGACCACGTAACTTTCTCATTGGTCATTTAGGTCACGTAGTCATTATACCTGGTAAATTGGAGAGAGATGCAGGGATTGCTTTGTGTCAGTTTTCTCTGTCTTACTGGTGGAACGGGTTGGTATTACGACGATCAGTCTATTTTGTATTACATGTCTATGTCTCTGACGACTTAAGTAATTTGAGGTTAGGTTATATATGTTTTAAATTTGTTGTCTGAAAATAATTACCTTCCACCCGAACAAAGGTTTGTATAAAAATAGTATGTAGCCTAAATTAAGCGGAAAACACACCTAAGCGATCACGACGCGATAGCGACCTCAATTCGACTCGTCTGAAACAAATAATTAAATCAGCATATTATACTGATCGCGACCTGCTGACAATCAAAGGAATTTTGAACGCAGCAGTATACCTTTATCGCGTCGATGCAAATAAAAGTGGATATCAAAAAACTTATTGAAATTGTAAAAATTATGATATATTGTTCGTTCTGTCCCAACCAGATTACAAGAACGTACGTATTAAAAATAAAATCATTGTGTAGTATCAACTGATTCCCTAAAATTTGTTTGTTGTTTGGTGATTTTTTGTCTGATCTAAAATTTCATCAAAACTTTCAAAATTCGATATTCGATATTCGATAAAATATGTATAGAAACGGTCATGTCTGCGAAGTTCTGGGTACAATTTATGAATTTCTCCTTGTTGCTTGCACCTCAGGTTAAAATCATGTACCCAAACATCTTTTTTCTGCAAAATAAACTGCATAACATATTACCATTCTCACCAAAATTCACCTTGTTTGTCTTGTTTTTAGAGATCATAGCTCTGACGACTGGGCTGCATGTATAAAAATTTTTACTTTCTTTAACACACTGAAGAAAATAAGTTAGTTTTGGTTTATTTTGTAACATATATCGGAGAATCACTCGTCAGTATATCACTTACTTATAGATAGGTTTTGTCAAGTCTTCGTTGTTAACTGAAGATTTTGCGACAGCTTCTACTCTTTCATTACTGTCGTATTAGTAGGTTATGATTACGGTCACGGGGCTCTAAGCACAATGTATGGAGACTCGTTGTCAGTTGTCACTACTTGTCAGAGGGTTCTTTGTTAGAACATGGGTTTTTGGATATTGTTGATTCTTGCAGACTTTGTTAAAAAGTATGTTTAAATAAATGTATTAAACACAATGAAATATTATCACTTGGCGCAGTGTAGTGGAAATTAAATGAAAATCATGGAAACAAGGTTACCAAATCCATTATCATTTGGAGGCAATGTGGGCGAAAATTTTAAACGATTTAAGCAAAGTTTTGAAATATATCTGATGGCATCAGGAAAAAGTGGTAAAAGTGATGAAGTTAAGGTAGCAATTTTACTCAATTTAATTGGAGAAGAAGGCATTGAGATTTATAACAGTTTGGAATTAACAGAGGTCCAACAAGGAAAGCTAGCAGATGTATTGGAAGCATTTGAGTCTTATGTCACCCCTAGAAAAAACGTGGTTTATGAAAGATATTTGTTTTATAAGCGCATTGAAGACGAAGGAGAGCCTTTTGACCACTTTTCAACAGATTTAAAAAATAAAGTTAGAAATTGTGAGTTTGGCGTTGAAGCATTTTCAATGGTAAGAGATAGAATAGTATTAGGCACCAATAGTAAGGATGCACAACAAAGCATGTTAAAAACAATTAATTTAGATCTGACTAAATCTATTGAAATATGTAGAATGCATGAAGTATCCCAAGCTCAAATAAAAGAAGTTCAGAACAGCCTAGAGAAGGTGAAAATTAAATCAATTGGAAGTAAAGTCAAGCAGGGGCATAATTCAGTCCAAACTGTTAGGGGTGCAAGTTCTTCTAGAGGTGAATTTAACTGCAGAAACTGTGGGAGTGTCCATGGACTAGGAGGTGTCCAGCATATGGAAAAAAGTGTAGAACGTGTGGTAAATATGGGCATTTTGATAAAGTGTGTTATCATGGTAGGTTAATAAGACAGGTACAAGTGGAAGAAAGTGAAAATAACGAAGTAGACGATTTCATGATTTCATCAATCGCTGTTAATGAAATTAAGAATAAAAATAATAAAGACTGGATTAAAAATTTAAAAATTAATAACATTGATATACCTTTTAAAATAGATACGGGGGCACAGGTTAACATTTTACCCAAGGTTTTTGTTGAAAAAGTTTGCAAAATTAATGAATTAAAAGAAACTAAGGTCATACTTGAGGCATATGGTGGTTTTAAGATAATTCGTTTGGGTATAATAAAACTTGTCTGTAAATATAAAAATATTGATCATTTATTAGATTTTGTTGTTGTAAAGGAAAGATCAACACCTATCTTGGGTTTATGTTCTACCATAGTGCTTGATTTAATTAATAAAATTGATAACATAACACTGCATTCTAAAGAAAAATTTGTAGAAATGAATAAGGATGTTTTTTCAGGTTTAGGTAAATTTCAGAAAAAATGTAGTTTAAAGCTAAAAGAAAATGCAGTCCCAGTGGCTAGGCCACCTCGTAGAGTCCCACTTACAATCAAGCCTGAACTTAATAATCAACTAAGTGATCTTGAAAAGCGAGGAATCATAGCAAAGGTTGATGGTCCTACGCAGTTGCTTAGTAACTTGCTGGTAATTGCTAGTAATTGTTGAGAAAACTAATAAATCATTACGTATCTGCCTATATCCTCGTGACCTGAACAAAGCATTGAAAAGGGAATTTTGTATAATACCTACTGTTGATGAGATTCGTTCAATGTTACAGGGTAAGTTAGTTTTTACAGTTCTAGATTTTAAGGAGGGTTTTTACCAAGTAGAACTGGATGAGCAATCCAGTAATTTATGTGCTTTTGGCACTATATTTGGCACATATAAATTTTGCCGCCTGCCATTTGGTCGTAACATAGCACCTGAATACTTCCAGAAATTAAATTCTGAAAATTTTGCAGATATTCCAGGTTGTATAGTCTACTTCGATGATCTATTAATTTGTGGCGAGTCAATAGAAGAGCATAATAATACACTAAATAAGGTGTTAGATAGGGCTAGAGAACTGAAATGTGAAATTAAACCCAAACAAAATACAATATTGCGTTGAAATTGTTAGATACTTGGGTCATATCTTTAATAAAGATGGGATGAGAGCTGACAACAAAAAAGTAGAAGCGATAAGAAGATTAAAGGATTCGGAAAATAAAAAGGAATAACAACAAATTCTGGGAATGGTAAATTATTTAAGGGCATTCATTCCAAACTTGTCAGAGATTTCCACGCCCTTAAGAGAACTCCTAAAAAAAGGAATGCATGGGTGTGGACATATAGACATTCTGATGCACTAAATAAGATAAAAGAAGTAATTATGTCAAGTAGTGTGCTTGCCAATTTCAATGAGAAGTTACCAACCGTGATACAGACTAACAGTAGTAGTAATGGCTTGGGGTGCTGTCTCTTACAGAATAACAGACCGGTAGCATTTGCATCTAGGGCGCTAAAGACAGCAGAGTCAAATATGAGTCAAATTTAAAACGATTTCTTAGTAATCCTATATGCATGCAATAAATTTCACAATTTTATCTACGGAAGAAAAGTGCAAATTGATTGTGACCATAAGCCTTTTTAGACATTAATGCATAAAGGCATTGCGGACATAATGTCGCCGAAATTACAAAGGATTAGGGTAAGATTACCTAAATATGACATAGAGGTAAAATTTAAGCCAGGCAAGTTCATGCATGTGGCAGATTTGTTATCGAGGAATTTTATAAAAGATGAAGTGGATGATAAATTTATTACAGAAATAGTTCATACTATTGACATGACTGATGAGAAGAGGGAGCAATGTAGGACTGAAGTGGATGCCGATGAGGATCTGAAACTAGTAAATAAATATTGTATGCAAGGTGCAAGGGTGGCCTAAAACCTTGTCAAGAGAAAGCGATCCAATTAGGTATTATTATTATATACGAAATGAACTATATTTACTTGACGGACTAATATTTTACAAAGACAGAGTTATAGTCCCAAAAAATATTGAGAGAGAGCATGCTAAGATTATTGCATTCGAGTCATTTTGGCATTTAGAAAACCCAACAGAGAGCAAGACAGATATTACATTGGCCACAAATGAACAAAAGTACAGACGACTGTGTAAGAAATTGAAGCAAGTGTGAGATATTTAAAAGTCACAATGCTAAAGAACCACTATTACTTAGAGAGTTGCCTCAAGCACCTTTTGAAAAGGTAGCAAGTGATATATTAGTGATATAGATTATGGTGGACAGTTATACCTAGTTCTGATCGATTATTTTTCTAAATGGCTCGATATAGTGAAAATTAATTCAAAAACTTCTCAGGTGATCCTCAAGGAGTTAAAGAAAATTTTTACACACGGAATTCCCTACGAAGTCATATCAGATAACATGACTTATAATTCGTGGCATTGTCAGCAATTTGCTAAAGACTGGGATTTTCGGTTTGTAACGTCCAGTCCCCGCTATCCACGGTCTAATGGACAGGCAGAACGAGCCGTTCAAATTGCAAAAAACATGCTTAGAAAGTGTGACGACTTAGATATGCTGCTCCTGGAGTATCACAATACTCCAATAAATGGAACAGATAAAACACCGGCCCAATTAGTGACTAACCGGGTTCTTAAATCGAAGCTACCATCAAATAAAAAGCACAAAGACATAAATCTAAAGGAAGAGTGGGAGAAACTAGAGGTAAAAAGAAACGAATATAAAAATTATGATGATAGAAACACCAAGGTAAGAAGGGAAATAGTGCCAGGAGAGAATGTAGGTGTCAGAGAAGGTAGAGAATGGAGACCAGGTAAAATTCTGGAAAGAGTAGATGAGGCACCCAAATCTTATTTAGTGCAAAAAGAAAATGGGAAAGTGGTCAGGCGAAACCGTTATCACTTGAGGCCTTCCCTAGTTAAAGCGGAAATTAAGAAGAATACTGATTTTGCACATAATGATAGATCATTAAACTCCTCATTTGGGAATCAGAATTGTGGAGTAGAGGAACCCCTTCAACCTCCCAGATGAATGCTGAAAATAGAACTAGCGCTAGACTCAAAAGGGCTCCAGTGCGTTTTAAGGACTATCAAATGTAAAAAAAAGGAAAGATGTCATATCAGTAGGTTATGATTACGGTCACGAGGCTCTAGGCACAATGTATGGAGACTCGTTGTCGGTTTTCACTACTTGTCAGATTGTTCTTTGTTAGAACATGGGTTTTTGGATATTGTTGATTCTTGCAGACTTTGTTAAAAAGTGTGTTTAAATAAATGTATAAAACACAATGAAATATTATTACTATTACCATGTATACCTATAATCGCAACAATGCATGAGTTGGATAAATCGTGCCTAAGCTACTCATGGAACTTAAGGAATCTATCATTATTAGGCACCTGTCTTAGTTGACGTTCAGTGCAAATTCTAATGCTTTGTAGATTGCGAATAGTTCTCGTGTATATACTATGCTAAAATTTGAGAGTTTGTATGAAGCAGTGTAGTCGTTATGTATGAGGGCACATCCCACTCTTTTTTCTGATTTAGATGCAGCAGTATAAATATGTTGGTAATTCTGGTACTCATCAATCTGACTGTAAAATTGTTTAACCATAGAGGAAGCATTAAGTTAATTACTAGACTTTGTTAAACTCATGTCTAGGAAGGGTTTTCTGACTATCCAAGGGGGAGCGGTTAAAAGGGTGGTTTGGTATGTTTTAGGGAAGACAACATTATTACTGGTCATGTATCTATTAAGTCTTTTATAAAATGGGGTGGATCTTTTTTTGTTAAGATATGTTGTGTGGAAACGAGAAGCAAAGCCATTGTTTCTGACGGGATTTTCACTATTTGCTGAAACGTTTGCAGCATATGCTAATCTAAGATATCGTCTTCTTAATTCCAGAGGCATTTCTCCTACTAAACATAGTAAGCTATCTGTAGGTGTGGTACAAAAAGCTCCTAATGCTATTCTTACAGCAGCATTTTGGATTATTTGCAACTCTTTTAAAAGTGATTGACTAGTATAAACCCATACACTCTATTGAACCGTAATCGACTTTAGATCTAATAAGGTTTTTATATACTGTAAATAGGATATCTTGATCACATCCCCAATTTTTAGTAGATAGGACTTTCATTATGTTTAAATATTGTTGACAGGATGTTTTAAGATAATAAATATATTCATCATCACGTAGCGCTACAACCCTGGTTGGGTCTTGGCTGACTGTACAACTTTTTTCCAATTTGGTCGGTCTTCCATCAACCTAGGATCAAATGGAATGTTCATATTCCGGAGATCTGCTTGGACGTTATCTCTCCATCGCATTCTGGGCCGTACGAGTGGTCTTTTGCCTGTGGGAATCTCCTCCTATACCAGTTTTACAAGTCTCTCGTTATTCAGTCTGTGCACGTGGCCTGCCCATCTTAGTCGCTATGATTTAATTTCTTGGACAATATCGGCGTCATTGTAGAGTGCTTTTAATTTGATATTAGTTCTGATCTTATACTGGTTTGTGGTGATGTCATGGTGAGGTTCGAAAATTTTTATTTTCGAAGTATTTTTCGTTCAAAGCGTCTGAGCTTTTCTTCGTTTGCTTTGGTCATGGTTCACGTTTCGCATCCGTAAGTTATTACAGGTCTGACGATGGAATTATAGATTTTTATCTTTGAACTTCTTGTAAGATTTTTTGATTTTATGAGCTTATCCAGTGCGAATAGACAGTGGTTTGCAGATTGGATTCTGTCTTTCATTTCTTCAGTAACATCGTTGTCAGCTGTGATTACGGCCCCCAGATACTTAAAACGTTGTACTCTTTCGAAATTGAAGGTGTTGACCGTCACATTTTGTCCTATTTTGTCTCTTCGTGTCGTTCTATTTATACACATATATTTCGTCTTCTCTTCATTAGCCCTGCTTCACTTGTTGCTCCTTCCACCTTGTTGAAGATGTCTTTCGTGGATAGGACGGAGTCTCCAATGAGATCTATGTCATCTGCATATGCGAGTAATAGCTTGGGACCTTAAACCGATAGCAATTCTGTTTTTATTTCGGCCGACCTCATGGCTTTCTCTAATACAAGGTTAAAAAGTAGTGGAGATAACGCATCACCCTGTTTGAGTCCACTGTTGATTTCAAAGCTGCCAGACAGTTTATTATTTACACGTACTTAAGATATTCCGATAAATATATTGCTTAAAATTTAAATGTTTGTCAAAATAATTCCAAGAAATTTGATACAATCAACATATTCTATTTTTGTATTAAAGATTGTTAGTTTTGGACTACTAACATTACATTTTCTGGTAAAATCGATACATTTACTTTTGTTGGTACAAATTTCGTTCCCGATCTCATTTACCATTTTTCTAATGCAGAAATAGTACCTTGTAAGATTTGTTCAATTAGTTTAATTAGTTCTATGTTTCTTCCTTTACAATAAATTATGAGATCATTTGCGTATAGCCTACTCTTTTTTGGTGGAGCATCATTTTCCATAATACTGTTAATATCAATAAGAAAAAGAGTAAGACTAATTGATGATCCTTGAGGAGTTCCATTTTCCTGTAGTCTTGTTTAAGAAATGAAATCGTCTAATTTTACTTGGAAGCTTCGGTTTTTTAAAAAGATAGTGATGAAGTTTAGCATATTTCCTTGTATACCTAATTTCTGTAAAGGTTAAATTATTCCATGGCGCCAAACTGTATCAAATGCTCTGGTAATATAAAAAATACCGCTATGTAGCTTTGATTATGTGCTAACGCTTAGATATATTTAGATATATTTTAGACTCGAGGTCAACTAAGTTGTATAGAGTTAATCTATCTTTACGACATCCACTTCTTTGTTTGTTAGATAGAACAGATCTTTGTTCGATTATCCAAATAAGGCGTTGGTTAATTAAGTTTCGAGTACTTTGCTCATTGCAGATCCTAATGATACTGGACGGTAGGAGTTTGGGTCTGAACGTGGTTTACCAGGTTTAAGGATAGGTATTCTGCAAATATTATTCCAAGTATGTGGAAACACTCCTTTAAGCCATATTTTGTTATATATCTTTAGTAAATAGGCAGATCAATTTTTGCTGCAAATTTTTAAGGAAAATAATAGGAATAGTATCTGGACCAGAACCAGAGTTTTTAATAGAATTTATAGATTCGGTTAACTCTTCTTCTAGTATTAATGCATTTATCGCTTTTATCATAATTAAATTCTTGTAGTTCTTCTTTGGTTTTAAATTGTAAAAACTCTTGAGAAAAGTTTTTATTACTTGAATATGACTTGCAGGATGAAACTAATACATTGGCTATTCCAGATCTAGATGTATGAATTTTGTTATTATATTCGAAAAATCTTATTGATGAGTTTGTGTGACGTCCCGAAATTTTGTTAATTTTTTTCCACACTATTGCTGCTGGGGTAGACCTGTTTATTGTTGATAAAAATTATTTTCCACGATTGCTTTTTTGCTTCTCTTACCAATTTTCTACTAATAGCCCTTAACTTCTTATATTCTAGAAGATTTTCTTGTGTTTTTTGTTTTTTTGTATTAATTGAATGCTCTGTGAGTCTTCTTTATAGCATCCTCACAGTGATTGTTCCATCACGGTACTCCAATACGATTTCTTACTATTTTCTATTTTCCGATGATATGATCTGCAGCGTAAAGTATGACGGAGAAAAATTTATTTACTAAGTCACTCTATTTATATTGTCATGTGGGGATGGATCTAAAAATAATTCAATTGATTCTCCACAAATTGTGTTATCGGTTACCAATCCTCTATTTCTGTATTGGTATTATTAATGACAGTTTCTAATATGTGTCCTATTTTCTTCTTCTTCTTCCTAGTTTATAAATAGGCAAAATGCCTGTTTTACTTCGGTTTCTAGCCTCAATTGACGTTGTCTGACCATCTTTTCCTCGGTCGTCCCAATGATCTTCTTCCATTTGGCGATTTGTCTCTTGCTATTCGTACTATTCTATTTTCTGTCATTCTTTTGATGTGTGGATTCCATTACACTTTTCTTTTTTTGGTCCACGCGTTTATTTCCTCTATACCACATCTCGCTCGTATTTAATCACTTTTTACTCTGTCTCTTTGTTTCAGAGTTTGGTTTGTTATTTTTCGTAAGACTTTCATTTCTGTTGTTTCCAGTAGTCTTTGTGTTTTCGCCGTATCTGCTCTTGTTTCTGCTGTGTACGTTATTATCGGTCTTATTGTTGATTTATATATCTTGGTTTTCGTTTCCGTTGTGAGGTATTTTTTTCTCCAGATTGTGTTGTTGAGACATCCTGCTGCTCTGTTTGCCCTGTTCCCTATTTTTGTTATATCTATTAAATCCCCAAAGTAAATTGTGTTCAATTAGATCTCTTATTATAATCTAAAAGGCCATAGAATTTGATCTAGAATATAAGTTATCTCTTTCATACTTATATCAGTATTCGGTGGAAAATAAATGTTACAGATTATGTAATAATTTTTGGAATTTTTATGGTTACTGCTACTGCTTCTAGGTCGGTCTCTAAAGGTATTTATCTACATTCCAATGAGTTATTAACATGAATAAAAACCCCTACACTGGATTTTTTAAAATCAAGTCTGTTTTTATGATAACCTATAAATGCCTTTAATTTTTTTTATTTTTGGTCAGTAAAATTCGTTTATTGGAGACATATTATTGAAGGTGAGTGTTTAGTAAATAATTATTTAAACATTCCTAGTTGTGTATAATAACTATTTATGTTCCACTGAAGAATTGACATTTTTGTTCTTTATGTTAATATTTATTATTGTACTTGATCACTGTCTAATTCAGAGGAGGAATTTGTATCCAGCAATTTGGATATTTTGCGCTTAATCTTTGTGCAACGTGTTTTTATTATTTTTTCATTGAACAGAGGGTAGATCTTGTCTAATTATTTTAGTAACCCCTCAATATCTTTTGTAAAAGTTTCTGATCCTCTTTCATTAACGTTTATACCTTCATTTTTAAGGGATTTTCGTTTTTTGGCCTTGGTTTATTTACATCTACATCGTTATTTTTGTATTGTTTAGATTGAGTATCTTATACCAAATAATTTGGTTGTGAATGGACTTGTGCTGAGTATTGTGTTACGTCGGTTAGAATGTCTGCTATAGTCACTGTGTTATTTATTATTGAACTGAAGTTATTATTATTTTTAGGACAGTGAGACAATATGGTCAATCTTTTTACAAATATAACAGGAGTGTTGGTCTAGATACATAAAAATTCTATAGTTTGTATTGTCATGACAAATTAGCAAGGATTCAGGAAGTATTAGATCCACTAAAAGTGAAATATATACCTGTCTACGGAAACTGAGTATGTATTGAAATTAGGGACGGGATGTGTCAATTCTAAGGAATGATAAGGAAGACATAAGTTAAAACCTAGTTTCTGTAGTTCTGATTTTAGAATAGTATGTGGAATTGTTGGGCATACATTGGATAATATTAGTCATTTACTAGGAGTAATTATTCTTTTTCCTTGTATTATTCGATTATTATTATTCTTCCTTGTACTATTATCAAACGCCCAACATAGCACGCTCCATCGCCCTTTGACACACACGGATCTTTTGAACTGTTCTCCTTGTCATGGTCAACGTTTCCGCACCGTAAGTTAACACTGGCAAAACACACTGATTAAACGTTTTTCTTTTAAGGCATATTGGTATATCAGACGATTTGAAAATATGGTTCAGCTTGCCGAATTCTGCTAAGGTCAGTCTTATACGACGGAGAAGCTCAACGGTTTGGTTATCTTTTCCTATGCGAATCTCATGACCTAGGTATTTATAGGCCATTAACTGGTTTATGGATCTTATTCCTACGCATATATCTTCGCTGACTACAAGATTTGTCATTATCTGGGTTTAAGATATATTTATTTTCAATCCCCCTTCTAGCGAGGAAAGGTAAAGCTGATTTAAAAGTTCTTTGGCCTCGGCTGATAGGATAGATGAGGCAAAACAAAGCAATTAAGCCGGTGCAAAAACAAAAAAGATAAGAAATTCTAGTTTGTATTTGAAATATTCGGTGGTATTTCTAATAGCGGCTTCCCACGATCATCGGCTATTCTGAAGATCATCGCGCACAGCCGATTAGCACGGTCGGCAACGCACCGCAGACAGAGCTCTTCCTACGGTCCGTGACTGTCTGTGTAGGTACGTGACAGTAATGTTTGATTTAACTTTATTTCAAAATGCCAAGTGAAAGAAAACGTATTGTTGCTGCAGCTGCGGTTGTGGTATTAATTAGTAATTACCATATTTATTATGTTATTAAATTGTCTCTCCTCTCTTTTAAGCCTTTAATCGAAATATTACTATTATTCAGATGATTTTTTATTCGGTCGAATAAAATACGATTTACATCATATATATCGTTACGGTTTTTATGCTCTGACGCCCTAGTATTCCATAAACTGGGTTTATTTTGATACATATTTAACAAATCAAAAATAACTTCGTTTGTCCATTCCATTTTTTAGCAAAAAACTTCGGATCGTGTCGCACGATTATGTAACGCACTTTTGATGTTACCGACTCACACCTGCTGAATAAGGCTGCTTATTCAAAGCTGAAGTTTTGTATATAATATATGCATTTAAAATACTAGTATCGACAAAATAGTACCAAAGTTTCAACCACCACCTTCGAGAATTTCAGGCAATGCTGTAACAAGAATGAAGTTGATTGAAAAGATCAACTCCACCCATATTTCGATTATAATCTTCAATACTCTTTGGACATTGTACTGTTATTTTTTATCCTTCTTTAGTCATACGCTGAACTGTAAATTTTTCTGTTACTTTGTGTATGATACTAGCCACAATGACATATTTTTTTCCTCTATCCTTTCATTTATTAACTGTAATATTGCTGGTAGCACAGTCGCCAGTCTGTAAATTTTTATCGGGTATTAATTTGTCTAAAGGAAAATTTTTTCTATTGAATCATATAGTTCTACAACCAAACAATTTCTCATCCAGAAGCTTGGAGAGCAATGAAAAGCTGGTAAAAAAATTATCGAAGTAGATTTAGTAATACTTTCCTACAAAAGGCTTGGTCAATTCCAAAACAGTTCGTTCACCGAGAGGACCCTCTTCATTACTTTCCGTTTCGCCTTCATATACAGAGAAATTTAACAAATAACCAGTTCCAGAGCATGCTAGAGCCCATACTTTAAAGCCTCTTTTTATTGGCTTCATCGGCATGTATTATTTTAGACTGGTTCTACCTTTGAAAGCAACCATGCTTTCATCATATATTTCTACTTGGACTATGTGCTTCCGGAAATTTTTTCTTTAAATAGAAAATTAAAGGTTTTACCTTGTACAACTTGTTGAAATTTGGGTCTCCCCTTTTTGGCATTTTCTGATTATTACTAATATATACAAATATCGTAGAATTTGTAAAAACCTTTTCACGGGCATGATACTAGATATTCTGTCTGAATGGAAATTTGGATCCGTCGACCAATACAAATGTAAACTTAGCAAGTGATTAAAGCCCATAATACTTAGCATACCAATAAGTGCTTTTAGCTCATTCAGTGACAAATCCAACGTTTTTCCATTTTGCTGAGCATAACGATTAGAATTCGTCGACCATTAGGAGCAAAAGATCCTCTCCAAATATTTCCAAAAAAACATCAAGCAGAGACTGGCTTGCTATATTTGAACCCGTAAGTTCGGCAAATGTTACTTCTTCGAAGGTATGAGGTAAGATCGGCTCCTTTATTCAGTGATATTCATCCAATTGAGTAGACTGAAGTGGTGTGACAACCGGATCTGAAGTTTCCTCATCAGAAGATACAGGTAGTCTTCGACTAGGATTGCTAAGATCTGGTAGCATAAAGTCAGGGTCATGCACTGAATCATTGCTGTCGAAGTTGGAGTCGTTATCATACATTTCTTTATAACTTCTTTTTCCTCTCCCCGATGGAGATGCTAAAGCAGTCGTAAAGTGGGAAAACTATCCTCAGCATTTGAATCTCCTCCCACATCAGAGTCAATCACCTGATCTTCGGAGATACCATCCATAAACGTGAACATATCGCCTGGTTCAAATCTTCACATTTCTTTTAAATTCAGTTTTCTTTTAGATGCCATACTGATATTAAAAAAATGCTGTCTGTTTTACGGTTCGGAACTGGTGTAAACAATTCAAATACAAGTCCACCCACTCAAACAATACAGTTAACACATACTCACGCTAATATCCATAAACTGGATAGAATAACATCAATTTATTTTCAATGAACTGAATTTGGAGGTTACATAATAAAAATTGTAAATATTATCTTAGCGCAAAAACATATAAACAACATAACTATACCAGAAAAATTTATGATATTTGCTCTAAATTACCCATATATTTATTTTAAAAACACTTAATAGGTTCATACACAAAAAGACTTTTGAAGGAACAAACACTAAACACGTGTGGGCACTATGTTGTTTGTTATGCACACTGGTTGAAATTTTAACCGGTTAGTCGGCATATCGCGCCAATTCAAGAACTAGTTTCATATTGCACAAGTAACCGTTTAAAAACATGCACATTAATCACCTGGCGCAGTTTTAAACCAGTGTCTATTTGTGAAACTTGTTATTTTAGACTGGTTGAAATATCGACCAGTAACCTATTATTTAGTATAATATTTTCCTATATTATTTTTTCCTTTATTTTTCCTATATTACAATATTTTCCTATTTTTTCACACCTTAGCTATACAACTATAACTTTTGCAAAGGAGGATCAGACAAGCTCAAATCGGAATTTTCAGCTAAATAAATGCAGTCCGCCAGAATTGGGAGGTAAGGTCCTATTTTTCCGCCCGAGATACTGGACTAACAGTGCATATATGATATATGGTACTAAAAAAAGAATATATATGAAAGTTATTAGTAATCTATTATTATCTAGTAAGGTAAATTTTGTGTACAGAAGAGTCCATAAAAGCTAGTACTAGCACTTATTCATAACATTTTTTCTTCTTCTTCTTTTATTGGCAGTACAACCCATTGTGGGCCTTGGCCTGCTTAACAACGTTCGTCCATTCTGCTCTGTTGGATACTTTTCTTCGCCACTGCCTGATGATCATGGTTTTATGATCTTCATCTACATCTTCTATCCAACTTTTACGGTGCCTTTCTCGTGTCCTATTTGCTTGGGGTTTCCATCTCTGAATTACTTTTACCGCTCGATTATCTGATATTCTTTTTAAATGGTCAAGCCTGTTTAGTCTTTGTTACTTTACAAATCTAAAGATATCTGCGCTCTGCATTAAGTCATCCAGCTCATATTTCATTTTTATTCTCCACGAATCATTGCTACAATGGGTTTGTCCAAATATCTTTCTCGAACTTTTGCGCTCAAATATTCTCAATTGGTTTTTAGCAGTGTCCACGTTTTACATTCATATATGACTACTGATGCTATTACTGTTTTGTAGATTCTAAGCTACGTTATTGCTGTCATTTATTCTTGAGCCTAGGTGGGGAAAGGTGAAGGCCAATTTGTAGGTCTGGTTGTCTACCTTCAGATTCCCATGTCGATTTGACTTTGTGCAATCCATATATTTTGTTTTCCTTTTATTTATATTTAGACCAAATACAGCGGCTTTTAGTTTCAAATCTATAGCTTTTACGGTTAACACCCTCTTATTGCGACTTATTATGGCAACATCATCCGCATATGTGCATATTTGAATGGATCTTATATTAATACAGCCGTTTATTATATTTTTCTAATAATAGCTTCCAAAGTTAGATTTAAAAGTGTTGTTCATATGACATCTTCTTGCCTAACTCAATTTTTAATATCAAATGCCTCTTCAAATATCACCTTCTATTCTCACCATGACCTTGGAAACCTCCAGAGTCATTTGTATAAGTTTAACTAACTTTTTCAAGTTTTTCTAACATGGACAGTTGTCTTAACATTTTTTGACTATCTACTTCATTAAATGGCTAGTTGAAGTTAATACATAAGTTCTAAATTGGTATGTTATATTCAACACTTTTTTACGCATACCTCTTAACATATGTATTTGGTCTATAGTTACCTTTTTGGTCTGAAACCACATTGGTATTGACGAATTTTTTTTCGAAAATGATTCAAGACTGCTGCATGTAATTCTTGATAACATCTTGTAGGCGACATTTAACACTGTTATGTCTCTATAATTTTTGCTTTGTTGTCGTTTGTCTCCCGCTTGTACATATGATAATTTCTACCTTACAATCCTCTGTAATCACTTCTAGTGTCCATAGGCGGCAGATTAGTTTATGGATATGCTCCCATAGCACATGTTCACCATTCTTTATCAGTTCTGCAGTTATTCCATCTGCGCCAGGCGCTTTGTTATTTTTCAGACGTTTTATGATGTATATAACTTTTTTTAATATTGGTTCCTCAACTAGTTGTTCTGTAGTGTGACGAATTATTTCTTTTTCTTGGTGGTTGGACAATAACTCATTTAAAGAATTGAAGGACGAAGGACCACCAGCCGAGCGCTGGAATGAAAAACAGATTAAACACTACCTTATATTTAATGCTAAGATTAAATAGCAATTTATTATATCTGTCCGAAAACGCTGTGATTTGGAATAATTCACTACACTTTTCACTTGGGCTATTTTCACTATTACATATAATTACAAGTAGAATTGCTTAGCGAAATGTGGTTTCTATGTTTAAAGCGAATTACTGGCAACACTGCTGGTTTCAATAAATGAAGTGTTTATATGAAAATTATAACTGCGGTTTTAGGAAACACTGGTTACTATAAATGATTGGCTTGATAATATTTATGAATAATAATGCGATACGAACTACTTAGTTACAAATATAATATATTAATAAGCGAGCGAGTATTTTGCGAGCTAACTATTTCACCTTACGTGATTTGCGACCGACTTTGGTAATAGCTTTTTCTCAACTGACTGATAATATTTAAATTATGTAGGCAGGTAGCGGAGGATTTTTACCCCAAGAAGTACCGTTAAATATCTTCCTTTATTCCTTTTAAGAATTGCAATATCGTCATGGTTAAAAATTAATATCAAGTGGAATGGAATTTCGCCACTTGGTTTTGTTATTTTTCTGTGTTTAAGAGCCCTTGAAAGTGCCCCTTCCATCTTTTTATTAGTTCCTCTTGCTCACTAATAATTCCACTGTTTTTGTTCTTGCACACTGTTTTTCTTGTCATGTGTCCTTAACCCTCCGTTAGTCGCTAGGAAAAACTGAGCATCAAGAGTCGCTACGGTGTCTGAGACCGACAATTAAAAAAAAAATAGTTACTGCCATAAAATTTATACAAATATTTTATATAGAAAAATATTTTTTTAAATTTCTTATTGAAAAACAACAGATACAAAATGAAAAACACTAGTATAAAAATATATTGTTATTTGTAATATAAAATTTGAATTTGAGACATTTGAAAAATGAGACATTTGAGATGCTATGTTTTCTCTGTGTTGTTGTACGGGGCGGAGGCATGGACGCTTACAGACACCACTATTAAAAAACTTGAAGCATTTGAGATGTGGCTTTATAGAAGAATGCTGAGAATATCATGGACAGCAAGGATCACGAACAAGGAAGTTCTAGAAAAAATGAAGAAGGAACCAGAGATTGTGTTTACGATCAAACGCATAAAATTGCAATATCTGGGACACGTTATGAGAAATCAGCACCGTTACTCCCTGCTGCAGTCTATATTGCAAGGTAAAGTCAAAGGTAAGCGAGGACCCGGTAGAAGGAGAATATCATGGCTGCGGAATTTAAGAACATGGTTTAAGAAAACCTCAACGGAGCTGTTTCGAGCCGCAGCGAGCAAGGTCATGATTGCCAATATGATTTCCAACATCCGAAACGGATAGGAACCAGAAGAAGAAGAATATAAAATTAAATTAAAAAAAAATGTTCTTTAGATCTTTGAAATGGAAAAACAGTTCGTAATTTTTAGTTAAGAGGAATATAGATTAACTAAAAAAAAATAACTTAGGTTTTTAACAAAAATATAAAGTAAGCATTTCACTTGATTTAGTAAGTGAGACATTTTATGTTGAAGCGTCACTCAGGTAAAGCTGACATATTCCATGAATATGTTCAAGGTACATGAATTTTTTGCATTTTATGCATGAAAAGCAAGTACACCTGTTCTTTTTGGTAGTACAACATGCACAACGACCCTATGTTTGATATCTTTCTGAAATTGCAGGAGTTACATCTGTGATGCCGCAAATTTCGCGAATTCGGTATTTGAGGCTAACTGGCAGATTTGAAGTAGTAACTCGACTTTTTAAATAGGGATATATTAGCACATTTGCAAGGTTTCTTAGAAAATCACGTTGTTTCACGTTTTCCTCATTCTTATCGTTTGCATTGAAGATAACCATTGAATTAATGCCAGATATATTCAATATGGTATACAATATAACCATTGGCCAACGCTTTGTGCTTCTTGAATAGTTGTAGTTAGCACTGAACTGGTCTACCATGTCGACTCCTATTTTTGTTGAATTGTATAGGGCGATAATGTCTGGTTTATTTTGATTACCCCTACTATAATCAATTGCATCACCATAATGTAGTGAAGATACAAGCAATACATTTTATACGAAAATGGTTGCGTTTCGATTTAATTTGAGTTTCTTACCACTCCCTGACACGTGTTTCTGGGTCTTCCCGTCATCAGAGAGAGCTTGTAAGAAAACTCAAACTAAACCAAAACGCACCGAATACTCTAGCAATTATAGAAAAAATAATTACCAGAGTATGCTACTAGAGACATCTAGTGATGAAAGATGAAGTTAAATGTGTCGATAGCAATTAAAGTAAACTGTATACTCACGCTTAATCAAGCCATTAAGAGCAATGCTGGGAATATTTATATTCCACTATGCATCAACAATTTACTCATATAAATTACCATCTTTCTTGTACTCATTGCGTCGAGTAAGAACGATATATATACGAAAATGGTTGCGTTTCGATTTAATTTGAATTTCTTACCACTCCCTGACACGTGTTTCTGGGTCTTCCCGTCATCAGAGAGAGCTTGTAAGAAAACTCAAACTAAACCAAAACGCACCGAATACTCTAGCAATTATAGAAAAAATAATTACCAGAGTATGCTACTAGAGACATCTAGTGATGAAAGATGAAGTTAAATGTGTCGATAGCAATTAAAGTAAACTGTATACTCACGCTTAATCAAGCCATTAAGAGCGATGCTGGGAATATTTATATTCCACTATGCATCAACAATTTACTCATATAAATTACCATCTTTCTTGTACTCATTGCGTCGAGTAAGAACGATATATATACGAAAATGGTTGCGTTTCGATTTAATTTGAGTTTCTTACCACTCCCTGACACGTGTTTCTGAGTCTTCCCGTCATCAGAGAGAGCTTGTAAGAAAACTCAAACTAAATGGCTCTTAATGGCTTGATTAAGCGTGAGTATACAGTTTACTTTAATTGCTATCGACACATTTAACTTCATCTTTCATCACTAGATGTCTCTAGTAGCATACTCTGGTAATTATTTTTTCTATAATTGCTAGAGTATTCGGTGCGTTTTGGTTTAGTTTGAGTTTTCTTACAAGCTCTCTCTGATGACGGGAAGACCCAGAAACACGTGTCAGGGAGTGGTAAGAAACTTAAATTAAATCGAAACGCAACCATTTTCGTATATATATCGTTCTTACTCGACGCAATGAGTACAAGAAAGATGGTAATTTATATGAGTAAATTGTTGATGCATAGTGGAATATAAATATTCCCAGCATCGCTCTTAATGGCTTGATTAAGCGTGAGTATACAGTTTACTTTAATTGCTATCGACACATTTAACTTCATCTTTCATCACTAGATGTCTCTAGTAGCATACTCTGGTAATTATTTTTTCTATAATTGCTAGAGTATTCGGTGCGTTTTGGTTTAGTTTGAATTTTCTTACAAGCTCTCTCTGATGACGGGAAGACCCAGAAACACGTGTCAGGGAGTGGTAAGAAACTCAAATTAAATCGAAACGCAACCATTTTCGTATATATATCGTTCTTACTCGACGCAATGAGTACAAGAAAGATGGTAATTTATATGAGTAAATTGTTGATGTATAGTGGAATATAAATATTCCCAGCATCGCTCTTAATGGCTTGATTAAGCGTGAGTATACAGTTTACTTTAATTGCTATCGACACATTTAACTTCATCTTTCATCACTAGATGTCTCTAGTAGCATACTCTGGTAATTATTTTTTCTATAATTGCTAGAGTATTCGGTGCGTTTTGGTTTAGTTTGAATTTTCTTACAAGCTCTCTCTGATGACGGGAAGACCCAGAAACACGTGTCAGGGAGTGGTAAGAAACTCAAATTAAATCGAAACGCAACCATTTTCGTATATATATCGTTCTTACTCGACGCAATGAGTACAAGAAAGATGGTAATTTATATGAGTAAATTGTTGATGCATAGTGGAATATAAATATTCCCAGCATCGCTCTTAATGGCTTGATTAAGCGTGAGTATACAGTTTACTTTAATTGCTATCGACACATTTAACTTCAATACATTTTATTTTTTTTTTAGGAATATTAGAAACTAGTGTAATATATGTTGATTAAAACCAAACATACTTGAATTTATAGGATGCTTTGGTTTTGTTAATTTAAACGGAAATTCTCTTTTATTCTTCCTAATGGTTCCCACTACTGTAATTTTCTTCGCGTATAACTTCTTCATGAATTTGATACTTGTAAACCAGTTATCAATTGTTAGATTTCGGCCTAAATCATAAATAGGTTCACATAGCCGTAGAACAACATCACTAGGTCTATTACTAACTTGAAAACGTCCTTCAGGTTGTTGGCCAACATATACCTCTAAATTAGCCGTATAAAACATTATAGCATCACAGGGTGCAACAATTTTTATGCCGTACTTGTTCGGTTTTGATGGGATATGCTGACGAAATCGACACTTACCCCTAAATCCTAGTAACATTTCATCGATGGTCACATATTTGAAAAGATTGTTTCCACTTCTACAAAGAGTGACAAAAGTGTCGAAAAAACTTCGTATGGTATGGGACCCAACTTGTCTTCCTTTAGTCGGTTTTTAAGAGTTGCTTTGTCATCGAATTGCATACACCAAAGGAGAAATTTAAATCGTGGGAGCGGCATAGTCAGGTGGAACATTTTTATACTTGATCCATCAGTGTTCCAAAACTCATCTGGATTTACACAATTACGTTTTAGACGTACTGCGTAATAAATCAGTCCTATTAGTTTCTGCACATCCAATATATCATTGGGTCTAGCATCCCGATCACGAACAAAGTTATTTCTTATTGAGTCTATATATTTGTTTGTACTTTCCACAATCATTTTTAACATAGCGTTATTCACAAAATATTTCTAAATATCACTGGGAGTCTTCAAGTCACGTGTAGGTAATCTCGACATCGGCAAATATACTACGTAATTTTCTTGTCTTGCTCTAACATTTCTTTGTGGAACAGCCTTTTTCCATCTTGTAACTCCATCTTTTCCAATAAACGCTAAGTACTACTTCCACTTTTTATTATATATATATAAGTCGTATATAACCTAACAAATTTTTTCTAGGAACTAATATTCGCTATATATGATCAATTGTCGATCTGTTGTCATAAAATGTTCATCAAGTCGCACTGCCTTAGCTTTGGAACTTAGTTTATTGTAGTAGGGGTCGACCTAAAAATCTAAAAAGACAAAACAGAGAAAAGAACCTTTTACAAAAAACCGATTCTCTATTTACTAAAGGTACAACTGACAAAAATAATTATGCAATCTTAAAAAAAAATTATTATCTATATATAGGTTTCCAGCCGGAGAGAAACTGAAAAAGTAAATAGGTTTGCCGGTTTTTATGATCAATATTATATTATGTCTATTGTTAGTTTTAAAAATATTGATACCTATAATAATAAATTTGTATTAAAATTGAAAGTTTTTTCTTCTAATCGTCTTTATTCTAACACACTTAGACAAACTTAGCAGATGAGAAAAAAATTAGACATTCCAATATTATTTAAGGAACGATATTCGAAAAATACTAGAAGCCATGAGAATAACTAAATCTCCGAAAAGTTGAACAGGGTGAACTTTTTATCTCAAAAGCATAAATAATCATGACAGACAGTGATGATATCTCAAATGATATAACAAGGGAAAATGCCAAATTAGGAAGTAAAAATATTTAAAAAAATAGAAGAAGAAGAAAACAAATATATCAAGAAGGAAAAAGTTGGGAGAAACAAACAGTCAAGTAGCATATTGACTTTTTTCTGATTTTTTTCAAAGTATTTGTTTGGTAAGATTTATCATAATAAGCATTTTGAGGTTAGAACAAGCCTCACACTTTTCTCACCGCAGGAATCGTTCTGAGTATTTTTTTTTTTTTAATAAAGGCTGGGTAGACCAGTGTGAGGTAAGTATATAAACACAAATAAAGACATTTAAGGTTACAAGTCTAATCTAGTTATTCTATGACTTAATTTTAGACTAAAATATAAAAAATAAAATCTAAAACACGTTTATCATTTAGTACCAAAAGATTCAGAACATTGTACAGATCGCAAACATTTAATCTTCTTAGATTTTATTTAAGGATGTTTGATTGATTTGTATACTTGCTACAACTTAACAAACAATGATCCAACTCTGCTGTTTCTTTAAAAATTTCACAAAGATTGTTGTCAATTTTATTTATTTTATATAAATCGACCGGCTAGCAAGCATGTCCGAACTTCGTCTGATATATTACTCCAGTCGTCAGAGATGTAAATGCCACTTCACTTTTAAAAATCTTACAAACAAGCTGAATTTTGCCAAGAATCTCAATTTTAGGACGACAAAAAAGATGCAAAAAGTTTACCGCTTTTACTCCCGGGCTTTCTCCTTAAACCCCTCTCGTACAGGGGGAAAACGGAAAAAAATCTGAAAATGTCTATTTTTTATGTAGAATTAACAGCTCTCTCAGAAACAACGCTTGAAGCAATCGGCGATTTTGGGTGTCAGTTACGTGCGCGAAATCAATGTTCAATAAAATTTGTTTAAGCTCGACAGTAAAAATTCGATATCTTTTAATCCAAGTCTCCTACCGACAAAAATTAAGATACGTTTTAAAGATAAAGAATGCATCTAAGAATTTTTACAAACAAATAAACGTATCACAAAAAAGAATAATTGTCCGATCGAATCTTATGAAGTCCCTTTCGATTTTGTAATTAAAATAACTTCAACATGTATGTATGGATATAAAAAAAAATTTATAAAAGGTTTTTAATAGTTATTTATATACCAAGGGTAATAAATAAATGTTTATGCCCAGAGGGCGACGATGTTACAAACCCGAGGGTCTCTGGCCCGAGGGTTTGTAAGTCGCCTGAGGGCATATACATCTATTAATACCCGCGGTGCATACAAACTTTTATGTCATACTAGTTCGTTATTGCATCTACAAATAAATATGTTCTAAAAAATCCGAAGATTCGATTTCATTTTGACAATATATTTACTAATAGTAGACAATCTATCGTCCGTGTTATGTTGTTACGCTACGGAAATGCTGTCAAACGTGTCAAACTAAAACCGTGAAAATGCAAGATATTTTTGATTTTCTAATGTAATCTAAATATCACCGGATTCTTTCAGAATTGTCAGTTTTTTGTAAATTCTAAATAATGTTTTGAAATGGTGTTATATAAGGACCTAATAAGCTATCTTTTTGTTTGTATCTTTACGCCCGTGCGGGCCTAAAGTACACTTTATGCCCGCGCTGGCATAAAGTACACTATTACGTAGTTGGTAACTAAGCAATAAAAACACAATAATAAACTAGTATGACATAAATACCTATTCTATTACCTACGACAATCGAGAGATGCCTACGACAAGGAATATGAAAAATTACAGCACTGGATGACAGAAAACCATGTAGGACACCTGCGTGCGGGCCATAAAGTATATTTTATACCTGCGCGGGCATAAAGCACACTATTACATAGTTGGTAACTAAGTAATAAAAACACAATAAGAAATGTATGACATAAAAAATTAAAAATGGCGGAAAAAATTTATATATTTCTACCTTCGATCGTTAATTTTTGGTTCAAACATTAATATTGTAATGTTTGAATAGGTATAAACTATTGGTTCAAATTTAATTTAGCAAAACTCAAATCAAAGCTATATTTATTTAATTTCATAATATGGTGCTCATTTTACTTTAAAATAATAATAATAAAAAAATAATTAAAAAACATCATTTTGTGTACCTTAAAAGTGTCATAAAAAAATTATAACCAACACTTTGGAGTTGCACGAATTTGGAAGTTACTCTTGTTATTGCTTTTCATAACGCTGTGCTGGTTTTAAAAGTTCACTAATTAATGCACATTTTTTTCTTTATAGCTTGGGCTATTATGTACCATTGGCGAAGCTTATTATATTACAGATATAATCTCGATAGTTATAGTTAAGTACAAGGTTTCTTAGTGGTTGTAGTATGTCTCGACATTTTTTTGCTTGGGTTCAGAGCTCTGTCGCTAGAGTAGTTTTCCTTATCACATCCTTAAGTGTATATCACTCACAACTAATTGCAAGGTCGGATAACAAAAATGTTAAGTAGACCACTGATTTAATGTTATTTTAACTCTGACAGGTTCTCCAGAATTCAAAAGCACTAGATCAATATTCTCAAGTACGTCACCTTTTATAATACCTGTAGCATTAAGTGTATTTAATACAGTTTAATACCGTCTGCGCGGCTTATCCTTATGTTGAGTAGGCAATAGACGGAGAAACATTTAAAATATGTCCTATTACTAGCTATGATCTGGATAAGACACAATAATATTTGGTTAGAAAAATTCTGACGAACATTAAGTTAATTTGTAATTAAAAGATTTTTTTATAAGAATTGCTAAAACGTAACCGTCATCTATATCTATACGTACAATACTGTAACCACAAAAAGAAATCTCCCTGTCATGCTTAAACAAGGTTTAAGATAATAGAGCTATATCAATTTAATGTTCATCCAAACATTTCAGTAAACTTTACAAACTGCTGATTGAACATTCCATTGCAAAATTTTTAATTTATTATTTGCTTTATTAGCCATTTCCATAAAAATTACGTATTTTATTGCGAATAAGATCAGTCTTATTGTTTTTAAGTTTCTCAAAAGAATTAATATCATCCAAAACATTTTGAAAAATGGTAAAAACATGCTAGAATGGTAAATGAACTTGTAGAATGTGTAAAACGTGGAAAAGAAAATTAGTTTATTAGTGCCTGGTAAAAAAAAAGATGCAATAGACAAATCAGATATTAAACAAGTTATGGAAAATATGATAAACAATACAACAAGTCAGAACTAATTAAAAACGTAAAAGAGAAAACCTGGGTCAAACTCAGACTATGATGAGTGAGGAATATCTGAGTAATTAAAAGATAATTTATTGTACACTGAAACAGCTAAACAAATATTCGAAAAAACTAATAAAATTTAAAAAGCAACCTAAATAAAAACTATAAGAAGACTGTTATGAAAATGAAGATGGACCGGAATTACTAGCAGCGATATAAGAAATAGTGGAAGCAGTGATGAGCTAAAAATTGGTAACGCCGCAGGACAGGGCGAAATTACGTCTGAAATGGTTAAATATCTATACATCAGACGAAAAGACAAAGGCAAAATTTTGTGAATTTGAAAAAAACAAGATTGACCGACTACGAATAAGGTGGGACCAGTCAATTAGACAATAGGCAGAAAAAGAAAGAATAGAATGAGACAATCAGAACTGCAGCTCAATGATAATAATAAGACGATACTTAATAAAAATCAAGTAAATTATAAATTTATCATAAACATTAAAAGTCTTTTGTTAATAAAGAAATAACTGGAGATTGGAGAAGATGCCGCAATGCTGAGTTAGTGACTATATGGCAGTGAAAATATAATCAGACATATAAAAGTTAGTCGGATAAGACGAGCAGATCATGTGGTAAGATCAAAGAACAATAGGATATTAAAAACAGTATGTTTTGAGAAACTGCCTAGGATTGGGGTACAACAATAGGAATTGTAAGTACAAAATCGTAAAAGATGGACGGCGATAGTGGATGCGGCTTAGTCTCATCTTGAGTTTATTGATTAAGTCAGCGTTTCTCAACTTATTACCAATTGCGACCCAATTTTTTATAATTATTTTCACCGCGCCCCCTCTCGTACAATAATAATATATGTATGCAATAATAATGTACCTCTAGTATTTTGACTCTAAACTTACAGTAAAACCTTAATTGCCAAATTACCGAGAATAAGTAAATTTAGTCGAGTACGAGTAAAGTCGAGTAAGTCTTTCTGTGCCTGTTAAATTTGTTGTGAATGTGTATGTTGTAGTTTAAGTGTTAATTGCAGTTCACGGTATTAAAATATCTCATTTAAAAAAATCATGGAAAACATTTTACCTGGGCGTAAGCGAGCATTCGATACTAGTAAAGCATCAACAAGTGCACAGGCGAGAGTGGTTCCAAAAATATAATTAAAAAAATATTCTCAAAGATACTTAAATTTTGGGTTTACCTATACTGAAGTAAATAAAGAAGAAATGCGTCTGTGTAACATTTGCTCAAAAATTTTAACAGCCAACAGCATAAAACCTAATAAACTTCAAAGATATTTGGAAAGACTTCATAGTGAGTACATTAACAAACACCAAAGATTCTTGGAGTGTTGAAATTAAAATCGCATAAAAAGCAAAACTCATTTAAAAAAAAACTTTTACTCTGAAAAAAAAGCTTTACTTACCTATTATAAAGTCTCTTATGGACTAGCCAGATGTAAAAAGCCTCGCACTATTGGTAAAGAGCTTATTTTGCTAGCTGCAATTGAAATTGTAGAAATTATGTTTGGAAATAATTTTGCCCAAAAAATTATCAAATGATACTGTTGTCCATCGAATCGGTGATATAGTTGAAGATGTACAGGATCAGCTGCTCAGGAAGTTGCGCGACAAGCTGTTTTTAATTCAGCTTGATGAGGCAACATATATAGCAATAGATGCTCATATATAGAAAAGATGCTCCTTTTATTCTCTACGTTACATTTTGTGATCACATATTAGTAGTAGAAGAACTACTTTTCTGCAAACCAACAGAACTAAAAGCAACATCACTAGCATTATTTGTTATCTTAAATGATTAGATAAACGAAGCAAAAATAAAGTAAATGAATTTCGTTGGAATATGCATCGATGTATATAAGCGCTTGTAAAACAAAAGTCTCCAATGTGTATATCGACACACTGTATGATCCACAAAGAAGCTCTGACTTCTAAAGAAATGTCTCCTGGCATGAATAGTGTGCTAACTACGGTTATAAAAATAGGTAGTTACATAAAAATAAGACCTTTGAAAACTAGAATCTTTTCTGCACTTTGTAAAGACATGGGTGCAGTATATTCAGCATTAATTTATTGTGGGGCAAGATGGTTATCACCTGGAAAACTTTTACGTGTTTTTGAATTAAGACATGAAACCTCCAAGAAGAAAATAGACCGGAAGTCGAGATGTTTTAGATGGTTTACGTTTAATGAAATTGATCTACTTGATTGACATATTCAAGAAACTAAATATTTTGAACCTTCAGCTACAAGGAGCCAATACACATATATTGGATACGAGTGATAAAGTTAATGCTTTTTGTTTGTAGAAAATTGGAATTGTGTATCAAAAATTTAAATTAAAAAACCTAGAAACGTTTGCAAATGTGGACGTGAAAGTTGTTTTTGTAACCATTAAAAATCATATAGCCATGCTGATAAAAAGTTTTAAAAGTTTTTTTTTTGCTGACGACAAATTAATACTTAGTTACGAGTGAGTTAGGAATCCGTTTCAAATTACCTACACCCGAATGGCTCTGTACTGTCGAAGAAAAACCTTCAAAGACTTCACGACAAATGCCGAAATTAACAAACAGTTTAATAGTAAATCCCTCTTTGAATGTTGAGCAGGGATAAATGATCAGATTTCTGTACTGAAAACCAGAGAGTTCCATATAGTTTTCAACATCTTACTTAAAAAAAAACAGGATTTTCCGCGGTGGCTGCTTTAAAGAAAAAAATATAGATCTCAGCTAAATATAGAAAAAGAACTGAGGGCTTCTATTTCTAATACAACACCCTGTTTTGATAAACTTTACTCTACAAAACAGGTACAAGGAAGTTTATATATTAAACTTGTTTATAATTTAGTATTGATAAGTTCATGTGTAGTAATAATTATAATTGTACCTATTATATCAGTGTTCATATGTGTTTTATTTTTTATTTTTTCAAAATTTTAGTAAATTAGTCAATGTTGGTGTTTTTTTTTTCGGATATGCTCACGCCTCCCATTAGTAATAGCGCACCCCCCCCCTAGAAGGGCGCGCCCTACAGGTTGAGAATTACTGGATTAAATAAATGAAATAATATTAAAATGTTAGAAACATTTTTCTTACATTTACGATAAATTTCTAAATAAAATATTTAAGTTAATGGATTTTAAGTTAAAATTGAAATAAAATTTTTACAATAAGATTATTATATTGCAGATCTATATATTACACTAAATTAAAATCTTAAAGTTTTCTCTTGGATTAACAGGATAGATCATTTTTTCTATTGGAAGTTTAAAATTTCACCATGAAAATATCGTAACAATATTCTAGTCACGATAACTCGAATATGGTAAATGTTTGGATAACAAAGTGGCTATTATTCTAACATTGTTGACTTTCTCCAATAAAAAATTCCCGTATAGGTACTGGCAGAAGGGTCTCGATATAGTAGGCCAACAAATTGAGTTGACGACAAGATAAACAGAATAAAACAAGGTACAAAATCCAAATGTAATTTTGTTAACTAACTTTAAACGCATTATTTTTTCTTTCATATAGGCAAAACGGTAAATTTTAATTTTTATTGAGCTTTATACTATAATAACTCATATAATACAAAAGCGTAGATCTATTACAGGAAATGGTTCGAATATGGGCACTCATTTTTGTTTTATATTATAATGCTTACAATTTTTCATCGATTTCTTTATATTTATTGTACAGAACTTCAACAAAACCTTACTGTATTACGTAGTGCATTCTGATTTCCAAAAAAATTAAGTTTAAAAATGGTAACAAAAAAAATTAGAAAACCAAACATTTCTATATGTTCGAAACTAAATTCAGATTGATACCTAAATAACACATTTTATAACATTTATTTGCAAAAATCAAAAATATAATTTTGTTATAATATAACATTGTTCACGTGCTCATAATTGGCACATGAGACACCAAATATACAGCTCTCATTCTTTCTGAAAATCGACCACCACAAAATATGTGCACTATGCATAATGTGTCATTGTTTTCTAAAATGTTATCTATTTTTTCTAAATCATCGTCTTTGTCAACTGGTATTATATCTTCATCTTTTTCTGAGTCGATTTCAGGTTTCTTCTTTTTTTTCCTGACTTTTTGTTTGCTAATTTAGAAGCAGCAAATACCTTTCTTTTTTCTTTTCCTTTTTCTGCAGCGTTTGAAGTGACTTTTTTTAAGGCGATAAATAGATATTCTTTTTCATAGATGGTTAAGGTGATAAGTGAAATAAAACAGACTAATCAGTTTTTGCTACATATTTTCTTGAACAGCCAGGAAAATCAATGTTTTTGCGTCATATCGGTGGTGACTTCATGTCTGTTGTTGATTTTAGTGATACCATGTCTGTTGTCGATTTTATTAATACAACATACTTGGCTACAGAATCGCTTAAAGATTAAAAAAGATGTTTTTGTTTGCTACTTCTTGATTGAGACTCGATGTCTTTTAAAAGATTTTTGCCGATTTTCGTGGTGTATCAATGCGTTTACTATAATTTTCTAAAGAAGAAAAACTGTAGTTATTTCTTGCTTTATCTTTTTCTGTAATGAAATCTGCTTCAGAAAATATGTTCCTAATATAGGGATAAATTTTAGTGAAGACTATAACTGCAGTTTCAGCTGTTTGACATTTAAGAAACGCTTTACCAAGCAACTCTGTTAAGTCATACTGAGTTAACGCTCGTAGATTTTCCTTATACGATACATTCGCTATAATAGTTTTTAAAAGAGCCCATGGATGTTTTATCTAGAAATGATAACTTCATGATGTTCCATAGCCAACATTATAATAAATAAATTGCGTGTGTGATTGTAATACTTAACCAGTACGAGAATAACTGGTGACTCTTTACTTGGTTTAACAAATTTGAGAATATACTCAAACCGTATACTAAAACTGTTCTGTTGAATTCAACCGCTAGGATGAACTTCATAAATTTATCCAGCTGGAGTTCCAAGCATCAGATTCGGTTTAAAATCATGTTTTGAATATTTAAGCTCAAATAAATTGAGAAATCCGTTAACGTTTTCCTTGTTAAATCCGAGCTCTAGCAAATGACGTTTCAGTTGGCCTACGTAATGAGAAAACTGTTTTATGCCTCATCACAAATGTGGTTTTTACTCAGTGGAAAGACTATATCATCACTTTCCAAAAACATTAAAAGAACTTTTAGGAGAATCTAAATACGTAGCTGACTTGATAGAATTCTTGAAAACTATAAACCTTTTCAATAAAATTTAATACAATACATTAATAATTAAAATATATATTGTATACATTATTATGTAATTGATATTTTGTATATGCCTATTTATGTCTTTATCACTTTTGTATTTTTCTTATGCTAATAACCCTAAGTGGTTGAAGCAAAATAAAAAAAAAAAAAAAAAAACAAATAAGTCTATTGACCTGCGTGTTACTGTTTCGTTTTTAAAGAATGTCTTTTATTCCATTCCTCACAGCTTATAAGTATGCCATAGTACATATTATGTCCTTTTTGATCAAACAATAAAAGACTGCCTCCATTGCTACACACACTGTACTAACTCAACCTTTAGTTCTAGTTTTTCCAATACTGCTTTTCTTCCCAATTTTGACTAAACTACTTCAGAGGGTGTAGTGTTTGATTCCTAATATTAATTTACAAATCTCTGTAGAGTTGTTCTAGTAACGTTAAATTGTATAACGGCTGTTTTTAGTCCCATTCTTTTTTCTGACACACTTTGTGTCTGTCTAAGGAGATTTTCTGTCAGTACTCACAGTGTATCTGCAAGACAATATGTTATTATCAAATAATTATAAAATGGGTATGAGCCCATGTTCCCAACAGTAAAAGGGCCCTTATTATACTCAACATATGTTTGAAGGTTTTGAGGTATTTGATTTTGGCTGTTTTCATTGTGGTAAACAGCTCTTTTTTTTGCTATTCTAAATAAAACGTCCTTTTTGAAATCTTCATTTTTATTGCAGGTAGCGTCCGTAAGAGTACACGACTCAACTCCGTACAATAGTATAGATAAGATATAGCATCATAGTACACCGGTACTGTTAAATAATGGCATTTGAATATCTTAATCATTTTTTTAAATGCATATCTTGCTTTCTCTATCCTACATTTGATTTCTAAGGAATGGTTTCAATTTTCATTGATGTCCGTACCAAGATCGGTGTAATGTTTTTAGTCCTTTTATTGATTGACCATTCACACTGAGTTCCAAATTGCTGTTTCTTTTTAGAGATCAATAGTGAGAAAGCCCAAGAAACGATAAGTTAAGCTATTAGGACAGCTTATCATAAAAACTGTCTAAAAATAAACAAAAAAGAATAGGATGTAGTTCAGTCTCGTGAAACAACGGTTTCTAAGAAGCTAAGAAGCTAAGAGCAGAAGTCCGAAGTCTATTTAACAAACCCAAAATCAATAGAGTCAGTAAAGTAAATAGGGAGAAAAGCCTAGATGTGGCTACCCCTACAGTTAGGTGGCATAACCACATTCACTAAAAACCGAGGATGTCCTATTACCCTGGGCATCTTAAGTAAATTTCAGATCATAAGCCTCCTCACGTAAGTCACACGATGAGGAGGGGTGGTGGAAAAGCCTGGGGGTCAGATAGGTACCACTTCGACTAGCGAGGTGTGACCGGTTTGATCTTCGGACATGTGGATCTCATTCTTACATTGGTATACACATGTTCCTAGGGGCAGGGTTGATCACTGCGTGTGTGTGTGTGTGCAAACCCAAAAGTAACCAGTACGGCTTTACAGGTCAGATTACAAATATCATGACCTACTCTTGAATCCATAAGGTCTTGAGAAAGAAATAAGTATCCTAAGGAAAAAGGACACTTTCAAGCCTTAAAATTCTGAATGATGCCGATATGCGAACCAGCATATACCAAAGTTCAACTGAACCAAGTTCTATTGGAAAATAGTCAAAACAATCACAAGATCAAGAAGATCAGAATTAGATCTGCTATAAATAAATTTTAGCAATATTAGTCCCCAAGGACAGATGGCTTATATGTAATACTTTTGCATATTGGATTAGAGGTATTGATACCACACATATGTAAGCTCTTATAAGCCAGTTTAGTATGGGGATCATACCTGAAATATGGCAAAAGGTTAAAGTCATATACTTGCCCAAGGTAGGTAAGGTATCAAACCTAATACTATATATCACCACTATATATTAAAAAAGGTGGAAAGACTTCTATATAAATACATGAGAGACAAAGTGTTAGAAGAAATCCTCTAGCCAATCGTCAATATGCATACCAATCTGGTAAATTTACGGACTCAGCATTGGAGAATCTAAATAGGCTTATCTCACAGTCAACACAAGACAGAGAGATAGTAATGGTCGCTTTTTAAAATATTAAAAATTTAACAACGTTACCACTCTTTGGTTACAGGAATGAGTAGACATAAGTAGATAGAGAATAGAATAGTAATATGCACTCTGGGTGAAGCAACCATCAAAGCAAGAGCCTGTGGAAGCTGTCTACAAGGTGGAGTTCTGTCACCTTTACTTTGGCTTACCTTGGTAGACAATCTTTTCAAAAATCTGTCTACAGAAGACTTTTACATCTAAGATAAGATGACGATATTGCAATCGTTGCATCTGTGAGAATGTAATAAACCCCAAATATACTTGATTACTGGTGTAAATAAAAGAGACTAACAGCCAATTCCAAAATACACAAATCGTTAACTTTATAAAAAAGAGAGCATTACAAGGCCTAAAACCATTGGTGCTAGGAGGATCACTGATTCCATTTGCCAAATAAACAAAATACATAGGGATGTGTTTTCTTTATAGGCTTACATACAATACTCTCATACTAAAAACTACATAGAAAGCTACTATGTACTTGGGCAGATGTAGAATGATGTGTGGTAAGAATTGGAAGTTAAACCCCAAATTGACCATACAGCTGTAAACAAGGATCATTAGACCAATAAGAAGCTAAATATTTCTGACGTAGCGGACAAATACGCTGCAAGTAAGAGCCATAAGTCTGCTAAGTAATATACAAAGGCTGGTACGCCTGTATATTAAGGGTGCCACAAAAATAACTCCTACAGCGGCGTTGAAAATCCCGCTGAAACTTTTACCACTTCATATCTTTATACAGGGCGAAGCCAGGACTATAATGCACATATTAATATATATAAAAGCAGTATAGCACATAGTACTGACAATAGAAAGCTAATCGAGGAGCGAAAAACAGATATCGTAATAAGGCAACCCATCGATGCAACAGCTACAACATATAGTACTGACAATAAATTCAAAATTATTATATCAGACAGGAAATAAGTAAGCTGTATTTATACAAGCAGAAGCTACCTGTATACTAATGGGTCAAAAAATTGGAGGAGCTAGTGTAGTAGGGACAAAGCAAGGGATATTCCCTGTAAGTTTATCTAAGGATGTCCCAATTTTCCAGGAGGAAATACCGGCAATCCATCACTGCAAAAATGAAATAGAAAGGAAAATAACGCACCGTTCAATTGCCATCATATTAGATCTTAATGCAACGCTCAATGCCCTCAATTCTGTAGAGGTCAATTATAAGCTAGCATTAGATGGTGTGAGTGCCCTAAATGAGGGCAAGGTTACGGTAGCCGGGATACTAGAACAATAGGGTTATAAGGGCAATGAAAAAGTAGACGAAATAGCTAAGCCTGACTTATTAATGCTATTTATTGGACCGGAATTCTTCTGCATAGTTTCAAAGTGATTAAAAAAAACGGCTACACGAAAGTGGGTAGTATACAAATCTCTGGATTGGTGGAGTGAGAAACTCACCAGAATAGAGAAAGGAGAAACCGTTGATTATAGAGCGTTCGACAAAATTTATAGTAGAACTAATAAGTGAAGACATGACAACAGTAAAAATCATATTAAGTCTGTTAACAGGGCACTTTAAGCTGAATTGGTAGTTGAAGCTGATTGGATTGGCATATAATAATCTATGCAGAATCTGTCACCCAGAGAAAGAAACAGCAAAACACATTTTGTGTCAGTGCGACAGCCTGGCAAATGTGCGGTTCTTTACATTAGGCGAAGAAAAGTCAGCAGCAAAGAGCTACATGAAAGGTTTAGTCTAGAAGCTATAGAACTTTTAAAAAGGGTTAGGTTAAAGAATGATATCAAGGATTAGCGGACCTTAGCAGATCTGAAAAGGTCGTAGTAAAATACGTCATAAGGCACCTTATTGTATTTATCTATCTAATAATGTGTGATAAATTGAATACGAGGAAATATTTGCTTTACTGGTACCGTAATTTAAAGCCTTTATAACTGCTCTTTTACGATGCGCTGTGTAATGTAAATGTTTGTCGTTAAATGTGTAATTGTATGTTGTTTTATATGTACTGTATAATTTGCATACGTACTGTCACTGATGATTTATAAAAAGGTTTATTAAAGTTATAAAGCATACTAGTTCAAATCATGGGCATTTAAAATTGATAATTAGAAAAATTAACTTCTTTAGAAAATATGGTGATCATTGTTATCAGAAGATTTAGCATTCTTTACATGTTATATAGAGCCGTAGGTTTGATCTGTTTATTGATAACAACGTGTGGTTTACATTTGGAAAATTACTTCGAAAAAAAATTTTCTCCCCAATAAAAAGTTTGCTATTTTTACACTTAACTACTCTGAAAAGTTTATCGATTCATAAAACCACATCCAATTTCTTATCAAAGTAACATTAAAAGAGACTTATAGTGGTATTTTATGATCCAATAAACATTATGAATTGCACTAGCGCCGATAAAATCGCAGTTAAGGCAACATCGTGTCCAATTTTAACGAAAAAAAGCGTTACGCTTCACATTTCGAGCATCTGTTATTATTAAGATATAATAAAATATGTAAGTGAATCTGATCATAAAATAAACTAACAATATATGATGTAGATTGTAAGCTTTTATTATTATTATAGGTACCAATCAAGCAGTCGTAAAATTACATTAGAACCATTTATAAATCATATTCATCAAATAAACATTGAATAAATGAGGGTGCAATTCGTGCTTTCTTTAGACGTATCTAATATCTCTTCCTTAATACCATTTTATTCTTATCTACATTATTATCTGTAATTTATACAAAGCAATTTATTTAAATGGCAAAGGACGTAATGAGTGGGGGTTATCCCTTACGCACAGCTGAAGAGTTCTTCTTCTTAAAGTGCTCTCTCCTTAATAAAGGTTGGCTACTACAATTACAAACTCTTGTCTGTCTTCAGCTGTTATTATTAGCTGTTCAAAATTTACCCAGGTTTATTGTCGGCTGTTTTTTTATCATAATAGTATTTGATAGTCCCTTTTTCCCCTCTATCTTTCATTTCACTGTTGGTTGAGCGTATTGGTATTTTGCAGTATATAGCCTAACTATGATGTTTTTCTAACATTCTCTGTGTTGAAAAGTTATTGTTCCTATCCTATTCTATGCAGTACTTCTTCGTTTGAAGTATGCGCTGTTCACGTAATCTTGAGTTTTCTTCGGTAGATTTACTTTTTAAAGGCCTCCAATTTATTTACAGTTGATGTTAATGTAGTCGAATTTTCGTAGTTTTATTCGGGAATTACATAGCAGTCTTTTGATTTTTTCTGATGTTCTGGCCTGTTCTATTCTCCATCTTATTTTTAGGTTAGGATTTTGGCTGCTCTCGATCCAACATCCCAGATATCTGAACTTGTTGACCTGTTCTAAAATGGGCCCGTTTATTGTGCAAGGTTGAGGTACATTTTGATAAAGGGTAGATGCACTAAAATATCAAGGAACATTTTTGTGAATAAGACTTTGGTAGCATGTCTTAATTTTGTACCCAACCGTCGCTCTTGCTGGATGATGATAATAGGATAGGGCGAAAGGCGAGTCTTAAAAGATGGGTTTCCCAGAATTTTGAAATAATCTTATTTGAAAACGATTTTTGAAACGAAAATTAAAACGTAAATTGCATTACAATCAATTGTGGCTTAATCCTATATAAACATATTATTTAACTAAGGAAATAATCTAACTTATCACTACAGTAACAAAGTTAACTAAATAAAACAATTAAATATGCACAGTTGGATTTTATAAGATTTATGACAATTTGGTGTACCAATCCCAACATAACGAAGCATGATCTAAACAACCATAAAAAGATAAGAAAAACGAATATAGATACAAGAAATGAAAATTTTTAACATTGTAGGAAGATATTTTGAACCTGCTATACGAACGATTTTTGAAACGAAAATTAAAACGTAAATTGCATTACAATCAATTGTGGCTTAATCCTATATAAACATATTATTTAACTAAGGAAATAATCTAACTTATCACTACAGTAACAAAGTTAACTAAATAAAACAATTAAATATGCACAGTTTAATTTTATAAGATTTATGACAATTTGGTGTACCAATCCCAACATAACGAAGCATGATCTAAACAACCATAAAAAGATAAGAAAAACGAATATAGATACAAGAAATGAAAATTTTTAACATTGTAGGAAGATATTTTGAACCTGCTATATATATATATATAGGGGCCTGCGTAGCGCAAGCCGGTGGTCCGGGGTTCGAATCCCACCGCCGGCAAGAACATATAGACATTTTAAAAATGTCTATAGGCCCCAGGTCGACTCAGCCTGAATAAAAATGAGTACCTTGGGTAAAACCAGGGGTAATAATAGACGGTTGAAGCGTAGCACTGGCCATGTTACCTTCCTTGTATACCGTAGGCCCTAGATATAGCAGACTACCCTGCTATACTCCCAAAGCCGCGACAGCGGTATAAAACGGGAGACTATTATTATATATATATATATATATATATATATATATATATATATATATATATATATATATATATATATATATATATATATATATATTGTCATATAATACATAAAAAATGCAAAAATGTCAAATTTTGCATATTTTTATAAAAGTGGGCATATCAGCGCAAAAGTGGTGTAACCCACATTTTTTGCAAAATGCTGTTTTGTTGTAAAATACATTCGTTACATTATGATTTTCAATACAACAGTAGTGTAAGCCACCTTTTAATACCCGTCAACGGATGGCGCTAAAAAAATTTGTTTTTGTACGGGTCATATTAAGCAAAACTATAGAACAAGAGTGGTGTAACCTCGCTACACCACTCAACTTAACGTCAGCTGGAAATATTCAAAAGCTTTTACGCACTGGCCAATTTTGACACTTGGAATTCATTACTGTTCTCATTATTTACAGTGGCAAACAAATGCAAAATTTATACAGAAAGAGTCGGATCAAGAAGGCAAAAAACACACATTTACTATTTATTGGACAATGATGGTGTTGGAAATCAAATATGTAAAAAATTCTTTCTAATAACATTTCAAGTTTCCGATGGACGTGTTACTAGAGTGCTGAAACATAAAACTATTCAGCATGTTCCACCTATTAATTAAAGAGGTCGACAAAGTTCTGTAAACAAAATACCATACAATAAGATCGCAGAGGTAAAAGAATTCATTGGCAGGTTTCCAATCTATGAACCTCATTATACAAGACATAAAAGTGAGAATAGAAGATTTCTTGCTCCAGATCTGAGCCTTGGACGAATGTATTCTCTTTATAAAGATACTACACATGAACCTGTCTCATCTTTCATTTTCAGTAAAACTTTCAATGAATGTTTTAACCTACGCTTTTATGCACCGATCAGTGACTCTTGCAAAAAATGTGATCTCTTTAATAACAAAATTAAATGTGCTGAAAATGAACAGCTAAAATAATAATTGCAACGTGAACAAGAGTTACACCAGAGAAAATCAGACAGATCTAGACAGGGATTAAAAGAAGATACCACTCTGGTAAAATCATCAACTAATGTCAGTGTAATAACTTTTGACTTGATGAAAACTAGTGTTGCCCAAATGCAAGAACAAGACGAGACTTAGACAGTCTTGGTCTTGGTATTGCGCCAATACACCTGGTCTTGGTCTTGGTCTTGGTATTGCACTCCCAGTCTTGGTCTTGGTCTTGGTCTTGCAGCAAGAGTCTTGCAAGTCTTGCAGTTACCCATTAATTAGCCTATTGCTATTTATTAAACGTTACTTTAGATCTTAGAACAATGTAACAGAGTAAGTACATTTTAAGCTTGAATTAACATAGCCATAATAAAGACTAACCAAATTAATAAATGTCTAAACAACTGACACCGGGTGGGGTTTGAAGCCACGATCTAAGCGATCCGTGCCTATGCTCTAACTAACTCAGCTATCTACCAGGCCCCACGGAAGTCAATGTGTTTCTTAATAATTTAATATATTTAATATTTGCATTGTTTGCATTTACTAAGCGTACTATGTGCTAAAACATGGTTAAAACAAAAAAAAACAAATTAATGACATAAGCATGCCTGTATTTTAAAGAACATTATCTGCCTAGAAAGGGATTGATGGACATGATGGGCAAAGAATCCACATACATGTATCAAGGTCACAGATTTTTTAGGTGATAAGATAACAAACTATAATCCACTTATTAAAGCAAAATAAATGTTTTTACCAACCTCTACTTTTATATAAAAAACTTGAAAAAATAAAGAATATTAAAAAAGCAATGGTAATCAAAAGAAGTTATTTTAAATTAAGGAGATCCTACTTAATAAATACATTAATTTACCAAAATAAAGTAGTAGGTACATAATATATGTAATTGGTAATAAGGTAATAACCATATTTTTTTTATATGTCCACCTTTTCTAGATATTATTAAAAAGCTTGTGATATCTCCACCGAATTTTGGTTTTTCGGGAAGAAATATTTGTAATTCCTTTTTGTGAAAAGATATTAGATGCTTCCTTAAATCTGACGTGTTTCTATTGATCATTCTCATTTCAATCTTTTTATGTAGGCACAATTTACACAAAGCAATTTGGGATGCGTGAATTATTTCGAAAAACTCATCAAATTTACTTTTAGGTCTTTTAGGTCTATAACTCTAAAGCTCACTACTCGGACTAGAAGTATTTGAATCTTTGTCCCTCATGTCAAATTGTAAACTTGTCACTCCGGGAACAACAAGGATTAGATGAAAAACAATTATTACATTAGACTCAATGAAAAGCTCAATTGGGAATAAAGTTAAGTGATGTCTAAAAAGTAACTATTATACTACTAGTTACTTTGTGTTCGTTACTTTCCAATACGCTAAGTATCTAATAACAAACCGAGAATTATATATCGTTACTTCGTTATTCTAAATACTTCATTATTAACTTAGCTTATCTGTTATTAATTTGTCTCGGTACTTTTGAATATTAGCCACGCTCTTTCAGCAAATTTTGTTTAACCGAATGATCTCATCGCACACTTAGCAGTAACAATTTATAATCTTAGGCCGATAAGATTTGTTTATTTAGATTCCTCCTGACTAAATTATAATGGGAAAAAAAATGAATTATTAAGTGGGTGTCCGTAACAATTATATTTTTTATTAGCTAGGGTGACATATTTAAAAAAATATCGATACGATATTACTGTCGGCGTCGCAATGCAAGAATATTATTTTTATGATTAGAGGGCGGCTATTCTCAAAATATGGACAATTAATTTCGCGAAGAAGTCGTCTGCTAGAAAAGAATGTACAAAATATTTTATTTTTACATTGTAATTATGACCTCTGAGCACGTGTCAAATGTGTTTTTTAATGATAATTTTGATTCGGTATGTATGTTTATGTTATTGTTTGTAATGCGCATAAGTCCAGATTTTCAAATTTTTATTACATATTTTTTTGCGTCTCATAGAGTCTTTAAGCATATACCCAGAATATATGAGTCAGAAGCCTCACGAGGATCGCAAGAAGTAGGATCTTGCTTGATGTATTTTTTTTTTTTAATTTTGTGACTACTAAAAAAGTAATTATGTACTCCGATCAGTGTGGGGGGCAAAATAGAAACATTAAGTTGTCATTGATTTGCCAGTATGTAGTATCTAATCCGGAGTTCACTATTGAAGAAATAGATCATAAATTTTGGTCAGTGGACACTCATACCTACCTTGTGATCAAGATTTTGGCCTAATAGAAAAAAAAATTAAAAATCTTTAAGGAAATATATGTACCATATAACTGGATTGAAGTAATTAAAACGGCTCGAAAAAAAAACATTCAAAGCTATACAACTGACTGCAAGTGATTTTTTTCTCTTCCACATCACTAGAAAAAAATAAAACTAATCTAAAAATTTCAGTTGGTAAAACCAAAGTGGAGTGGTTGAAAATTCAGTGGTTAAAATTCCATAAACTTCATTCATTTTCAATCTTCTACAAATACTCAAATAATGAAGAATTCCACTTTGAAGAAGTCAGTGTAAAGAAAAGGCAGTCGGAAACTGTAGTACAACTAGATTCTTTTTAAAAACAAACTATTGCTGAAAAAAAAAGAAAAAGGACCTTCTTAATTTGTTACAGTTCATCCTGCCAGTACATCATACTTTCTATAATAGCCTTAATAGTTCCCACACAGTCCAAGAAAAAGTGTTTAATTATGAGTCAGACGAAGAATTACCATAACTTTGTACTATTTGCTTATTTTTATTGTTTCCTAATAAAACTTGTGCTCATGTGGTGTAACCTGTTTATTATTTCACATACAACCAAAATATGATACGTGCAAAAGTGGTGTAACCCACATTTTTTTTCTAATTATTAGCTTAATTTACTAGTTACTAGTTAAACACAAAATTATACAATTAGTGTAGAGTCTAAAGTATTTTTCATAAATCAAAAACAAAACAAATAAAATAATGTTTAAAAAGAAATTATAATAAAAATCAGTTTACCCAAATTTTAATTCCTTATTATCTCCTAAGTAAGTAGTCAGGGGTTACACCACTTTTGCGCTGATAGCCTCAAATATGCACAGTTGAATTTTATAAGATTTATGACAATTTGGTGTACCAATCCCAACATAACGAAGCATGATCTGGACAACCATAAAAAGAAAAACGAATATAGATACAAGAAATGAAAATTTTTAGCATTGTAGGAAGACATTTTGAACCTGCTAAACATTGCCTCCTCGTCTCCATAAAATAAGAAACGATGTAATGTCTGATTTAGTATATATATATATATATATATATATATATATATATATATATATAATATATATATTTATATATATATATATATATATATATATATATATATATATCTATATATATATATATATTATATATATATACACATTGTCATATAATACATAAAAAATGCAAAAATGTCAAATTTATAATATATATATATATATATATATATATATATATATATATATATATATATATATATATATAATATATATATATATATATATATATATATAATATATATATATATATATATATATATATATAATATATATATATATATATATATATATATATATATATATTTATATATATATATATATATATATATATATATATATATATATATTATATATATATATACACATTGTCATATAATACATAAAAAATGCAAAAATGTCAAATTTTGCATATTTTTATAAAAGTGAGCATAAAGTGCGTATAATTTGAAAATTTGGCGTTAACTATATACATATTTTTATATTCAAACTTACAGGTAGCACGAAAATACCAATATTTAATTTTGTTTTATAATCACTTGGTATTCAAATTCTTGGTATAGTAACTAATAAACGACAGCGGTTTATACTTTTGCCAAATTTTGTCCTGGAATTAAGGGTTTGTGTTTGCCACTTTATGTCTCTATATAAAAATTTTTATTTTGATGGTCAGTTTCACTTGGTTTTAATTTTTGTTGTAAAATTGGAGGCATAAACAACGTGTATTTCTAATTGTGAATATATATTGTGCTTTGAAAATGCCGAAAATAAGAAATGTTTGAACTTGGATAAAACCTTACAAAGAGCTATCTATGGATATGGATAAAGTTTATTGCTCATGTTGTGGCAAAACCGTAAGTACATACGTATTATTTTTTATTTTATTTTAAAAATTTACACGGTGGTACAATCAAAGATTTTAAAATTGGAGATTATGTTTAAGAAAAGTACCGACACAAGGCTAGTTCGCAATAAATCGATGTATTTTTTTTTCAAGCATTTTTTAAACTTCTTGCGATAAAAAATAGGATGGAATATTTAAAATTCAAATCATTCAATAGTCTACTGAAAGGTTGCTAACATTTTTTTTTCTAACAATAGCACAGTTTGCTTTAATTAATAAAAACATATCATATATTGGACTTAATTAATTAAGTGCTTTTAATTTATGCTCACAGTATTTTTTGTTTAAATGTAAATAGAAAAGACCAAGAGCATCTTGTAAATATTTGGGGGTTCTTCCTTCTTGCACAGTCATTTCTTGACATTTTCAAGATTACTACACCGATTTTTATTTGATTTAATTTAAATATTTTAATTGTTATGCAAAAACGGTTCATTTTTAGTTTATTTCTACAATCTTAGATTTTAAAAATGGGTACAATTATAGAATATTTATATTCTTTTTTAGATTTCATCTGAAAAAAGATTTCAAATAGATCAGCATGTCAAAATCGCGAAACATTTACCTAAAAAAGTAAAAACCACATCCGGTGAAAAATATCAACTTTCAGTGTCCAAGTGCTTTCAGTCAGGTTCTAAAAAACAAACCGAACAAAAAAATTTCCACTAGTTAACAGTTTAATAGCGAGCATCAAAAACGTATTCCTGAAATCACCTGTAAGAATACAATGTTACAACAGAGATATGCTTCCTGGTGTTTCACTGCCACCGCAACCCCTTTTAACACGTTGGGGAACATGGTTGGGAGAAGCTAATTTCTATGGTGATCATTTTGTTGATTAAAAAAAATAATTACCTTTTTAAAGGATTATAGTTAACAGTAACAGGAAATGTAGAAAGGCGGAGTAATAGAACCTTCTACGAGCCCATGGGTCTCTCCGGTGGTCCTGGTTAAGAAAAAAGACGGAACGACGAGGTTCTGTGTGGATTACCGTTTGCTGAACAACGTTACCAAGAAAGATCTCTGCCTCGGATCGACAATACATTGGACACATTGGCTGGAAGTAAATTGTTTTCTACATTGGATTTAAAGTCTGGATAGTGGCAGGTAGATATGGACCCAGTAGATAAAGAGAAGCCTGCACCACAGGATCTGGATTGTGGCAATTCAACGTTATGCCATTTGGACTTTGTAATGCTTCTGCAACATTTGAGAGGCTTATGAAAAATGTGTTGAGAGGGTTATCTTGGAAAACATGCCTGGTTTTTTATACAACTGAAAGTTGTAAAAGAGGGTCCAGTTGCCGATACCAGCATACCGTTCCAGTTCCAGTCCCGACAAGGTTCCAGGAGTAACCATCTTTTAAGAGGGGGGCAATGTTACGATAAATATTATCAATCATAACTTTAAACATATTAATTCTAACCCATTCGTCTTTTCTAAATCATAAATATACCTGCCGGCAGAAATTTCTAGATCCATGGGTCCCCCTCTGATATAAAAAAACCTGCTTTTTCTATATATTTCATATATATATATATATATATATATATATATATATATATATATATATATATATATATATATAATATATATATATATATATATATATATATATATATATATATATATATATATATATATATATATATATATATTGTGACGATTGGGGTTTATAGAAAATAATTTATAAGTTATATACTACATAATATTAGATATAAAAAAGTATTTGATTATTTTAAATAAGTTATATACTAGAGAATTTAATAAAAATATATTTATGTGAGGGCATTTTTAATAAATTAGCATATAATAATTGTAAAAAGTTGTATTTTAGTAATTTTAATGTTGTAAATAGATTTAAGTGAGCCATGTGCTTAGGCAACCAACTATACAGTGGATTGACAGATAGAAATTAATCATAATACGAATATAAGTGGGGTTATAATAATAATGTTGGTTTGAGGTGTTTAATTTATATATATTTGATGATTTAAATGTTTATTCTGATCTGAAAAGCCTAAATGTCAACAAAATTATAAATGGAACATTAACGAATTCTTCAGAGTGCAGAGTGTGACCATTGTTTACAGTCGAACATTCTCGAAATAATGATTATGGCGGTGGATCGAACAGATATTTTTTTCGAGAACATCTATATAGAAGTGATAGAACAAATTGGAACATGATTTCTTACCAGATGGTTCTGGAAGATTGAAAAGATATAAATACCCGTGATTTGGATTCAAGAGGGCAGTTTTTAGTTAGAAGTCAAGCAGTTTATTATGAAAGTTAGTAGAAGATAGACACAATTAATTAGTGAAGTCAATTGTTCACAGTTTTAGTAAATCAGTCAAGCAGTTTTATAAGAAATATGAAAGTTAGTTGGAGATAGTCCAATTGTTTAATATAGTGAGTTAAATGAAGATTAAAAATTATGCATATAATTTAATGCACATTTATAATTATACACAAATAATTATTGAAGATTAAAAAAAGTATATTGGAAGAAATTAAATTATATTATGGTTGGAGATTAGTATAAATCAACTTATAATAAGTGGATATTGGTATATTGAAAAGAAGAATAAATATAAATGCTGTTTGCTGGTTTGGTTGGTGGTGTATAAATGCTGGTGAAGAAAACTATATCTTAAATTGGTAGAAGCTGATAATTGGAAAAAGTAATTTCACAAAAAACAAGGATAACTGAAGTACGAAGACATTCAGTGGTGATTAGAATCTATATAGTAGAAAACAGTTCATTTAGGCATTCAGTGAAAGAAAGGTACAAAATTTTGTTAATATAATTTAGTTAGTGTCATAACAATTTCAATTTTGAAGATAGTTTTGTTTAAATTGTAGATTGTCTATAGAATTTAATTAGTTTTATAAGAATATCAGTTTAAAGATAGTTTATTTTAAATTTACATTGGCTAAGTTAGATATATATGTGTGTTTCATAATAGTTATAATAAAGATAATTTAAAAAAGTACTTACAAGCTAATTCTTTGAGAACCGCGATAAAAACCCTATATTATTAAAATTACTCATTGCTCATCATTCAAACAAAAAACACATCATAACAATTTGGCACCCAACGCGGTGGCTCTCTATTTAAAAGAATTAGTTTGGGAAGATAAGTGCTCTCATATAATTAAATTAATTATCAGTAGAGAGAAAAAATTATAAATTTTATTTTTAATTATATTTGAACAAGTAAAGTCTCAAAATGTCTCAAGGAAAGAAAGGTACAAGAAGCAAAAAGAATGAAGAAGATGTGGAAGTAGAAACACAACCTATACAAGAGGAGAGTTTAGTTCAAGTTCCACAAGATACTGCAGAAATGAATCCAGAAAGAGAGGAAAATGTCAATATGGCAGCTTTGATGTCATTAATGATGCAGATGAACAAGACAATGGAAGAGAATACGAAAAAAATGGAAGAGAATTCAAAAGAAATCAAAGAAGACATAAAAAAATTGGAAGAGAATTCAAAAGAAGTCAAAGAAGACATAAAAAAATTGGAAGAGAATTCAAAACAAGTCAAAGAAGACATAAAAAAATTGGAAGAGAATTCAAAACAAGTCAAAGAAGGCATGAAAAAAATGGAACAGAAATTAGAAGAGAATTATAGAAAATTAGAAAAGAAAATAGAAGATAATAATAATAAAATTGTAAAACAAATAGAAAAACAAATGGATAAAAAACTTGAAGCTGCAGAGAAAAAAGTAGCAAATGAAATAAAAATTATACGGAATGACTACAAGAAAAGGATAGAAAATGAGAGGAGAGAAGTAAAGAGGATTATTCAAGATAATAAGATAGATATAGAACAGAAAATAGAGTTACAGAAATGTAACTTAGAAGTAAAAATTAACGAAGACAGGAGAAACACAGAAGAAAAATTAGACGATATACAACAAAACATCCAAATAAATAATAATCAAATAAGAAATGTGGAACAGAGAATAGATGATATTTCACAAATGAGAGACATAGGGAGACCTTACTTAAATTTAACAAATGAGACTGGGATTAAATTCTCTGGTAATATAAAAAATTTGCATCCTAGAGTATACATAAATAGTTTAAAACATAACTTAAGATTTGTGAATAATATTAATGATATTAAAGATTATATTAGAATGACATTAAATGACAATGCAGCAACTTGGTTTGCTAGTATTGAGAATGATTTAGATAATTTTCAAACATTTGAAAATAAATTTTTAAATTATTATTGGGGTGAACTAGAGCAAGCCAAGTTTAGAGAAATTCTATATTTTGGAAAGTATAATCACAATTTAAAATCAAATATGGTAGATTATGCATTAAAACTGATAACAGTTGCAAAATATTTAGAACCACCACTTAGAGAGGATGAAACAGTCTTAAATGTATCTAGACATTTTGATGCTGATGTTGTGCAAACCGTAACTGTACAAAATATTCAAACAATAGATAATTTTATTAATTTTATTCAAAGAATACAAAGAGGCAATATGACAAGTAATAATAACAACAGAAAGAACAATAATAACTTTCAATATAATAAATTTGATAATCAACAATATAGACAACATTTTAATAACAGTACTAATAATAATAGACAAGATTTTAATAATAGAAGAAATACAGAGCGACCTAACTATAACAGACAGGTAAATTGTGTTCGAAGGAATAGAAGCTGCGAAGACAGGGAACGAAGTAGTACAAGGCAGGAAAATGTGAGTAGAAGTAATAGTAGGGAAAGACATAGGACATCAGATCCAAGTGGTCAGATACAATCTGACAATTCTAATAATCAAAATTTTGTGCAGTAAACTTTCTGAATTACAAGTTAGGCCATTGCTATTATGAAAAACCTTCTGAATTTATTTCTTTAGATGAGGATAAAATTATTGACTCTATTAATTTAATTTATATAAATGCTTTGGCCAAAAATAAAATGATTAAAATTATGATAGATACTGGTTCAGAAAGTACTTTAGTCTCGGAGAATTTTATTTTTAATACATTAAAACTATCAGATATAATAAAGATTCCAAAAATTAAAATTATTGGTGCAAATAATAAGAAGTTGGGTGAAATTGATAAACTAGCCAATTTTAAAATTAATATTCTTAATAAAGAAATTAATATGCAAGGATTTATTGTCAAGGATTTATGTGTTGATATATTAATGGGAAATGATGAATTGGAAAAGAAGAAAGTAAAGATAGATTTTGAAGAAAAAATGGTAACGTTGGAAGGGCAAATAATTAAATTTATGCAGAAAGATGAGGTGGAAGAAGGAATAAGAGTTGATAGGATATTATTAAAAGAAAATAATGATGTTTATGAAGAAGAAATGTATTTTGATGATAGGGAAATGTCCCAAAAGAATGTAAAGAATAATTATTGTAGTGAATATTTAAGGAATGGAAATTTTAAGCAGATGGATGCCTACGAGGCGGAGTGCGTAAAATTGGAAGCAAGGAATAATGAGTACATATTGAAGAATAATGTGATTTGTAAAGAAGAAGATATGATGAAAGTTTTAAATTGCCCTGAAGAATATAAATCAATAGTCATTTCCATATTGCAGCAACACAAGGGACTTGTCAATAAAGAAAATAGAATTGCACAAAATTATATCCATAGTATAAAAGTTAAAGAAGAAAAAGATTTTAAAACAAAATCATACCCAATACCATATAAATACAGAGAAGAAGTAAACAAAACAATTAATAATATGTTAGAAGATGGGATCATTGAGAAGGCAGACACACGTTTTATTAACCCCATAGAAGTAGTACGAAAAAGATCAGGTGAAATCAGGTTATGTTTGGATGCAAGGAATATTAATGAGATTACTGAAAAGCAATTTGAAGCACCAATGAGTATAGATGGAATATTAGGAAGAATTACAGGAATGTCATTTTTCACTAAAATCGATTTACAGCATAGTTTCTGGTTAATACCTCTAGAAAGAAAAAGTAGACAGTATACAGGATTTCAGATAGATGGAGTAGTATATCAATTCAAAGTAGTACCATTTGGACTTCAATCATCTTGCAGTGCTCTATGTAGATGTCTTCATGATATTTTGGATCAATATGAACATTTTGTAATTCACTACATTGATGATATATTAATTTTTTCTAAAACGGCTGAAGATCATGAGAAACACCTAAAAACTATAATAAATAGATTAGACAAAGTTGGACTAGAAATAAATCAAGAAAAATGTACATTTTTTCAAAAAGAAGTCATATATCTAGGTTATAAACTTAACACTAAGGGAATCGAAATGGATCCAGAACGGACACAAGTCATTCAGGAATATAAAACACCACACAATTTAAGAACTTTAAGAGGATTTATTGGAATAATTAATTATTATAAAAGGATGATACCAGATCTAAGTATAAAAGAAATTCCATTACTTGAACTACTGAGAAAAGGTGTAAAATGGAGATGGGATCAGAGAAGAGAACTAGCATTCCAAGAGATTAAAAACATTTTTCTGTGAAATTTGAAAATATACTATCCTGACTACACACAGCCATTCATGTTAAGAACAGATGCATCAATAGAGAGATTATCAGGGGTATTATTACAAATACATGATGGGGTCGAATACCCAATACAATTCATTTCAAGAATCACAAAGCCACATGAAAAGGGTTACTCAGTTTCAGAATTAGAACTAGCAAGTATAATACACTGTGTCACAAAATTAAGATTTTATTTGTTGGGTAATGAATTTACAATAGAAACAGATCACCAAGCTTTAACGTCTATATTAAATAACAAATATGGAAACAGTAGAATACATCGGTGGAGTCTAATACTTAGTGAATACTGCTTTGAAATCAAATACATTTCTGGAAAATCCAATATAGTGGCAGATGCTTTATCAAGGTTAGAAAATACACTACAAAAAGGGCAGCGCACGATAAAAATTGGATTAAATCAATTAGTAGAAAGTACAGGATTATATTCTAAAGAAGAAATTATAAGAGATCAGATCAATTTGAGTGAAAAACAAAAAGTCCTTAGGAAAGATGGGGTATATTATAAAATAATAAATGGCATAGAAGTATATGTAATAACTAGAACTTTAGCAAAGAAAATATTGAAAAATTTACATAACAATTATATGCATATTGGTTCAAGAAAGCTATGGATGCTATTTAGGGACAATTATTTTGCAAAGAATGACATAAGTATAGCAAAAGAAATTACTACCCAATGCCCAATATGTCAACTAAACAAAGAAAAGAATTTCAAAAATCAGAACACATATAAATCTAATGTTGTATATGAAAAACTAAATACAGTTTCCATGGATTTTATTTCAAATTTAGTTCTCAGTCCAACAGGAAAAAAGCATATACTAGTGATAGTTGATTTATATACAAAATTTATTAAACTATATCCCTGCTCCAGAACAAATGTTAAAACATTAAAATTATATATTAATCAATTTTTCGAAGAAATAGGACCATTTAGAAATTGCATAATAGATAATGCTACATATTTTAACAACCAAAAATTTCGGACATTTTGTGAGAAAAAGGGAATCAACATTCATTTTACAAGTATCAGACATCCTCAGGCAAATCCTGCAGAAAGATATATTAAAGAAGTTATAAAATATTTAAGGATACTGTGCCAAAATCAACACGAAACTTGGCAGCAACATATACCACAAGTAGAGTATTTTTTAAATAATACACATAATTTGAATACAGAGGAAGTACCAGAATATTTAATGTTTGGCCATATAGGAAACAGAAAGTGGATTAGTGAATATAATCAGGATATGTTAGAACAAGTAATGCAGAAAGTGAATAACCGAATTAGGAGGAAAGCTGAAAAATATATCAGAAGACAAAATCGAAATATAAAAAAACCAATCACATTTCAAAAAGGAGACCAAGTGTTAATTCGTTCACTTAGAAAAAGTAATGTTAAAGAAAATCGTTGTAAGAAATTACAACCAATGCTTGAAGGTCCATATACAATTGAAAATCAGAATGGACTAAATAGTTATGTGTTAATAGATGCAGAGAACAGACTAAGAGGCATATTTCATATCAACGACATTTTTCAATATCATGAAGAGATTGAATAACATTTTCTATACCTTTAACACAAATATAATAACACTAATAACTTACTGATATATCCATTTTATTCAATAGACTTGATTTGTTAAATGGTAGATGGTAGATTTCATTATTTTGAATCAATTTGACATCATACTTGTTGAATTTTGTATATATGGAAATTAATTTGTACCCTAAAAATCATAATTTGGGGTTAGACACAAAATTGATACTATAATTGCTATAAAAATGTCTTTCTAATATAATAAAGTAAAAAAAAAACTTACCAATTTATATTGATGAAAGTTATTTTGAATGGAAATAATTCCTAGATTTTGTCTATAAACAAACAGAACACCATATCGATTATATTTTAATTAAGGTTATATTTTATTCTCTGATATCGCATCCATTGCCCCATTTGACATGACAGTTTGACCATAGAATAGCCGAACTGTGCTCCTTTGTTCTCTGCTTTGACATAGACAGCGAACAGAGATGTATTTAACACATTTTAAATAAAAAAAATTGAATTATTAATTTATTAAATTTAATAAGGTATGAGAAAATTAATATTTAAAAAAATAATAAGTGAATTATTTATTTTAAATATTATTTTTGGGGTATTGTGACGATTGGAGTTTATAGAAAATAATTTATAAGTTATATACTACATAATATTAGATATAAAAAAGTATTTGATTATTTTAAATAAGTTATATACTAGAGAATTTAATAAAAATATATTTATGTGAGGGCATTTTTAATAAATTAGCATATAATAATTGTAAAAAGTTGTATTTTAGTAATTTTAATGTTGTAAATAGATTTAAGTGAGCCATGTGCTTAGGCAACCAACTATACAGTGGATTGACAGATAGAAATTAATCATAATACGAATATAAGTGGGGTTATAATAATAATGTTGGTTTGAGGTGTTTAATTTATATATATTTGATGATTTAAATGTTTATTCTGATCTGAAAAGCCTAAATGTCAACAAAATTATAAATGGAACATTAACGAATTCTTCAGAGTGCAGAGTGTGACCATTGTTTACAGTCGAACATTCTCGAAATAATGATTATGGCGGTGGATCGAACAGATATTTTTTTCGAGAACATCTATATAGAAGTGATAGAACAAATTGGAACATGATTTCTTACCAGATGGTTCTGGAAGATTGAAAAGATATAAATACCCGTGATTTGGATTCAAGAGGGCAGTTTTTAGTTAGAAGTCAAGCAGTTTATTATGAAAGTTAGTAGAAGATAGACACAATTAATTAGTGAAGTCAATTGTTCACAGTTTTAGTAAATCAGTCAAGCAGTTTTATAAGAAATATGAAAGTTAGTTGGAGATAGTCCAATTGTTTAATATAGTGAGTTAAATGAAGATTAAAAATTATGCATATAATTTAATGCACATTTATAATTATACACAAATAATTATTGAAGATTAAAAAAAGTATATTGGAAGAAATTAAATTATATTATGGTTGGAGATTAGTATAAATCAACTTATAATAAGTGGATATTGGTATATTGAAAAGAAGAATAAATATAAATGCTGTTTGCTGGTTTGGTTGGTGGTGTATAAATGCTGGTGAAGAAAACTATATCTTAAATTGGTAGAAGCTGATAATTGGAAAAAGTAATTTCACAAAAAACAAGGATAACTGAAGTACGAAGACATTCAGTGGTGATTAGAATCTATATAGTAGAAAACAGTTCATTTAGGCATTCAGTGAAAGAAAGGTACAAAATTTTGTTAATATAATTTAGTTAGTGTCATAACAATTTCAATTTTGAAGATAGTTTTGTTTAAATTGTAGATTGTCTATAGAATTTAATTAGTTTTATAAGAATATCAATTTAAAGATAGTTTATTTTAAATTTACATTGGCTAAGTTAGATATATATGTGTGTTTCATAATAGTTATAATAAAGATAATTTAAAAAAGTACTTACAAGCTAATTCTTTGAGAACCGCGATAAAAACCCTATATTATTAAAATTACTCATTGCTCATCATTCAAACAAAAAACACATCATAACAATTTGGCACCCAACGCGGTGGCTCTCTATTTAAAAGAATTAGTTTGGGAAGATAAGTGCTCTCATATAATTAAATTAATTATCAGTAGAAAGAAAAAATTATAAATTTTATTTTTAATTATATTTGAACAAGTAAAGTCTCAAAATGTCTCAAGGAAAGAAAGGTACAAGAAGCAAAAAGAATGAAGAAGATGTGGAAGTAGAAACACAACCTATACAAGAGGAGAGTTTAGTTCAAGTTCCACAAGATACTGCAGAAATGAATCCAGAAAGAGAGGAAAATGTCAATATGGCAGCTTTGATGTCATTAATGATGCAGATGAACAAGACAATGGAAGAGAATACGAAAAAAATGGAAGAGAATTCAAAAGAAATCAAAGAAGACATAAAAAAATTGGAAGAGAATTCAAAAGAAGTCAAAGAAGACATAAAAAAATTGGAAGAGAATTCAAAACAAGTCAAAGAAGACATAAAAAAATTGGAAGAGAATTCAAAACAAGTCAAAGAAGGCATGAAAAAAATGGAACAGAAATTAGAAGAGAATTATAGAAAATTAGAAAAGAAAATAGAAGATAATAATAATAAAATTGTAAAACAAATAGAAAAACAAATGGATAAAAAACTTGAAGCTGCAGAGAAAAAAGTAGCAAATGAAATAAAAATTATACGGAATAACTACAAGAAAAGGATAGAAAATGAGAGGAGAGAAGTAAAGAGGATTATTCAAGATAATAAGATATATATATATATATATATATATATATATATATATATATATATATATATATATATATATATATATACGTACGGGCTGAGTGCAGAATTTAAAACAAAAAAGTCTCATAACGTTTTTTTATAAAGTCAAACGTTTTCAAAAAAAATATATTTATTTTAATCCATGTGATTATCGTCCACAGAAAAGCGAATACATCCGGCAACCTTGTGCTTCAAAAGGTGTGGATGGAATGCACTATTTAAAAGAAAACTTTCACTTTCGTATAAATTCTTTTTTAAAGTCGTCTGTTGCCTAAAAAAATAAAAATAAATTTCTTTAACTAGAACTTATATTTGGCAACCCGACAGTTTAATTTATTTTGATACAGCGAAGATATTTGATACAGAGATTTGTAAATAGTCGTAATTACTCTGTTCCCTAATACACTCAAGAAAAAATCGCATTGTCATGTTTTCGATTCGCGAGTATCACGATATGTTAATTACGTACGGTGAAGCTCACTGTGACAGTAATAGGGCTGTTGAACTTTATGTCTTTCTAACCCTTTATTTACGCTATCCCGAACGACGACATCGTAATGTCCGAAGTTTTGTGAACGTGTCCCAAAGGTTATTAGAGAGGGGTTGTGTGGGACCTAAAAAAACTAGCGATAGAACACGAAGTAACCGTAGACTAAATGCAGAAGATGTGATTTTGGATATAGTCAGTAATAATCCAAGAGTAAGTACCCGATCTGTGGCTAGAATGGTTGGCATTTCATAAAACATTGTTCACAAGACATTTACGGAACAACTATTACATCCTTACCATTACCAACGAGTGCAATATTTACACCAAGGCGAGTTACATCAAAGATTAAGATTTTGTAGATGATTTCAAAACAAAATCGCTAGACAACCCGAATTTCCATGCAAAGTGTTGTATGCAGATGAAAGCTTGTTTTACGAGAAATAATGTTTAGTTTTCACAATTGTCATGTGTGAAATGATGAAAACACGTATGCTGTATCTAGGACAAATTTTCAAAAACAATTTAGTATGAGCTGGGATTATTGGTAATCATCTGATTGTACCGTACGAACTTCCTAGAAGATTGAATGGCTAAACCTATTTAAATTTTTTGCAGCATGTTCAACCGATACTTCTTCAAAACATTCCGTTACAAAACGCAGAAATGTGATTTCTATATAATCTGATAACTCCGCCAAAGCCGGTCCCAAGCCCGGTTGAAAAAGGAAGAGGGTGAAACGGCTGACTTTAGATCTTGGGGTACTCACTGATGCCGATATGTGGGTATCACAAATACCAAGAAACGTCTCAAAGTATAGAACAACTAACACATAGTCAGAAAATCCTATCTCAGAATGAGAAGGGTGAGGGCGAGTCTCCAGTACCCAAAAACTGGGGCCACTCGGCTAAGGGTAGAAGGCCCCTACAGAAATCTTCCCGGTCCACCAGGATTGGAGGTTGTGGCGATGGGCCTGCTCCCCATCACACGAAAAAAAAACTGTATTGCAAAAAATCCCAGAAAGAAAACGCCGGACGGTCTTAACGGAAAACGACCCAGCTTACGAAAACCCTTACAAGGTTGAACTAGAAAGAAAAAACAATTTTTGTTAACTTACCAAATAAAAATTAGTTTAGTAAATAAAAGTTGCTGCTAATACACCTTAAAAATAATTAATATAAAAATGTGCTAATCTAATAAATGCTTCTCTGAAATTTTTTTTATAATTTTAAAAACATTTTTTTAATACAAAAATAATTGAATTTATAAATAAGTTAAAATAGCAACCAATTACAAATAAGCCCCAATGTTATAAATGCCAACATAAAATTTTCATTTTTGACAATTATATTGCCAAAAGTAAAATTTCGTTTAAACATTTTTTTTTGTTTAGTAACAAAAAAGAAGAAGATTTATTCACCGTTGACAGATGTCTGAAAAAATGTAACAGATATATGGAGAATTAAATATGACATTTTACAAGTTTTATATATAAATCATAAAGAAAGAATATAATTATAAATTTTGCTTAGATTTTGAATTTCTGATCTTTTGTTTAAATTTTTATCACTTTTGCTAATACAAACCATTTCCAAAAAAGTCCTTTTAAATTTATTACTTTCACTACATAAAATTTTAATGTTATCAAAACCCATAATATGGTCTTTATCGATTACATGCTCTGCCAAAGCACAAGATGGTTTAACGTTATTACAAACTTTTTGCATAAAGAAGTCAAAAATCATTTTTTAAATAAATACTACGTGCAAACTAAACTCTTTCTTAAAAACCATCCTGAAATTTACATTGTCAAAAGCGATAAAGGTAACGTAACTGTTGTAATGTACAAAGAGGATTATCTACAAAAAACTGGAGAACTCTTAAATGATACTAAGTATTACACTACACTTAGAAGGAGTCCTGTTTGTACTTTGCAACAAAAAGCAAATTGTCTAGTATCTTAATTAAACATAAAGAAATTTATTGATAATAAAAAAGCAAAAGAGCTCAAAATTTATAATTCTATTGCTCCACGGTTTTATGCTCTACCAAAAATACATAACCATCTTGTGCTTTGGCAGAGCATGTAATCGATATAGACCATATTATGGATTTTGATAACATTAAAATTTAGTGATAATAATTTAAACAAAAGATCAGAAATTCAAAATCTAAGCAAAATTTATAATTATATTCTTTCTTTATGATTTATATATAAAACTTGTAAAATGTCATATTTAATTCTCCATATATCTGTTACATTTTTTCAGACATCTGTCAACGGTGAATAAATCTTCTTCTTTGTTGTTACTAAACAAAAAAGAATGTTTAAACGAAATTTTACTTTTGGCAATGTAATTGTCAAAAATAAAAAAAATATGTTGGCATTTATGACATTGAGGCTTATTTGTAATTGGTTGCCATTTTAACTTATTTATACATTCAATTATTTTTATATTAAAAAAATGTTTTCAAAATTATAAAAAAAAAAATTTCAGAGAAGCATTTATTAGATTAGGACATTTTTATATTAATTATTTTTAAGATGTATTAGCAGCAATTTTTATTTACTAAACTAATTTTTATTTAGTAAGTTAACAAAAATTGTTTTTTCTTTCTAGTTCAACATTGTAAGATATTTTGTCTTTTTTAGCTCTTGATAATAATTGTAAACACAATTGAAAGCTTGAGATTAAAAAAATAGTTAACCAATAGCCCTTTTATTGACTCCAACCCATTCAAAACAGGTATATATTTGTTCCAAACGAGTCACAAGTACTTCTTTTTTCTTATATATATATATATATATATATATATATATATATATATATATATATATATATATATATAAGAAAAAGGTTAATGCGAATTGATAGTAAAATAAAGGTAAATGGTATCGGCATAGCTCGCAACAAAGAAAAAACATATAATAAAATATGTGTATAAGATGGAAGGCAATAGTATATACGTATTTCTGACTATTGGTCGTCTTCAGTACGGTGCAGCCAAGTTTGAAGAGGAGCATATTAACTTGGGAAAAGATCACTACAGGAGCAATGCAACCAATCTGTGGTAATAATGTTAGAAGTCTCTGAGGTTTCCAGAGCAACAACTAACACATCCACGGAGGAAGCTTATCTACCTGATGAAAGAAACGCCAAACGTTTTAAACAACAAGAAAAAGGTTAATCCGAGTTGATAGTAAAATAAGGTAAAAAGTATCGGCATAGCTGACAACAAAGGAATAAAATATGCGTATAGTATGGAAGGCAACCGTATATATGTATTTCTGAGTATTAGTCGTCTTCAATACGGTGCACCCAAGTTAGAAAAGGAGCATATTACCTTGGGAAAGGATCACTACAGGAGCAATACGACCAGTTTGTGCTAACTTAACTTAACCTCTTACAAGTTCTGAATGCAAATATGCACGCCTCGATCCAAATAGCAAATTTATCCCGAGATCAAAAAACCGTCCAAGGCGACTTAATCGATACCATTGCCCTAAACACACTTTTAACCGGTTTAGAACCTCGTCTAGGACAAATTATTAGGGCTAGTAATCCAAACTATCTTATTGAAGCAAGCAATCGTATTCGACGCCAACTTTAATGTCATATTTTGCAGAACAAAAATCAAATTCTAAATCAACTATTTCTAAACTCTCTTAACTAATGAGAAGATCCTCATCTCAATTTACAAAATGTACAAATTGTGGCCGCAATGGTCATCTAAATAGTGAATGTCGCTCTTCATATTTCGTACAGCCAAACCAAACTAGACCTACCAAAACCAATATAATAATGGACCTAACAACTATAATAACAATCAGAACCCTAATAGGAATCAATATTCCTCCAAGAACTTAAATTTTAACCAACAGAGACCTTTCCTTTTTTACCTTTTATTTAAAATCAAAATTAAAATCAAAATCGTCCATCTGTTATTCAAAGATACCCAAACTTCCAGATGGCATATGTCTTAAACGAATATCCTGATGAAATGACGACTAACTATTATACAGACGATTACTATACAGATCATTATCATAATACCGATAACTATGAAAACTATGAAACAGATTATTGTACAGAAAATAATCCACAAACTGATAACTTTTACGAAACCAACAACACACTCGACACAGAAAATTATCAGGATTTTCTTTCACTTCAGAATAAAAATCATCCTTCCAATCATACAAACTACACAACGGATATTAGGAATATCCAAGAACAAATCCAAGCACTCAACTTGGACAACTTTCATGCGGATCTCAATTTTCCCGAACAGACATTCCTGTAACCCCATTCCATACAATGAGTTCCAAAAATTTATATTACATTAACGATGCTACCAACACTTTTAAACTTTTAATCGACACAGGTGCTGAAATCACTGTTTTCAAAGATAACACAGCACGCAATTATCATAATAGATTTACTGAAAACGTTACTATTCAAGGTATAACCGATCAAAAGTTGTTAATAACAGAATCTGTTCTGATTTCCTTCACTAACGATAATCCTCACAAAGTCTTTATTTTCAATTTAGACATTGATTTCGATGGCATAATAGAATAAACAGGAATCAAATTTAAAATACCAAAACCCTGTGAATGAAAAATACACTATCGTAGAAAACCGAGATCGAGACAAAAATCTTGAAAGATCGGAGAGAAAACGAATAAACTGGAAAAACAGAATTATCATTGACAGCCGGACCGAACAAATATGCAGATTAAAATGCAACTTATCAAATACAGATGCCATATTATCAGCTCATGAAATGGAAAAAGTTAGATTGCCTTATGCATTAGTCCAAGTAGACGAAAATGGAGAATTCTTAACTTCCGTCCTAAATGCTAATGTTATGCCGAAGACAATCGAATTTTCAGACATTTCAATGGCACCTCTCAAAAATTCAGAGATAATCCTATCCTACAACGGAAATGATTTTGAAGAACCCGTAGTAGATAGAACACGAATAATTAAAGAACACCTAAGAATTGATTATCTGAATTGCGAAGAATAAGAACTAGTTCTAGATATATGTACTGAATATGCAGATATATTTTATGTCGAAGTCGACAAACTGAACTTCACAAACGAAATCAAGCACAAAATCGACCCAAACAACGCTAAATCTATCTTCACTAAATCCCATAGATATCCTTAAATACACAATGAATAGGTAAAAACGCAAATTAATAAAATGTTAAAAAAATTAATAATCCAGAAAAGCGTCTCGCCCTGGTTGAGTCCAGTCTGGGTCGTACCGAAGAAATTAGATGCGTCAGGAAAACAAAAATTGCGAGTTGTTTTTGATTATCGAAAGCCTAACGAACTCACAGTACAAGACCGTTATCCTCTACCACAAATATCAGAACTATTGGGCCAACTAGGAAAATGCCAATACTTCACAAAACTAGATTTAGCGTCTGGATTTCACCAGATTGTAATCGAGCCACAAGACATCCAGAAAACGGCCTTTTTCGTCGAAAATGAACATTACGAATTTGTCCGCATGCCATTCTTACTAATGAATGCTCCATCTACTTTCCAAAGAGTAATGGGCAACATCCTCTTAGCAATACAAAACAAAAGATGCTTAGTGTATATGCTGCTAGTGTATATGCTATCCAAATTGAAAGCTGCCAGAAATAAAGCCAGAGGAAAAGCTGAAAAATCCAGGCAAATGAACGATGGTATAGAGCTTCGAAAGAGGCAAGCGGTCCTAACTCAAGCCATTAAGTCAGGTAAAAGAGAAGCTTTCAAATCCTTTTTTGCTAAGCTCGATTTCCGAAAATACGGCGTCAAAGCGCACAGGTTCGTCACTACGGTAAACAATGATGGAAACAAGCAACAGCAAATGCCAATGAGAGGCATGGCTAGAGAACTCACTACACATGCCGATATAGCAAACGAACTCTGTAAGCACTACACTAAAGTGAGTAATATTAAAATAAATAAGAGGGAGAGAGCAAGACTATTGCGTTATCCCCCTCCCCGGCGGATGAGCAAAAGTATAAACGACATCTGTTCAGAAGATTTCTCGATGTTGGAGCTGGAAGCGGCTCTCTCTGACACAAAAACGAAAAAGGCAGCAGGGATTGAAACTTGTACCCGGAAATGCTTAAATATCTGGGAGCCGCAGCCAAAGGCACCATTCTGAATTTGATTAACCTAACATGGAATTTAAGAGTCCCAAGTCAGTGGAGGAAGAGCGAGGTCATACCCACCTTAAAGAAAGGAAAAGGCCCGAGCCTGACTGATAGCTACCGGCCAATATCCCTCACAAGCTCCTTATGCAAAGTAGCCGAAAAAATGGTTCTGGGCAGACTAAACCGAGCCTTAACCCATCTTGAACTGATTGACGACGCTCAAGCTGGCTTCAGGAAACACAGGAACACCATGGACCATGTAGTCGATTTTGCCCAAAAAGTCAAGGATGCTTTCCACCGTAAGATGTCAACAGTAGCAGTGCTAGTAGACCTCAAAGCTGCATACGACACAGTATGGAGAGGTTTGCTGTTACACAAGATAGCGAAGTCCGGAGTTGACGGCAGATTATTCAATTGGATAAAATCCTTTCTCGGGGAAAGGTATCAGAGAGTCAAATTTCACAACCACTGTTCCAAATTCAGACTGCAAAGACAAGGGCTGCCACAAGAAGCTGTTATCAGCTGTCAATTGTTCAACTTAATGATAAACGATGTGCTCGCCATGAATTATTACTTACTGATAACTTATTTTTTCAAATCTTGCAATTTGTAAATGTTGACATTTTTTTTTCTAATTTTCTCTTGCAGTTTTTAAATCTGTTTTTTTATTAAGATGTCTTAATCTAATATATGTACGTGTTTTGCTTAAACAATAGACTACTTCATAGGGTATGGCATTATTATTTTCTTCTAAGTTTGCCATGGTCCTAGCAGTTAAAGTTATAAATAAATTGGTGTCATGTGATAATGAAAACACATGCCTTGGATGAAATTCATGATCCAATATTTGTGCAGCAAAAAGTAAGTCGTCAATAGGATTAATAAACCACCTCTTGAAATAAATTGTATCCAATCCGGCATGCCAGTAATGCTTATGTTATCCGCTTTACATCCTAAGTTGGAATTTATAGGCAACGTATCCAGCTATATATTTCAAAGCATCTTGGTTAATTTTTTTCCGCATTTAAGAAGATTTATTGTAGGAACAGCATCAGGTTTAAGGTTCCTAATACTTGGCGCCATAAAATTTGAAAAATATTTTTGTTTTATAGATATTTCAAAACAGTTCTTATCGAAATATGTGTTGAACAGATGCATGATGTAGGGTATTTAAAATATAATTTTATATATTATATGCTATATTCAAAAATTTTGCATAAACGCTTATATGTAAGTTTAGGCAAATACAACATAATTATCTCCTTACATGTTTAAGCGTTATTGGGAAATTATTTTGGTACAAACTTTTTCTCTTTATGTAAATTTTTACACACTATTAATATAAAGACACCTTTCTTCTTCAGCCTTAAGGAATCCAACTTTGGACAAAGGCCTCCCCCAAATCAATCCAGTGTCTTCTATTTTGCGCCACTTGCTTCCAGTTGTGTCCTCCGATCTTCTTAATGTCATCAGTCCATCTTATTTGTGGTCTTTCTCTGCTTCTCTTTTCTAACCAACTCTTTCAGTCGGGCATTGTATCCTGCGAAGCTCCATTTTAATTTGGCAGCATGTTCTCCTGCGTCTTTTACTTTGGTTTTGCTTCTAATCCATTTATTTGTTTTTTAGTCTATAAGTCTCACCCCAAACATTGATCTTTCCATCGCTCTTTGTGCTTTTACTATTTTATCCATATTGGACTTGGTGAGTGTCCATACTGTGAACCATACGTGAGTATAGGGAGGATACACTGATCGTAGATTCTGGTTTTTAAATACTGTTCTATTTTAGTGCTTTTCAAGATCCAACTGAGTTTTCCAAATCATGCCCACGCAAAGAGACATTGACCATTTGTTAAATTTACTTTATCTTGTCGTATATCAGTCCCTTTTGTTTTTCTATTATAATTGCCACATCCAAAAACGGCACACCCAGGCATAACTATAATTATTTAGTTTTATACACAAACGTTAATTTCAAATAAATCACCGGCGAATTAATATATCTAAACGTTAACAAAAGCTACGAATAGCTATCTAATGTATTTCGCGCGTTATTCTTGCTTCGCCCTGACGTCACTGCGCCAAGCCGACGAGCATACCGGTGTAAGTGTATCATGATAACAACTGATAAAAATGACAATATTGAAATGTTAAGACGGATGTCGGAACAAAGCAGTCAGTGCAACTTACGGTAGTTGTCTAAAAATTACAGAAGCCAGCATTATTTAAAATTGAATAAGTTAAAATTATAATAATATAACAGTATCAACCATCAACATTGAAAAAATTTGTTTTATAAATTAATGTAGGTAGACTGAAGTATGTGAAATTTTGTAGGTATCGATAGGTAACCAACTACACATGTGTCTAAATTTATTTGTTCTTAACTAAAGATTTTAACAACAGGCCCTGTATGTTATGTAACCTTTGTGTTATTTGGTACCTAGGAAATGGTAAAAAGGATCTATGTAGGAAGATAGTTCTATAAAATTTATTGTTGAGGAGTGATATAGTAAATGATATATTTGAATGTGCTATTGAGTTGAAATTTGAATAAGATAAGAATGTTTTTGTAATGTAATGTTCACGTAGTACTTAACTTACAACTTAAGCATGGAAGGCCCTCTATGTCAAAAAACAACATTTGGTACCTGGTAAATATAATAGATTTTTTAAGTTATAAGTTCATGAACATAAATTACTGGTTCGGTGTGAAGAATAAAGATGGTAAGTTGTTTTTGTTGACAAGTATGCAAGACAAACGGAAAATTGATGGCTGAAAGGTGGTTTTTTATTGAATTGTTCATACATTGCTCAAGTTATAACTTAAGAAAACGAAAAAGGCCCTACATGTTAAAAGGAACATTTGGTACCTGAGGAATATAAAAAGGATGAGTTATAAGTATGAGTTTAAGGTAGGTAGATGAAGTTAATAGGCTTTTGGTGTGTATTGTAAAGATATGTAAAAACTGCAAGAGTAGTTGGGTTTTAGGTGGCTTTGTTAAATTTACTAAATATATGTGATGTTTTAATATTATTGTGGCTGAAATCTCCAAAAATCCGAAGCCAAACCCTGAGGGAAAGTGGATAAATAAAATAGGGTGTAGTAAAAACAGTATGAAAATGTGATGATATGTGATTAAGTAGGTAAAGATATATGCTACTGAAAAATTTTTGAAGGGGAAGTGGAGTAATCTGTTCTGAATTTAGTTTGTAGAAAGGGAGCATGGAGAATATTAGGTATGGGGTCAGACTTGACGCTTAGATTCCTAGAAAGAAATGAGGATAGAAGGGGAGTTGGATATATTGAAAAAAGTTTGAGAGGACTAAGGAGGATTAATAGGTGATAGGAGAAGAACGAAAAATCTAAATACTAATGGAGAAGTAAAGTAAGAATGTGGGTTATGAGAGTAGTTGACAATGAAGCGAAAGGAAGTCTCGATTGAATGAGATATGGCGATTAACTAAGTCTAGTTTGAGAAAGTTTTTTTGAGGAATATTATAAATAAGTAAAACGTCTATTGAGGGTGTGGTTATGTTCTTTAAGATGTTGAGAGAAAGTGGAAGTGTTTTCTCTTTTTGTGTGCTCTAGAGAGCGTGAAAACAATTATCTACATGTTCTTCCTATGTAGGTGGCATCACAATCAAAAGATTTTAGTATATAAACACCACTACGGTTCATATAATTGATTGGGTCTTTGGAATTGGATATATACTGACCCAAGTTAGCGAAACATTGATATTTTCAACCGAACGTTTGATTAGACGTTTGATTAGAGAAGACGTCTTCTATGGATGAGATTATTGATGATGTTGTAATCATAACCGTTATTGACTGCTATTTGTCTGATAATGTTGAGTTCTTTATTGTAGTTTGAATAAGAAAGTGAAATGGTTTTCAGGCAATGGATGTAACTACTATGAAAACCTGCCTATTTATGAGACATGTGGTGGTTAGATGAGAAGGGTATTACATGGTCAATCTGTGTGGGTATAGATACTGAAGTCGAAGTGGTCATTTAATCTGGTAATGGTGAGATCAAAAAAATTTATTGACATGGATGATTCTAGTTCCATGGTGAACTCGATATTGGGGTGGATTTGATTAATTTTAGAAAGTAATAGTTTAGCTGAATTGGAGTTACCTTAAATGAAGACTAAACAGTCGTCAAAATATCGAAACCAATAGAGTATTTCAGGATTTTTCATAATCTGTGTGGATTCTAAATGATCCATAAATACATCAGCTAATAGAGGGGAAGGACAGCTACCCATGGCTAAGCCGTCAGGTTGTCTATAATATTTGTTGTTAAAAATAAAGAAATCTTGGTCTAAACAAATTTGTAATAGTTGGATAATGGAGTTTGTAGTAGACAAGGTGATGGAATTGGTTCTTAGAAGAGAGTGCACCAGATAAATTGTTTCTTGTTTGGGACAGAGGTCAATAGGATACATTTATTAGAGGTAACTCCAATAAATATATCCTCATATCCTATGTTCCACACAAAAATAACTACGTTGTTCTGTTTTTACCTATCATGACGATGATTTAATTGACCCTGAAATACATGATGCATACAAACCATAATATGGTTATATATTATATAATTTCCTTCTACAGTAACACAAAAGAAGAAGTTAACGTGTACTGGATAGGCTGAAAGCAGAATATTTAGTAACTAGGAAAAGTAATCAATGTCCGTTTATAATATTTTATTTATTACTGAATATAGCTACCGTGTTTCGATACCTCATATAGAATGAAAAACTTCAATCACATCTCTGCATATTCCATTACGCTAAAAGATAAGCAACGTTATAGGAAAAGGTCAAGCGAATAAATAATAAGCCCTCTAAAGGCGTAAAACAGGTATTGCTTGATAGGAAAAAACAGGTTCACGCAGCATACCTGTTCGATTTGCAGGAACTACATCTGCAAGGAGCATACGTCCACAACAACGTGCATATGCTATCAGTGCACAATGAGAAATAAAGAGCAGGAGTACGACTCAAAAGAATTCTATAACATTACATACTGTGGTTATTTTTTAGTGTTTGTTCCGTTTCTTTGTATCTGTTGTCTTTAAATTTAGCATTTGTTCCGTTTTCGTGTATCCCTTGAGTTTTCATTTAAATTTATCTTTCTTTTTAAAATTATTTTAATACACTCTGGGCCAAAATTAATTGGCCATCTGAAAAATGGGTAGTTTTTGATTTCTTATATCTCCTAAACCTGTTGTCGGATTTAAGTGATTTTGTATTTTTATAATATGTTACAGCCTTATTCCTTGACACTATCATTATAATAATATTGTTGTCAAACCGGTAAATTTTCATTGTATACCGGGTGTACGAATCAAACTGTGTTTTTTCTTAAAGTTTGCATTACCCCGTCGAATATTCTAGCATTTGTAGAATTCTGAAATTAAATCGTAACTACAGCCTCATGCTTTCTGAACATTTTGTTTTTTGATTGATTTGCTTATGTTGGATAATACAAAAGTTAGGTGTTTTAACAACTAGAGATGTTTTTTATCAATTTTTATCTCCGCGAAAGAAAAAAATAGTCTTTTTGTTACAGTAAAAATCCAATGAATAAAATCTTTGAAGAAAATTCAAACTAACAATATTTGGGAAATGAAAGTCTAATTGAAAAAAAAAATTGGATATCAATAATGTATGTTGTCGCCTCTAGCCCTTAAGACTTCTTGGAGGCAGTTTGGCAATCCGTTCATGATACCCTGAATATCAGATTGGGGGATATTGTGCCACTTCTCTACGGCAACTGTCTTTAGCTCTTCAAAGGATGCAGGGGCTGGTACTCTTGGTCCCGTCTTTTGAGGTTGTCCTAAATATGCTCAATTTGGTTAAGATCGGGACTGTGTGCTGGATATGGTAAAACTTGAATCCTGACCTCATTAAGGTACTCACGGGTACTTTCTGTATGGCAACGTGCATTGTCATGCATTAGTCTAAAGTTATCACCAATGAATGGTGCAAAAAGCATGACCTGGTCTTGGAAAACTTCTTGCACGTATACTTGTGCATTCACACTGCCTCTACCGACCACAACAAGATCAGTACGCGCTTCGTAAGAAATAACTCCCCAAATCATTATTGACCCTCCTCGGTAAGCCACTGTTTCGGTTATAGCGTATGCATCAAACCTTTTATTTTGACGTCTATAGACACGTTGGCGTCCATCTGGACCTTTCAGGGCTATTCTGCTCTCATCTGAGAACAGCATATTCTTCCATCCGGCCATAGTCCAGTTAGCATATTCTCGCGCAAAATGAAGTCTAGCCCTACGGTGTTGTGAAAGCAGTTGTGGTGCGCGAGCTGGACGAAAAGTCCTGAAGTTTATTTCTGGCAGTCTTCTTCTAATCGTTTGCCTACTCATACTAACGTTTCTCACCTCAAGAAGAGACCTACAAGCTTCAGGAGCGGTGCAAAAGCGATTTCTCAATACTTTAGTGACAATGAAGCGGTCATCTCGAACTGAAGTGCGTCGTTTTAGGCCTTGACCTGGTCTGCGATTGTACGATCCTGTCTCCCGAAATCGTCTGATGGCATCTTATACCGTAGTTCTGGGTACATCGAGTATACCAGCGATATGACGTTGACTGTAACCAGCATTAACTAAAGCCACTGCCCTATCAGCATCAGTTGAAACGAGTGGCATTTTTAAAATCGCAAACAATAAATAGGCACTAAAATTTTGTCTAGTGTAGTTGTAAAAACAGAATTTTTAACGTAAAATGTAAATAAAATACTACAAAATAAGAATATGTTTTAAATTCGTATTGTTAGAGTTCCTAAGTTAATCATTTTTGGTTTGTAAATAAGCAAAGACCATGACGGATGGGAATTTATTTATGGGAAAGAGCTATAGCGTATACTATAAAGAGTTGGTAAAAAAATAAACATGAAGAAAACCAAATTTACAACACAAGTCGTAAAAGAACATCCAACAAAATTAGATGTTTTGAACAAAAGCTAAAATTGGAGAAAGAATTAAAAACTTAAATAATGTTAAAAGACTGATTTACTAGCTAATAAAATGTGAGAACAAATAACAAAAGCAAAGACATATGATATCCATAAAATAGGCTATAAATTAAAGTGTAACAATCATCGATAGATAGTTAATAGGTGATAGACATAACTGCTATTAACTTGTTTTTGAAAATGATGGTTTAATTCAGAGTGGACGGAAATGATCAAAACTTTTAAAAGTAAAAATAAAACCATTAGAAAAAGGGCTAGTACACAGTGAACATAGTATACAGGAAAGTAATAATAGGGATATTTACTCTAAAATAATTAAAACAAAATAGTTATGAATATAAACTAAATTCTAACGAAATATGGGATACAGAATGATAAGAATATAGACTTTTTCAAAGTATATCTCAAGAAAAATCAAAGAAACAATCTATAGAATCGTCTAAAAGCAATTTATATAATATGTAAGCGATACGTAGATTTATTAAATTATAGGAGACGAAATTATAAACCACAAACTACAGGAGAGGAAAATTTAAATAACTATGCATGAAATATAAAAAATTTAGAAATAGAAGCAAGGTATAAGGAATCTAAAAGAAAAGCATACAGAACAATAAGTTGATTGGTGCACCTGGATATTTAACAAACTATAGAATATTAAAAATTTACATTCATACATTATAGAAGTCATACATTAAAAACATATTAAGAATGCTTCAAAGAAAATATGCATGTTTTATGGACTTCGAAATGGCAACCAATAAAGTACACCATGTAAAATTATTGCAGATGCTTAAATCTAAAAAATAAAAAAACAGATAAAAATATAATCGTGTCATTAAAAATCTGTACTGGAATTAAACTGCTATCGTAAAAATTGGAGACAACTACATCGACGAAATTTCCAAGCAACGAGGGGTCAGATAAGATTGCATTTTATCCCCAACAATGTTCAATGTTTACTCGTACCAGTTGTATAAAAAAGCCCTTGGGAGGCCATATGAAATAAAAACTAACGGGGAACCTCTTAATATAATCAGATACGCGGACGATACAGTAAGTCTGACAGAAAATATTGAAGATCTCCAAATTATGCTTAATCGTATTCACGAACTAGGACAGGAAATGAGCATTAAAACAAACTCAAACAAAACTAAATTTTTAGTCTCTAATCGTAATCCACAACCAGATGCAATTTGGATGTGGCAACACTGACAAAGTAGTCACACAAAAGATGGATGAAAAACGTAACCAAGGATTTAAAAGCACTAAAAATAACGGAATGAAAACCGATAATCTATGCCACTTTCCTCCAACGTTCTTATTATGCTCTTAATTTCTATCATATCGAATGTTTTGCGGAAGTCTACGAAAGCTAAGACCAATGATCGTTTGTATTCAATGGATTTTCTTATAATCACTTTTATGCAATGGAGGCGATGGTTCGTGCCAAAGTTTTTTCTAAAACCTGCCTATAAGTACCTACCTGATCTCCAGATTGGTAAAAATCTTATTTTGTTTTCAGTCTATTTGTTATAATTTCTGTAACTAACCTGTAGAGGTGGTTTATTTAACAGGTTTATGGGTTATTCTCAAGGTTTGTTGGATTGCCCTTTTTGCGTAGTAAAAGTGCACTCATCTTGTAGGTGTTTCACTTTGGTTGAACAACTTCTTTATATTCTCTTTTAATGAATTTGGCTTCTATAACGATATTATCTTCTCCCGGAGATTTATTTCTATAAAATATATATTAAATAGTTTTAAATTGTATGTAAGTAGACATTTTTTTATTAAGTACCGAAAATGCATATTCTAAAAACTATGAAATAATATAGTGAAACAAAGAAATAAGTGAACATCTACTTTTCCGACCTATACATACTGGTACTTGATGAATACGAAAATATAAAAAACTGGTAAACAGAAAATGTATTTTTATATAAATATTTTTGCTTCTCGAGGACTCAAATGAACTTTTTATCACCGAACATGGATATTGGATCTTTTTGTGGAAACGTTGTTGGATGTGAAGGGCTCTTTGTGTGGAATTGAATCGATATAAGTATAGCAACAATAACCTTTTCTATATATAATACACAGGAAGTTGAAAAACATGTGAAACATAGATATCGCTGTTGAAAATGGCGCATATGCTCACATTGTTTCATACATGCAAACAGTGTTAGTCAATACTTTATGAAATTGAATAAATTAGAGTATTGTAAATCCTTCTTCGTCGCTTATACTTTTGGTTGACAAATCATTTAAATTATTGCTTATGAGTACCAGTACTTATTTAAATGTCTTGATGAGTTAATTGCTCGGTAAAAATATCTAACTAAGTCATATATTTACTAAAAACTGATGAAAATGAGCTTAACGAGATTCCATGTGAATTTTTTAGCCCATAAGCGATTCTTACTAAAATTTCGTATACAGTGTCGTCCAGAAGTAGCTTCGTATTTTAACAATACGCCATTAAAAAATAATAAATTTAATCTATTTGATAAAGAATCCATGAGCAAGTAGTAGATACACACGGTGGATATGCAACAGATAGAACTGATGTTTTTACGAAATTTAAACACAGTGAAGCTGCTTACATTAAATATGTTTTTTTAGTACTTTGAGAACTGCTTTTTCTAGTTGCACAGTTTGTACATATCGAGGTCGTTCGCAATCAGCGGTTTGTTTCTTAAATATAGCATACGTTGACAAGGACAAGCTACTATTTTGTGATGGGGTACCCTGCGTTCTGGATTCAACTCAGCATATAATCGTCGAGCTTGTCGGCAATTGCCACTACTTCGACCATAGATAAAATGTATGTCTGTCAATTCCGCATTTGCAAAATTTTCCATTTTGGCATTTCGTATTCACCATTGGATAAATGATAACAGTAGCTAAATAAAATAAATGATAATTGTGGACTATTGTGGTTCTGTGTCAGACAATATATTAAAGAAATATTAAATACACGTTAAGATGTATTACATATTATTAAAAAAACGACGCTTTATATAATAAACTAGAATTCATTTTGAGTCATTTTATTGATTTTGTTTATTGTAAAACAATTGTGACATTTCAGTTTTGTTTCAATTCGATATTTATTGAAGTGCTATGGGATACACAATATTTCTCGTTTTTTCTTCCGATGCGTAAACGAATAAATCAAAAAGTTTTTCGATGCGTGAGCAGGCCACATAGAGCTGCCTATGTTAGAAACATGAATTCTCCAAATTTAATCCACACACTTGCAACGATTATCCTTGTGCATGTGCATTGTTAATACTCATTGCGAAAGCGAGTCGCACCGGGAACAGTAAACGTGTGAATTCGAATGACATATCTGTAAGGATCTTTAGAATACGTGGCAACAGTAAGTCTCCACCATTTTCCAGTCAAAATTGTTGTTTATTTTTCGAAGAAGAATGATGAGTACACTAATTTTTAATGTAAGAACGTGGAATGGCATGTCAATTTGATAGTTGACAACTTCGTCTTGATTCACCACAGTATCGATGGTCTAACATGTTGTCGTTTCGCTTAGTATTGCTATGCTAATCTGAATACTAAAGTTGCTAGTATTGGCATCGATGTATTTGACCGCTAATATAACACGCTTATTGAGCCACTGATGATTTTTTTAGTCCTGTGCAATGTTTGGGAAAATTTTTGTACCAATTTATCAATTGCTTGGTTGAAATTTGAAAATTTGAAGTGAAAAAAATCAAAACTGGAGAATTGTTAAAATCGATTTTAATTTCACTCACTATGACATCCGATTGAATTTAATTCAATTGAGTTATTTATCTAAATTAATTTAACTCACTAATTGTGCAATGAAATGCACAAAACTATTCAAAATAACACTCTCAAATATAAAAATTACGCACAGTATTGTCTGTTCAATGTGAGCCAGACATTTCACAATTTACATAAATTCTTACTTCACCCACAACTCGAAACGTAATCATCCGTTTGCTGTTTGCCACGCCTACCAAAACATTTGTATACATACAAATAATCAATTCACACACACACACACACACATATATATATATATATATATATATATATATATATATATATATATATATATATATATATATATATATAAATATATATATACATATATATATATATATATATATATATATATATATATATATATATATATATATATATATATATATATATATATATATATATTGTCATACTTTTTCTTTCCCAACCAAAGAAAAATTAATAAAAATATCCATCGGAATAAAATTTTAAAATATCATTATAAACAAAAATGTATATAGTAATTTAAGATAAGATTTAGTGTAGATAAGAATAGAAATTTCGTTTTCCGTTTCAAACAAAATTATCAAAAAAAACCTTTGTTTAGAATTAGAAGACATTTTACCTGTAAGTTAATCTTTTCATTGTTTGTATAGTCGAGTATTAAATGACCATATTCTAATCTTTTGAAATATGTATAAATGATGTATTGAAAAAACCAATTTTAAAGTAAGCTATTTAGTTTTTCTCTGAAACCGAAATTAGGCTTTTCCAAAATCATGGTAAACACAATTTGAGCTTTTGATTGGACGATCGTTTTTAAATGGGAATTTTGTGAGCCGATCATGAGACGGGAGAAGTTAGTCATATTTTGGTCATCGAAAGGAAACAGTCGTTTGTCTCAAGATAGGGTGTGGTTCGTGAGTTTGGATACCGGCGTAACGAGAAGAAGTGAATAGTTTGAAGAAGGAGATAACGAGTAGATTAAAAGAGGTCCTTGTATCTACCGTGGGCATTTTATAAAGTATATGTGAAAGTATTCTTACGGCATCAAGTTGACAAAAGGAGGTCCTGGTGTCATAAATAAATAGCTGAGTTTGAAGAAGTGAATCAGGTGTTTTTTGTGTAGTCTGCAGGAGGTTTGCAGAGACGTTAAGAAAGAGCCGAGGTGCCAAAGAGGAGAGATCACATCGTTGAGGAGACTGGACTTTTCTGGGTATTTTCCAACATACAACTCAAGAAGAAAATAAGCTGTAAGTGTTTGCACAATTGAATTTTATATCTGTGAAGGATCGTTTTGACATCATGGTCATTAGCATTAAAATTTAAGAACTGAGGTTTTGTTAGGCTAATCAAAATTTTAAAGTTTTGTTGTTTCTTTGTTTCAAGTAAAGAAAATTTTAAGTAAAATTGGTTTTTTCACGTAATATAAATGTATGTAGCTTTATAATCTTATTATCATAATATAAAGAAACATAAATCTTTGTAATATAATATATTTGTATTCTTATCCTTTCCCCCCTCCCGATAAAAGACAACTAGAAAATCTTTTGAATCCATCGAACACAGGTAATATAAGGAGTTTATTTTACTTTTGATAACAAATAAGTTATAATTTTTTATTGGCTCAATAAACTAAGATTAAAGTCAAAATAAACAATCACAACAATATATATATATATATATATATATATATATATATATATATATATATATATATATATATATATGTTCCGTCTCATTCTAATTCACTTCATGTTATTGTCGATTTTATTTTATTATTTTAGATTCATATCGGTAATTCTTAAAGTTTGGGTAAATTAGCTTCCAGAAATCTATTAAACGATTAAAATGTTTGTCAGCTTTACATATTTCTGGCGAAAGTTTGTAGATTAAACCCTCCGTTTAGAAAGTACGTACCCGGCAAATCCGTCGGCTATTGTTGTCGCAGTCGCTGCGTCCGTAGATGGTTCTGGTAAGGACAATATCAATAAATTTGTAGTGTACGTTATTTTCAAAAGTTAAAATCTTATAGTTTTTAGAAACGACCCCTCTCCCCTAGGGGCTTGTGTTGTACTCTAGGCTATTACGTTTTGTAATGTATTTTTATTAGTAGCATTCGTCACTCAGCTCTGTAAACATGTAAAGTTAAGCAATAAATAGTTCTATGAAAATTGTCGTCGTATATTATTTTAATTTAATAAAATAATATTTTATAGCAAATATATCTCACGGTAAACTAATCGTGGGTCTTGACATGGTCCTTTGCCGAATATAACTAGTGGTTTTCGTGTCGTAATTGAAGAACTTAGATTAGTTGTTATTGTCGAAAAATAGGACTTTTTATTGTATCATAATAAATCATCGCCTTTTAGTCGGAATTCTCAAGGATTCATCACATATCGTCATCGTATTGCTGTGCCCTTAACAACGGTCATCATAGCATCAAATCAAATCGTAGCCGTCAATACCAGAAGTATCGAAAGTCACCAGTTCAAAGTAAGTCATTAGAACCACTCAATTAATCCATTCTTTTTGCTGTATTCCTTTTACTACTCATAAAAATTAATATGCTCCCTATTTCAAGTTTGCTCAAAATTAATTAGTAGGAATTTGACAAACTTATCGCATAATTTAAATTGTTTATTACCGTTTTGTCGTGACAAACTTTAGTTTTTTGGTTGTTTGTTTTTATTTTTATTTTTTATCTATATTTTATTCAGATTTAAAATGACTGAAGACCAAGTTAAATCCCTTAATGTCAAAGGCGGTAATGCCAAACGATCTTTAACAACATATGAAAATTTTTTAAATTAATACAATCCTGAAATAGATTTTTTAAGCCTAGAAAAACGGTATCAGGACATAGAAAAGGTTCGTGAAAATTTTGAAATCGTTCAAACGGAATTAGAAATATTACTTAAGGAATCGGATGAACTTACTAATTATCGTATAGAATTTGAGGAACAATATTATAAAACATACGAAATCGCCACAAAGTTTTTGTCGGGTCGAATTACGGAAAAATTAAAATCGTCAACGGTGGATGATACACCACCAGAACCAATATTTTCTAGCTTTCCCTCATCGTCGTCGTCGGCAGAAATTCAATCCACAAACAACATTGCATTACCTGCTTCTGTAGCAAATAAATTTACAACAAATTTCCCGGCAGCATCACTTCCAAGTATTCCCCTACCTAGGTTTACTGGGGCTATAGACAAGCGGTTAGGCTTTTTTGATTTATTTAATTCATTAGCTTATAAAGATAATAGCATTTCTCCCGTGAGAAAACTATTTTATTTCAAAAGTTGTTTAGAAGGAGAAGCTGCTGACATTATATCTTCTATCGAATCGTCTGCTCAAAATTATGATGTCGCGTGGAATTTGTTACAAGAACGCTATGACAATCGATTATTTATTCAAAATAGTTACTATATAGTTACAATAGTATCAAATTGCAAATTGACACGCCGTGCATGTCAAAAGAATTTTTAACTAGCGCATTTTTGGATTATATTCAAAAATATTTAAGAGCGTTAAAAAATCTTGGCGAACCCATCAACTCGTGGAATTCGTTTCTCGTCATTTTGTTCAAAGACAAATTCACCAATAGTCTCCGCGAACGATGGGAGGATAGTACTAACCAATCGCGTAATCCAAGAATAAAACAAATGATGTCGTTTTTAAATAAAAAAGCTCAACTCGAAAACACACGATCTCAAGCTACTATCAAAAATCCTCCACCATATAAACCAAAATCGTCGAACATGACTTTGGATTCGCGAAATCATCAAACGTATACTGCAACTACTTCACAAAATAGTTGTATTTTTGTGAAAAGCTTTGAATAACAATAAAAATACAAACACGGATACACCTAGGTCTAGCGTAAATTTGCACGCTCGTTTATCCACGGAAGTACTATTAGCTACCGCGGTGGTAGATATCGTAAACGGTCGCGGAAAAGCTAAAACTTGTCGAGTGTTTTTGGACGCTGGTTCTCAAGCACATTTTATTACTGAATCTGTGGCTCAATGTTTGAATCTAGATCAAAAACCCGTTAATATCACAGTTTCCGGGGTAGATGATTTATCGACTAAAATAACAAATTCTGCTCATGCTAAAATCAAATCGCGTTTTAGCAAATTTCAAAAAACTGTTGAATTCTTGACTTTACCACAAATCAGCAAAACAATGCCGTGGATTCAAATAAATCCTACTTAACTCGAAATACCAAAAAATATCATGTTAGCTTATCCTGAATTTTGCAAACCTGCAAAACTAAATACAAACTGCTCAGTGTAGGTCAAATATCGTTGAAAAATCAGCCTAATGCTGTTCTCCAAAAAACTCAACTGGGTTGGGTTGTTGTAGGTGAAATAAATAATTCATCTCGATTGCACCATATTTCGTGTCATCTTTCATTAAATAGTCCAATGTCGGATTTTAATTTAAATCGCTTCTGAGAAATGGAAGAAATTCAAAGTATCAAAATTTTGTCACCGGAAGAACAGGCATGCGAAGAGCATTACCAGTATTATATTCCAAGCATCGTAAGGTTGCCATTTAATGATTAAAAATCGAAATTAGGTGATTTATACAATAGCGCGTTAAAACGCTTTTATTCGCTAGAAAATCGTTTTCGTAAAGATCCTGTTTTGCAGCTGGACTAATCTGCTTTTTTGACTGAGTATGAGAAATTAACACACACGTCGTATACAAATGATGTAAATGGCCAAGAAATTTAATTTTATCTTCCTCATTACGCGGTATTAAAACAAGATAGTCTCACAACCAAACTCGCGCAGTTTTTGCCGGCTCGGCAAAAACGGTAACGGGAATATCGCTCAATGATACCTTAATGATCGGTCTCAAGCTTCAGGATGACTTATTTGACATTCTTCATCGTTATCGTCAACATATATTCGTATTGGCAGCCGATGCAGAGAAAACGTATCCCCAAATTCTTGTACATCCCGATGACGCAGTTTATCAAAAAATTTTATTTCGGAAAAATTCACAAGAGCCAATCAAAACGTACATTCTTAATACTGTCACGTACGGTACCGCTCCAGCATGATATTTATTAACTCGAGTTTTTAAGCAATTACGTCTATGATCTTCTCACTGGTGCAAAGACTCGCGCAAAAGCGTCCGCTTTGCGAGAAAATCTTATAGCACTGTTAAAAAAAAGCGGTTTCCTTCTTTAAAAATGGGCATCAAATGATAGCTCTTTAATAGTTCTCGCCAAGATACTCTATGTTATAAGTCGGACATTTCAAGTATCGAAACTGTAACGAAACGCTCTATTTTGTCGCAAATCGCAAAATTATTTGATCCGCTGATATTGTTAGGCCCAGTTATCGTATACGCAAAAATAATTATGCAAATGTGCTGGAAATCGATAGTATCCTGGGATGAATCACTTCCGCTCGAAATTCACGATTTATGGTTGTCATTCTAGGCTCAATTAAATCTTATCGAACATTTAAATTTTTCTCGTTGTATTACAATATTAAATCCCGTCGATATCCAAATTCATGGATTTTGCGATGCAAGCGAAAAAGCTTACGGCGCTTCCACTGAACTACTCGCAGTGAAGCGAATGAGAAGCCGGCCGCCCAGCCCGCTTGGCTATCTGAACAAGATTATCAGATTCATCAGATTATCAAAATACCATTAGAAAATATTCGGATGTTGAAAGGTTCGCTTGGAATTTTATACTGCTCAAATCTCCCCACTTTGGGGAAATTTTGAAGCCGCGGTTAAGTTCGTTAAGAATCATTTAATTCGCACTGTAGGTGATACTTTGTTAACATATGAACAATTAGAAACTTATCTTATTAAAATAGAAGCAATATTAAATTCTCGTCCTATTTCTCCTATGTTGTCTAATCCAAATGACCTTCTTCTCCTTACCCCTGCACATTTTTTAATTAGTGGTCCAATGACAAGCTATCCTGAGACTGACTTTTTGGATATGTCAACCAATAAATTATCAGCTTGGCAGCACCCACAGCAGTTGAAGCTGCACGTCTGGAAACGATGGTATACGAAATATCTTCATCAATTGATCAGCAGCAATAATGTTAATGCTACTGATGATGGAATAGTGGTCGATGCTTTGGTGTTAATTCTTGAGGACCATTTGCCACCGTTACAATGGGCAGTTGGACGCATCACGTCGGTGCACCCTGGGGAGGACGGCATTGTCAGATTCGCAACCTTGAAAACGAAAACTGGAGAGTACAGACGCTACGTGAAGAAGTTGTGTCCACTTCCGATCAGCTAGTTTATCTATGTCAACCGACAACTTCATTTTGAACTTTAGTAGTTCAACGCGAGCGGCATGTTCCGTCTTATTATAATTCACTTCATGTTATTGTCGATTTTATTTTAATATTTTAGATTCATATTGGTAATGCTTAAAGTTTGGGTAAATTAGCTTCCAGAAATCTATTAAAAGATTAAAATGTTTGTCAGTTTTACATATTTCTGGTGAAAGTTTGTAGATTAAACCCTCCCTTTAGAAAGTAGGTACCCGGCAAATCCGTCGGCTATTGTTGTCGCAGTTGCTGCGTCTATAGATTGTTCTGATAAGGACAATATGAATAAATTTGTAGTGTACGTTATTTCCAAAAGTTAAAATCTGATAATTTTTAGAAACGACCCTCCTCCTCTAGGGGCTTGTGTTGGACGTTTTTTAATGTATTTTTATTAGTAGCATTCGATACTCAGCTCTGTAAACATGTATAGTTAAGCAATAAATAGTTCTATGAAAATTGTCGTCGTATATTATTTTAAATTAATAAAATAATATTTTATAGGAAATATATGTCACGGTAAACAAATCGTGGGTCGTGACAATATACATATATATATATATATATATATATATATATATATATATATATATATATATATATATATAATAAATATATATATATAAATATATAATATATATAAATATATATATAATATGTATATGTAATGTATATATATATAATATGTATATGTAATGTATATATATATAATATATATATATATATATATATATATATATATATATATATATATATTTATATATATATATATATATATATATATATATATATATATATATATATATATATATATATAACTGTTTTGGATGGGTTGGAGTCAATAATAAGGCTATTGGTTAACTATTTTTTTATTCTCGAGCTTTCAATTGTGTTTACAATTATTATCAAGAGCTAAAAAAGACAAAATACTTACAAGGTTGAACTAAAAAGAAAAAACAATTTTTGTTAACTTACCAAATAAAAATTAGTTTGGTAAGTAAAAATCACTGCTTACATCTTCAAAATATTTAATACAAAAATGTTTTTATCTAATAAATGTTTCTCTGAAAAATTTTTATAATTTTGAAAACATTTTTTTAATATAAGAATAATTGAATTTATAAATAAGTTCAAATAGCAACCAATTACAAATAGCCTCAATGTCATAAATGCCAACATAAAATTTTTATTTTTGACAATTATATTGCCAAAAGTAAAACTTCGTTTAAACATTCTTTTTTGTTTAGTAACAAAAAGAAGAAGATTTATTCACCGTTGACAGATGTCTGAAAGAATATGACACATATATGGAGAATTAAATATGACATTTTACAAGTTTTATATATAAATCATAAAGAAAGAATATAATTATAAATTTTGCTTAAATTTTGAATTTCAGAACTTTTGTTTAAACTCTTATCATTTTTGCTAATACAAACCATTTCTAAAAAAGTCCTTTTAAATTTATTGCTTTCACTACATAAAATTTTAATGTTATCAAAATCCATAATATGGTCTTTATCGATTACATGTTCTGCCAAAGCACAAGATGGTTTTTTAATTCTGCAATCACTTTTGTGAGAAATAATGCGATTTGAAAGATTTCTTCCGGTCTCACCAACATATTCAGCCTCATATATATATATATATATATATATATATATATATATATATATATATATATATATATATATATATGTTCGGATAAATTTTTGCGGTCAGATGAATGAAAACATATCAGTCAAACATTCCGATACTACTTCAGCCCTAGCCCAACATTATATTCAGAAGACAGGCCACAAAATAGATTTGGAAAAAGCAAAAACCATCGCCCCCATCCTCTCCTTAAAATCAAGAATCATCTGTGAAGCTATCGAAATTGAAAAACGGCCCAACAGCTTGAATACGCGCGATGACGCTAAACGACTGCCGGCAACATGGCGACCCTTGCTTCAGCGACCTCCCGCCAACACCGCTCAAGCCACGTAAGCTCAGACAACGTCAGCTCATACTAATAGTATAAAAGCAGCCACATAGAGTAAGACCGGTTGTCACTCGACACTGAGCAATAGGCAGATTGAGACCTCAGTGCAGAGAGAGTTCTTGCATTTATACAGAACATGATACTGGTACGTCTCGAGTAGGGGAGTCGGTAGATTGAGACCCCGAACTCGAACGGAACCGTATTATCACTCTTGAAAATGACTCCAAAATGGGTGCCGAAACGCCGAGTTTTCGGAGTCCCATGTTACTCCATTAACAACAATGTTATTTGAAATTGACTTAATTGATCACCATTGGGTAAATCATTTCTTATACCCATAACCATAACATTAAAAATATTATATGGCAATCAATATACATGTCAATAAAATAAATATTAAAGTTTTCAATAGAAAACTGAAGCACACGTATCGAAAACACTAGTATCTTAGGCATTTTTGAATGAACATACTTGGCTTAGTTATACGGCGATGTGTAATCCAACCTTGAGGTTATAAAAGGAAAACAGAGAGGAAATCTGTTCACGCACTCAATAATAGTTATATTTGGTAGTTAGTCAGTACTCGTAATATAATAGATGTGATCTCAGTTACGCGTAGTCAAAACCATGCGGGTTCATAGTCAGTCGCGTTACATTACAATTAAGAACTATACAAATCATTAATTATAAACTGTAAGTAGTGTGTAAACAATGAAAATATAAGAACCGACTATATGCATATTCTAACACTTCGTACCCCAAAGATAAGAACCTGAGATAGCAGAAAAATAGCTAATAGTGCAGGATGTTCCACCAGAGCGTATACTGAGAGAATATTTTTACAGATTATGTATTAATTATGCTTTACTTTACCTTTACAAATTTAAATTTAAATTTATTTTATAAGATAATCACTATATAAATCTTTTGTTTCATTTTATATTTACCGAATTCAACGATGTTATAAAATACACCAGTTGTAAAAGTAACTTTCATAATCCTGACACATAGCTCTCATAAATCCATTATTCTAAGGTGTAATCCACGTTCACGTAGAATAATAAATACTATGCGCAATATCGATAAATAGAGATTTAAAGGATTTTCGTGTTACGAGGTGGTTCCGTAAATTTTTATATAAAGTTATGACTTGGCATTGTAACATTAACAAAATTGGAGATATCTTATTTTATTTAAATTAGTCTTTATTTTGTTACTTATTTTTTTACCAAAGAAATGTTTAAAAGGGTAATACAAAAGGTTCAGTTTGCCACAAACGAAACCTATCTTGATTTAGTCAAACTTCTTTAACAAGAGTAATAAATAAGGTAATTCCAATTTATTGGATTTTTATGTTTAAAGTTGCCAAGAGTTCTCTGAAATAAACTCGAACAAAACTTATTCTTGCCCACAAATAAAATAAGGCCAAGCAGTAAAATTCTTTATCGCCCTGTTAAAAATTCACTAAAGTTTATATACCTTCCGCGACTACCAGTCGCGGACTGCAGTATTGCAGTCCAAGACTTCAATAATACATATATAAAGAGTCAATTAAAATAATGAGAAAACACAATTACTTTGGTATTTATTTTAACGAGAATTTTAATACTTTTCAATAAATACAAATCTGGATAATATTACCCCTTCATAAAACGGAAGTAAGTATTCTGTAGTTAAGATATTTGTCTAAAAATGAAAATATGTACAACCGAAATTGGTTCTATCTGTGCTGTATTGTCAATCATAATTATGAAATTATGGTCAATATTATATATATATATATATATATATATATATATATATATATATGTATATAATATATATATATATATATATATATATATATATATATATATATATATATATATATATATATATATATATATATATATATATATATATATATATTGAAATGAATAGAATATAGTAGAAAGAAAAATAGTGTTTAAAAAGTTAATTTACAAGTTATATACTAGGTAATAGATATTAAAAGTATTTGGTTATTTTAATAAATTATATACTAGAGAATTTTATAAAAATATATTTATGTGAGGGCATTTTTAAGAAATTAGCATATAATAATTGTAAAAAGTTGTAGTTTAATGTTGTAAATATATTTAAGTGAGCCATGTGCATAGGCAACCAACTATACATATGTGTGATAGACAGATATACATACTCTCCAAGTGACATTTTAGGAATATAAAGTGGGGTTATAATAATAATGTTAGTTTAAAATGTTTAATTTATATATATTTAATGATTTAAATGTTTATTCTGATCTGAAAAGCCTAAATGTAAACAAAATTATCAATAGAACATTAACGAATTCTCCAGAATGCAGAATTTGACCATTGTTTACGGTCGAACATTCTCGAAATAATGGTTATGTCTGTGGAAGGAACATATATTTTTTTTCGAGAACATCCATATAGAAGTAATAGAACAAATGGAACATGATCTCTTACCAGATGAATCTAGAACATCCAAAAAGATATAAATACCCGTGATTTGGATTCAAGATGGCCAGTTTATTATGAAAGTTAGTAGAAGATAGACTCATTAAGTTAGTGAAGTCAATTGTTCAGAATTTTCAAGATAGTGCAGTCAGAAAAGTTTTTAGTAAGAAGTCAGGCAGTTTAGTAAGAAATATGAAAGTTAGTTGGAGTCAGTGAATCAGTTACAAATAGTCCAATTGTTTAATATAGTGAGTTAAATGAAGATTAAAAATTATGCATATATTTTAATGCACATTTATAATTATACACAAATAATTATTAAAGATTAAAAAAGTATATTAGAAGAATATTGGTTGGATATTGGTATATTAAAAAGAAGAATAAATATAAATGCTGTTTTGCTGGTTTGCTTGGTGGTTTATAAATGCTGGTGAAGAAAAATATATCTTAAATTGGTAGAAGCTGATAATTGGAAAAAGTAATTTCACAAAAACAAGGATAACCGAAGTACGAAGACATTCAGTGGTGATTAGAATCTATATAGTGGAAAACAGTTCATTTAGGCATTCAGTGAAAGAAAGGTACAAATTTTTGTTAATATAATTTAGTTAGTGTCATAACAATTTCAATTTTGAAGATAGTTTGTTTAAATTTTACATTGTCTATAGAATTTAATTAGTTTTATAAGAATATCAATTTAAAGATAGTTTATTTACATTGGCTAGGTTAGATATATATATGTGTGTTTCATAATAGTTATAATAAAGATAATTTAAAAAAGTACTTACAAACTAATTCTTTGAGAACCGCGATAAAAACCTTATATTATTAAAAAAAAAAAAAAAAACACTCATTGCTCATCATTCAAACAAACAACACATCATAACAATTTGGCACCCAACGCGGTGGCTCTCTATTTAAAAGAATTAGTTTGGGAAGATAAGTGCTCTCATACAATTAAATTAATTATCAGTAGAAAAAAAAATTCTAGATTTATTTTTAATTATATTTGAACAAGTAAAGTCTCAAAATGTCTCAAGGAAAGAAAGGTACAAGAAGCAAAAAGAATGAAGAAGATGTAAAAGTAGAAACACAACCTACACAAGAGGAGAGTTTAGTTCAAGTTCCACAAGATACGGCAGAAATGAATCCAGAAAGAGAGGAAAATGTCAATATGGCAGCTTTGATGTCATTAATGATGCAGATGAACAAGACAATGGCAAAGAATACAAAAAAAAATGGAAGAGAATTCAAAAGAAATCAAAGAAGACATAAAAAAATTGGAAGAGAATTCAAAAGAAGTCAAAGAAGACATGAAAAAAATAGAACAAAAAATGGAACAGAATTCAAAAGAAGTCAAAGAAGACATGAAAAAAATGGAACAGAATTTGGAAGAGAATCATAGAAAATTAGCAAAGAAAATAGAAGATCATAATAATAAAATTGTAAAACAAATGGAAAAACAAATGGATAAAAAACTTGAAGCTGCAAAGAAAAAAGTAGCAAATGAAATAAAAAGTATACGGAATGACTACAAGAAAATGATAGACAATGAGAGGACAGAAGTAAAGAGGATTATTCAAGATAATAAGATAGATATAGAACAGAAAATAGAGTTGCAGAAATGTAACTTAGAAGTAAAAATTAACGAAGACAGGAGAAACGCAGAAGAAAAATTAGACGATATACAACAAAATATCCAAATAAATAGTAATCAAATAAGAAATGTGGAACAGAGAATAGATGATATTTCACAAATGAGAGACATAGGGAGACCTTACTTAAATTTAACAAATGAGACTGGGATTAAATTCACTGGTAATATAAAAAATTTGCATCCTAGAGTATACATAAACAGTTTAAAACATAAATTAAGATTAGTTAATAATATTAATGATATTAAAGATTATATTAGAGTGACATTAAATGACAATGCAGCAACTTGGTTTGCTAGTATTGAAAATGATTTAGATAATTTTCAAACATTTGAAAATAAATTTTTAAATTATTATTGGGGTGAACTAGAGCAAGCTAAGTTTAGAGAAATTCTGTATTTTGGAAAGTATAATCACAATTTAAAATCAAATATGGTAGATTATGCATTGAAACTAATAACAGTTGCAAAATATTTAGAACCACCACTTAGAGAGGAAGAAACAGTCTTAAATGTATCTAGACATTTTGATGCTGATGTTGTGCAAACCGTAACTGTACAAAATATTCAAACAATAGATAGTTTTATTAATTTTATTCAAAGAATACAAAGAGGCAATATGACAAAAAATAATAACAACAGAAAAAACAATATTAACTTTCAATATAATAGAAATGATAATCAACAATATAGACAATCATATAACAATAATACTAGATATGGTGATAGTTTACAAAATTTTAATAATAATAACAGTAATCAAAATAGACAGAATTTTAATAACAATACTAGTTATAATAGACAACATTTTAATAACAGTACTAATAATAATAAACAAGATTTTAACAATAGAAGAAATACAGAGCGACCTAACTATAACAGACAGGTAAATTGTGTTCGAAGGAATAGAAGCTGCGAAGACAGGGAACGAAGTAGTACAAGGCAGGAAAATATGAGTAGAAGTCATAGTAGGGAAAGACATAGGACATCAGACCCAAGTGGTCAGATACAATCTGAGAATTCTAATAATCAAAATTTTGTTCAGTAAACTTTCTGAATTACAAGTTAGGCCATTGATATTATGAAAAACCTTCTGAATTTATTTCTTTAGATGAAGAGAAAATTATTGAATCTATTAATTTAATTTATATAAATGCTTTGGCCAAAAATAAAATGATTAAAATTATGATAGATACTGGTTCAGAAAGTACTTTAGTCTCGGAGAATTTTATTTTTAATACATTAAAAATATCAGATATAATAAAGATTCCAAAAATTAAAATTGTTGGTGCAAATAATAAGAAGTTGGGTGAAATTGATAAACTAGCCAATTTTAAAATTAATATTCTTAATAAAGAAATTAATATGCAAGGATTTATTGTCAAGGATTTATGTGTTGATATATTAATGGGAAATGATGAATTGGAAAAGAAGAAAGTAAAGATAGATTTTGAAGAAAAAATGGTAACTTTGGAAGGGCAAATAATTAAATTTATGCAGAAAGATGAGGTGGAAGAAGGAATAAGAGTTGATAGGATATTATTAAAAGAAAATAATGATGTTTATGAAGAAGAAATGTATTTTGATGATAGGGAAATGTCCCAAAAGAATGTAAAGAATAATTATTGTAGTGAATATTTAAGGAATGGAAATTTTAAGCAGATGGATGCCTACGAGGTGGAGTGCGTAAAATTGGAAGCAAGGAATAATGAGTACATAATGAAGAATAATTTTATTTGTAAAGAAGAAGATATGATGAAAGTTTTAAATTGCCCTGAAGGATATAAATCAATAGTCATTTCCATATTGCAGCAACACAAGGGACTTGTCAATAAAGAAAATAGAATTGCACAAAATTATATCCATAGTATAAAAGTTAAAGAAGAAAAAGATTTTAAAACAAAATCATACCTAATACCATATAAATACAGAGAAGAAGTAAACAAAACAATTAATAATATGTTAGAAGATGGGATCATTGAGAAGGCAGACACACGTTTTATAAATCCTATAGTAGTAGTACGAAAAAGATCAGGTGAAATCAGGTTATGTTTGGATGCAAGGAATATTAACAAGATTACTGAAAAGCAATTTGAAGCACCAATGAGTATAGATGGAATACTAGGAAGAATTACAGGAATGTCATGTTTCACTAAAATTGATTTACAGCATAGCTTTTGTTAGTGTCATAACAATTTCAATTTTGAAGATAGTTTGTTTAAATTTTACATTGTCTATAGAATTTAATTAGTTTTATAAGAATATCAATTTAAAGATAGTTTATTTACATTGGCTAGGTTAGATATATATGTGTGTTTCATAATAGTTATAATAAAGATAATTTAAAAAAGTACTTACAAACTAATTCTTTGAGAACCGCGATAAAAACCCTATATTATTAAAAAAAAAAAAACACTCATTGCTCATCATTCAAACAAACAACACATCATAACAATTTGGCACCCAACGCGGTGGCTCTCTATTTAAAAGAATTAGTTTGGGAAGATAAGTGCTCTCATACAATTAAATTAATTATCAGTAGAAAAAAAAATTATAGATTTATTTTTAATTATATTTGAACAAATAAAGTCTCAAAATGTCTCAAGGAAAGAAAGGTACAAGAAGCAAAAAGAATGAAGAAGATGTGGAAGTAGAAACACAACCTATACAAGAGGAGAGTTTAGTTCAAGTTCCACAAGACACTGCAGAAATAAATCCAGAAAGAGAGGAAAATGTCAATATGGCAGCTTTGATGTCATTAATGATGCAGATGAACAAGACAATGGAAGAGAATACGAAAAAAATGGAAGATAATACGAAAAAAAATGGAAGAGAATTCAAAAGAAGTCAAAGAGGACATAAAAAAAATGGAACAGAAATTGGAAGAGAATTATAGAAAATTAGAAAAGAAAATAGAAGATCATAATAATAAAATTGTAAAACAAATGGAAAAACAAATGGATAAAAAACTTGAAGCTGCAGAGAAAAAAGTAGCAAATGAAATAAAAAGTATACGGAATGACTACAAGAAAAGGATAGACAATGAGAGGACAGAAGTAAAGAGGATTATTCAAGATAATAAGATAGATATAGAACAGAAAATAGAGTTGCAGAAATGTAACTTAGAAGTAAACATTAACGAAGACAGGAGAAACACAGAAGAAAAATTAGACGATATACAACAAAATATCCAAATAAATAGTAATCAAATAAGAAATGTGGAACAGAGAATAGATGATATTTCACAAATGAGAGACATAGGGAGACCTTACTTAAATTTAACAAATGAGACTGGGATTAAATTCTCTGGTAATATAAAAAATTTGCATCCTAGAGTATACATAAATAGTTTAAAACATAAATTAAGATTTGTGAATAATATTAATGATATTAAAGATTATATTAGAATGACATTAAATGACAATGCAGCAACTTGGTTTGCTAGTATTGAAAATGATTTAGATAACTTTCAAACATTTGAAAATAAATTTTTAAATTATTATTGGGGTGAATTAGAGCAAGCCAAGTTTAGAGAAATTCTATATTTTGGAAAGTATAATCACAATTTAAAATCAAATATGGTAGATTATGCATTGAAACTGATAACAGTTGCAAAATATTTAGAACCACCACTTAGAGAGGATGAAACAGTCTTAAATGTATCTAGACATTTTGATGCTGATGTTGTGCAAACAGTAACTGTACAAAATATTCCAACAATAGATAGTTTTATTAATTTTATTCAAAGAATACAAAGAGGTAATATGACAAGTAATAATAATAACAACAAAAAAAACAATAATAACTTTCAATATAATAAAAATGATAATCAACAATATAGACAATCATATAACAATAATACTAGGTATGGTGATAGTTTACAAAATTTTAATAATAATAACAGTAATCAAAATAGACAGAACTTTAATAACAATACTAGTTATAATAGACAAAATTTTAATAATAATACTAATTATAATAGACAAGATTTTAACAATAGAAGAAATACAGAACGACCTAATTATAACAGACAGATAAATTGTGTTCGGAGGAATAGGAGCTGCGAACACAGGGAACGAAATAGTACAAGGCAAGAAAATGTGAGTAGAAGTCATAGTAGGGAAAGACATAGGACATCAGATCCAAGTGGTCAGATACAATCTGACAATTCTAATAATCCAAATTTTGTGCAGTAAACTTTCTGAATTACAAGTTAGGCCATTGCTATTATGAAAAACCTTCTGAATTTATTTCTCTAGATGAAGATAAAATTATTGAATCTATTAATTTAATTTATATAAATGCTTTGGCCAAAAATAAAATGATTAAGATTATGATAGATACTGGTTCAGAAAGTACTTTAGTCTCGGAGAATTTTATTTTTAATACAATAAAACTATCAGATATAATAAAGATTCCAAAAATTAAAATTTTTGGTGCAAATAATAAGAAGTTGGGTGAAATTGATAAACTAGCCAATTTTAAAATTAATATTCTTAATAAAGAAATTAATATGCAAGGATTTATTGTCAAGGATTTATGTGTTGATATATTAATGGGAAATGATGAATTGGAAAAGAAGAAAGTAAAGATAGATTTTGAAAAAAAAATGGTAACTTTGGAAGGGCAAATAATTAAATTTATGCAGAAAGATGAGGTGGAAGAAGGAATAAGAGTTGATAGGATATTATTAAAAGAAAATAATGATGTTTATGAAGAAGAAATGTATTTTGATGATAGGGAAATGTCCCAAAAGAATGTAAAGAATAATTATTGTAGTGAATATTTAAGGAATGGAAATTTTAAGCAGATGGATGCCTACGAGGTGGAGTGCGTAAAATTGGAAGCAAGGAATAATGAGTACATAATGAAGAATAATGTTATTTGTAAAGAAGAAGATATGATGAAAGTTTTAAATTGCCCTGAAGAATATAAATCAATAGTCATTTCCATATTGCAGCAACACAAGGGACTTGTCAATAAAGAAAATAGAATTGCACAAAATTATATCCATAGTATAAAAGTTAAAGAAGAAAAAGATTTTAAAAAAAAATCATACCCAATACCATATAAATACAGAGAAGAAGTAAACAAAACAATTAATAATATGTTGGAAGATGGAATACTAGAAAGAATTACAGAAATGTCATTTTTCACTAAAATCGATTTACTGCATAGTTTTTGGTTAATACATCTAGAAAGAAAAAGTGGACAGTATACAGGATTTCAGATAGATGGAGTAGTATATCAATTCAAAGTAGTATCATTTGGACTTCAATCATCTTGCAGTGCTCTATGTAGATGTCTTCATGATATTCTGGATCAATACGAACATTTTGTAATTCACTACATTGATGATATATTAATTTTTTCTAAAACTGCTGAAGATCATGAGAAACACCTAAAAATTATAATCAATAGATTAGACAAAGTTAAACTAAAAATAAATCAAGAAAAATGTACATTTTTTCAAAAAGTAGTGATATATCTAGGTTATAAACTTAACATTAACAGCTTACTGATATATCCATTTTATTCAATAGACTTGATTTGTTAAATAGATGGTAGATTTCATTGTTGTGAATAAATTTGACATCATACTTGTTGAATTTTGTACATATGGAAATTGTTTGGTACCCTAAAAATCATAATTTGGGGTTAGATACAGAATTTATTGTGTAAATGTCTTTATAAAAAGTGTAAAACTTACCAATTCATATGGATGAAAGCCTGTTGAATGGAAATAATTCCTAGATTTTGTCTATAAATAAACAGAACACAATATAGATTATATTTTTAATTAAGGTTATATTTTATTCTCTGATATACATAGCATCCATTGCTCCATTTGACATGACAGTTTGACCATAGAATAGCCGAACTGTGCTCCGTTGTTCTCTGCTTTGACATAGACAGCAAACAGGGATGTATTTGATAGAACAAATAAAATAGGAAATTAAATTATTTCATTTATTATAATTACTAAGGTATGTGGATAAGAAAATTAATATTTAAAAAAATAATAAGTAAATTATTTATTTTAAATTTAATTTTGGGGTGTTGAAATGATATTATTTAAAAAATTAATTTATAAGTTACACATTAGATAATATTAGATATTTGGTTATTTTAATAAGTTATATACTAGAGAATTTTATAAAAATATATTTATGTGAGGGCATTTTTAAGAAATTAGCATATAATAATTGTAAAAAGTTGTATTTTAATGTTGTAAATATATTTAAGTAAGCCATGTGCATAGACAACCAACTATACATACTCTCCAAGTGTCATTGTAAGAATTTTTACGAATATAAGTGGGGTTATAGTTGTTTAAAATGTGTAGTTTATTAAATTAGAATGTTTAGTTACTAATTTAATTATATATTCTGATCTGAAAAGCCTAAATGTAAACAAAATTATCAATAGAACATTAACGAATTCTCCAGAATGCAGAATTTGACCATTGTTTACGGTCGAACATTCTCGAAATAATGGTTATGTCTGTGGAACGAACATATATTTTTTTTCGAGAACATCCATATAGAAGTAATAGAACAAATGGAACATGATCTCTTACCAGATGATTCTAGAACATCCAAAAAGATATAAATACCCGTGATTTGGATTCAAGATGGCAGTTTTAGTAAGTCAGTCAGTCAGAAAGTTTTTAGTCAGGCAGTTTAGTAAGAAATATGAAAGTTAGTTGGAGTCAGTGAATCAGTTACAAATAGTCCAATTGTTTAATATAATTAAAAAAGTATGTTAGAAGAATATTGGTTGGATATTGGAAGAAATTAAAATTATATTATGATTGGAGATTAGTATAAATCAACTTATAATAATTGGATATTGGTATATTAAAAAGAAGAATAAATATAAATGCTGTTTGCTGGTTTGCTTGGTGGTTTATAAATGCTGGTGAAGAAAAATATATCTTAAATTGGTAGAAGCTGATAATTGGAAAAAGTAATTTCACAAAAAACAAGGATAACCGAAGTACGAAGACATTCAGTGGTGATTAGAATCTATATAGTGGAAAACAGTTCATTTAGGCATTCAGTGAAAGAAAGGTACAAAATTTTGTTAATATAATTTAGTTAGTGTCATAACAGTTTCAATTTTGAAGATAGTTTGTTTAAATTTTACATTGTCTATAGAATTTAATTAGTTTTATAAGAATATCAATTTAAAGATAGTTTATTTTAAATTTACATTGACTAGGTTAGATATATATATATATATATATATATATATATATATATATATATATATATATATATATATATGTATATAATATATGTTACTTAACTGTCCAGTGTCCGTTTTATAATTTAAAGTGTTTTTATTTTTGTTAATGTAATACATCTCAAGAAATAATCTACTTTTGTAGTTATCAGTTAAATAAATAGCAAAATATTGAGTATCTTAGAAAAAAGAAAGATTTTATATAATATATATATATATATATATATATATATATATATATATACATATTATGAACATATATATACATATATATATATATATATATATATATATATATATATATATATATATATATATTTATATGTATATATATACATATATTATATACAGGGTGGCGAATCGTCAAACGAGCCATAGGAAACTCAATGGGAAAAAAGTAAAAGTCATGGGAAACTATTTGTAGAGGACTGAAATATGTATTGGAAACAAATGTTAAAGTTGTTCTACGAATTAAAGGCCAACCCTGAGGACCGGCCCTGGCAAGGTACGGTTAAGTAGTACTGATAGCGTACTCCTAGTTTTTAATAAAAACAAGTGGTTTTATTAAATAGTTTTTTAAAATTAAAGTGTTTATCTACTAGATACTACTACGTAAGTCATCTATACGTAATTATTATTTTATTATTGTGAAAAGAAAACGTCAAATAATAAATATACACTATCGTACAATAATTTTGTGAGGTTAGCTGCTATAAGTAGCTTATGATAGCATGGGATTGGTTTTTCATTTACCAGAGTCGGAGTAAGGCCTTCGCCACCGCAGCTTAAAATGACTTCACACAATGTAAACACACCTTCCGATCTAACCAGTCCAGTAAATCAACGTTCGAATATCACAAACAGTTATGCTTCAGTCGCTTCAAATTCTTTTCCGAGTACCAAGCAATTGTTTTTAGTTATATCGATAATGCTAAACTGCAGGATTATCTCATTCCTTTGGGTACAATCATCAACACAAAAAATATTATTTTTTCATCTAGATTATCTCATAATAGAATCTGCCTGTATTTGGCAAACAAAACCGTAGTAGATAACTTTATGACACAACATGGCTCTATAGAAGTACTCGGCGAAGTTGTAACAGCACGAAGACTTGTCTCTCCAGCAGAAAGACTAGTCTTGTCTGGAGTCTGCCCGTCAATTCCTCATCAAGTATTAGTTAAAAAATTACAGAATATCGGTTTAAAGCTTATTTCCCCAATAACATTTCTGAAAATTAGCTTGACTCTTCCCGAATATAGTCACATATTGAGCTTTCGGAGGCAAGTTTATATAAGCCCTATAATATCACCAATTCCAGATTCTATTCTAATAAATTTCGACCAAACACCTTACCGCATATTTTTGTCACAAGGTACACTCACCTGCTTTATTTGCAAAAATGCAGGACACATATCATCCCAATGCAAAACCAGTTCAGTTACGGAATCAACTCATATTGAGTCAAACAATGAAGTACCAAATCAAATAGCTTCAACAAGTATACTACACAAGGTACCAAACACCCAGCAGTCATCAAGTTATCCATTATCAAATCCGAGCATATCACCTACACCTACAAATCTCAACGACAAAGAAACTACTAATACTCCTACTCATAGCAACACTTTTAATCAACCTCATTCAGCGGCAATACCGTTTTCACAAACTTCGGAAGCAATATTCTCCAATCTACCAGCTCCTTTTCCATTAGATACAACTGCAGAAAATTCTAATAAAACTGATACATCACCACAAATTTTTGAAACAACCAATTCAACCAATCTTACAAATAAAACGACAAGCTCGACTTCTGTCACTACCAATGAGTTTGCTCCAGTACTTCCAAATGTAATAAAGCCACATCATCTAAGTGAAAACTCTAATAGCAATTGCGAAAACGCAAGTTCTTCCATAAAACGCAGTATTGGTGAGATCGACACGCCTCCTTCAGATTCAGCAATCTCATCAGAAAATCTGTTTGCAAAACCCAAACTCTCTAAACCAAAAAAACCGCGCTCTTCTAAAGTTCAATCTACACGGCAAACTCTTGAAAATTTCATTAAAAATCATACCCCACCATTCGTTTAAAATTTCCACCAATTGTCCTTACTGATTGATAATGTTCAAGGCTCCCCCGACTCTATTAGCGTCGTTAAAGAATTTACAACTGATGTGGCTAGTTTACTCCATCTTTTACAAAGCAGCTATCAATATGCAAATGATAGATCTACAAAAAGCAAGTTTACAAAACTTTAAAAGAAACTATACACCCACTTACGGAAAGAGATTTCTGACTTAGATAGTGACTCTTCTGTAGACAATCGCTCAGTATCATCTAACTCCGAATCTGTTAACAACATTCAACTCGATACTTCAATGGAACATTGATGGATTCTTCCATCGTCTCCCTATGCTACAGCTTCTTTTATATGGTGGTGTAGCAATACTTGTAAACAAATCCATCGAGGCGATACAAATTCCAATAGTCAGTGATTTGAAGGCCGTTGCTATCAGAATCATATCTACCAGTTTAGTATCTTTTTGCAATGTTTACCTTTCTTCTGACAAACAAGTAAGTTCTGATAGCCTTTGCAGGTTATTAGAGCAACTGCCACGTCCTCGTATAATTCTAGGCGACTTTAATGCTCACAACATAATATGGGGTTCAGATCACACGTCTGTCAGAGGTTCAAGTATCGCCGATATCTTAGATCAACTTAATATAAATTGTCTTAATGATGGTAGCCCTACAAGATTCAATATTTCAACAGGATATTCCTCATGCATCGATTTAACTCTCTGCGACCCAAAATTAGCTCATTGTCTCAGTTGGGACGCTCAAACCTATACATATGGCAGTGACCATTTTCCAATCCTAATTAGAAACCATAATTATCCCTCATCAGGACCCATATTCATATCTAAGTGGAGAATAAAAAATTCAAATTGGCAAAAATTTTCCCAATATATCGATAATAACATTTCCAGTTTGGATATAACAGACGATGTTAACTCGAATGTAGAACAGTTTACTCAACTTATCTTAAGCGCCGCCTACAAATTTATTGGTAAATCTAAATCTGTTAAAGGCCGATGTCCTGTACCATGATGGAATGACCGTTGTGCTACAGCAATCCGTGAAAGTAAATCAGCCCTAAACCGATACAAAAAACATAAAACATCCGAAAATAAATTAAAATTCAAAATGCTAAAAGCAAGGGCACAGCTAACTGTCAAAACGGCTAAACAATTTTCATGGAACAAATACGTATCGGAAATTAATAGCAATACTCCCCTCTCTAATGTCTGGAACAAAGTTAGGAAAATTTCTGGTTTACATACTTCATATAATTTCACGGGGCTAAAAGAAAATAATAATTTCATAACATCGAGCAGCGATATTGCAAACATTTTTGGAAGACAGAATGACGGTATTAGATTTTTGCTTTGATAAAGTGCAGCAACAACCGTTGATACGTATTTCGACCTCCTTAAGTCTCTTCAGAACGGTATAGCCACTGCTCTAGAGAGCAGAGAGCAGTGGCTATACCGTTCTGAAGAGACTTAAGGAGGTCGAAATACGTATCAACGGTTGTTGCTGCACTTTATCAAAGCAAAAATCTAATACCGTCATTCTGTTTTGTTATTTACTTCGTTGGAAGTACGAGAAACTGAATTCACTACGAATTTTGACTAGGATGAACGGCTTGTGGGATGCAATTTTAGATTCCCTTGCCGATTAATTCATCCAGCTGTTTGTTTCGCAAATTTTAGGAAACACAGTGGTTAAGATTTGAATTCGGTTTCGCTAAGTAGAAATCGTTTGATTTCTCTTTTTATTTTTGGAAGAATCTATCAAGGCCACTCATCGAATCAACAGTATACCGCCAATTTTCTCAAAGCCAAAGAATTCGCCGAACAAAATCCCATTCATCTGTTTGAAGCACAAAACAATTCATTAAACCATTCCATCACTTTTCAAGAGATAAACTCATCTATTTTTAACTTGAAGGACTCTAGTCCGGGGCCTGATGATATTCCTTCAGCATTTCTGAAACATCTCCCTGTTTCAGCCATAACGTATCTCTTAAACATATTCAACAGAATTTGGCTTCACCACCAATGGCCAGCTATTTGGTCAAATGCAATAGTAATTTCTTTCCTAAAAACTAATAAACCTAAATATGACCCAGAATCATATCGACCGATATCTCTGACATCGACAACCTGCAAATTACTAGAAAATATTGTTAACTCCTATTGTTAACTAATTTCTTAATCTCCGAGCAAAATGGCTTTAGACAAGATCGGTCATCCACAGACAACATTTTAGATTTGGAAAGTGAAATACATGAAGCTCTTGCTACAAACCAAAAATTAGTTGCTATATTTTTTGACTTAGAACGTGCATTTAATAAAGCTTGGAAATACAACATTTTAAGACAACTTCATAAATAGAATATTCAAGGTCACTGTCTTGCTTTCATCCAAAACTTTTTAAATAACAGATCTTTTCAAGTAAAAATAAATAATATCTTTTCAAATATTTATAGTTTGGAAAATGGTACACCCCAAGAATCCATACTCAGTCCAACACTATTCGTTTATACGCTGATGACCTAGTGGTATCTATTAAAGGTAAAAATATTTCCTCAATGTCATCAATTCTACAAAACTTTTTAGATACTCTCGAAAATTGGTCCAACTTTACAGGTTTTCAATTTTCAGTAGAAAAATCAATAGGAGTCGTATTCTCTTCAAGCTCCTTGCCACAACCTCCTAACCTAAGAATGTATGAGAAACAGCTGGAATTTAGAGATCACCACAAATTCTGGGGTTTAATCTTCGATTCAAAGTTAACATGGAAAAATCACATATCAGAACTAATCCTTTCCTGCAATAAAAGATTAAATGTTTTAAGATCTCTCTGTAATAAAAACTGGGGCTCAGACCAATCCACTCTACTCCTCCTGTATAAATCTTTATTACGTTCTAAGCTAGATTATGGAGCAATTGCCTATTCCACTGCTAATAAATCTCTACTGAAATCATTAGATATTATTAATAATAAAAGCCTTAGATTAATCTTAGGGGCTTTCCCAACTACACCTGTATCCAGTATTTATGCTCTTTTAGGAGAACCATCGCTACATCACCGCCGCATGTACCTCGCTCTATCACATGCAGCCTCAGTCGCGGGCAATACTTCAAAGCCAATACATCAAAACCCTTTTACAAATAAATATTTAAACTTATTCCAAGATATTCGCTATACTAAAAAACCATATTACGAAAGAATTAAATCCATTCTTCAAAACCTAAACATTAATTTTCCGGAGGTTTTATCCTCGGATATTAAATACCCCGAGCCTTGGCTGATCGATATACCAACTTGCGATGCATCTCTAGAGTATTTAGATAAATCTAATACACATCATTCTCTAATTCGGTCCAAGTTTGAGGCCCTCATAAATAAGTACCCCGACTACCATAAAATCTACACAGATGCATCTAAATCCGAAGACGGAGTGGGGGCATCAATCGTTTCTTCAGAAAACAATCTTCTTTTCCGTTTACCCCCAGCATGCAGCACATATTCAGCTGAACTCTATGCCATATACCGTGCTGTGAAACTTCTTAACGAGCTTACACTCACAAAAGCCCTGATCATAACAGATTCCCTTAGCTCTTTAAATTCATTAAAACACATTTTTCCGAAACATCCTTTTGAAAAGTTGCTAAAATACCAGCTTTCCCAAGCTCATGAACATGGAAGAAGCGTCCAATTTTTATGGGTTCCTTACACGTCGGAATAACAGGAAATGAAAAAGCTGACAGGATTGCACGAGAGGCAATTTTAAGTGATTTGTCGGAGCCGATAGACAAGTGTGTTTCCAGTGACTTAAAAGCTTATTTTAAAAATAAAGTGTTGTGTTTGTGGTGAAATGAATGGTCTCAAACTAATTCCAATTTAAATAAAATCAAAAATAATGTGTCTCAGTGGTTTCCATCGTCGCGCAATAGACGAGAACAAATTGCGGTTGCGCGTTTACGTCTAGGACATAGCAGATTAACGCACTCCTACCTTTTCACAAAGAAAAATCCACCTATATGTGATCAGTGTACCGTCCGATTAACAGTCGAACACTTTTTAACAATTTGTAGTAAATATGACCAAGAAAGACAGCGCTACAAGATCCCAAACGCTCTACCACAGGCTCTAGGTCCAAACTGTTCCTGTGACAATATAGTGAATTATCTCAGATCCATAAACATTTTGTATAATCTGTAGGTGTTTAACTTAGTTATTTATATTTTGTTCCGTCGCTAATAACCTTTTGGTGGATGCGACATCTTTTTCTAATAAATAAAATCTAATAAATAAAAAAAAAGGCCAACCCTAAAAGTCAGGCCACACGCACTGCAAGAATGTGTATGTGGTGTTGAGTTTGGTAAAATTGATGTTTCTGATATTTGACAATATTTTATTTCCTTACATGACACATCAACCACGCAGGATTATTAGCGTGTATGGATTGTGATACAGAGAACTTAACAACAAAATATTAACCATAGGAATACATAATTAGGAATAAACTTAAATTTATACAAAGTAAAATATTAGATATTTGATAACAGCTTGCAGCCTCTGAGAAAAGCGAAAATATTTTTAGTATCACTGTCTTTTCCAAGAGCACCATTTAATGTTGATGGTATGCTATACATTTTGCGTTGCATATCATACTTGGGGCAGTGCAGTAAGTGAGTCGTATGAGTGTGACCAATCCTGACGCGAGTGAAGGTTACTTGTTCTCTTTTACTGTTAAATTAAGGAATCTTTGATGATTAATATCAACTTCGTACAGCTTGGTTGGGAAGTTCTTCCACGTATACTGCCATATTGAATTAATCTTTTCTTTAAAGAATGCTTTCAGGTCGGTGTGAAGAGATTTCGTATTCTCTTCTGCGTTTGGGTTAGTAGGTGCATTTTTTGCTATTTTGTCTGCAACCTGGTTTCCTTCGATTCCAGTATGTGACGGTATCTATATAAAATTACATTAAAGCTATTTAATGTTCATCTTTTCTGCATGTTCTAGTTCCTTTTTAATGATAAGGTGTACTGGATGATTACAGTAGAGTTGGTTTAATGCCATTATTGAGCTGAGAGAATATGTAATAATGATATTTCTCTTCTTTTTTTGTTAACTATCAGAACTAGTGCTTTTAGGATCGCATACAGATTAACAGAGAACGTTGTTGTATATGAAAGTAATTTGTAAGCTTCTATATAATCTGATGAGTAGATTGCTGCCACAGTTTTGTCTTCGTTTTTGGAGGCATAGGTGTTAACTTTGAAACGCTACCATATGCTTAATATTTTAAGAAATTCTTGATTAATATTGTTCTGAAGCTATTTCCTTGTGGCATTTTAAAGTATTTACTATTTAAATGGGAATAAGCCACAATTAAAGGTTAAAGTAAATTTATTGACGTTCCAATTTTCACTTCGGAAATCATTCTCAAAATACAAACATTAGTAAATTAAACAAATTTTTTTTTAACAAAATTTGTTTAATCAGTTCGATTTGAAGTTAAGAAACAACTTTTAAAGCGGTCAGCGAATACATTGTATATAACTGGATTATCTTGATTAGACGATACCGCCGCGGCATAAGAAAGACTTAAATTGTCTTCTAAACGCGAGTGGAATCTCTTCAGCTTCCCAGTATAGGGTTTGTATTGGAGTTTTGTGTGGTGTGCTCCTAAGGAAATTCGAAGACCTGTATTTTGAATAACATCTATTGTTTTTAAATACGTTTTTTTGGAGGTGTTTGAGGTAAAAAATTGAGCCGTAGTCCAGTTTGGAACGTACTAGGGCCTTGTAGATATGTAGTAATGTATAAGAGTCGACACCCTATTTTTTGTTTGTGAGTGATCGTAACAAATTTATTCCAGGCTGACATGTCTTTTTTAAATATTCTAAATGTATCTTCCAAGTTAGTTTTTGGCCAATGATCATACCAACGAATCTAAGTTCGTCTACCTATTTAAGCAGTCCTCCATTTAAATATGTTCTTTGTTGTAGCTGTAGATATTTTTTCGTTATCAATAATTATAATAGGATAGTAATCACTACCGTATGGCTCCAGTAATACATCCTATGAAAGCATATGCGTTATTAATGGTTCTCATATAGATAAGTCGATAGCAGAACCTTTACCCGTTCTTATGTCGAAACGGGTGTCTTGTCCATCATTAAGTACATTTAGGTTGAATTTTTTCAGAAGGGATTCTAGTTTTCTACCGAGATTCGTTAATTTTTTTTTAACCCCATAAAGGGTTATGTGCGTTAAAGTTTCCAAAAATTAGTCGTGAAGTAGGTATTTGATCTAAGAGGTCCGATATTTCGTTATGCTTAAATTCTTGGTTGGGGGGAAAATATGTGTTGCATAAGGAAAAGGCAGTTAGGTTTTTGATTCTGACTGCAATTACCTGGAACTTTGTTTCTAATGGTGTTTCTAAATGTCCTTTATGTATATCGCCACTCCTCCGCTGGCTATTTTAGCATGTTGTCGATTTTTAAAGAAACAATTAAAGTTTTTTAGTTTATGTACAGTGTTGCTTTTAAAATTAGTTTCTTGTAAACATATAATCATTGGCCTGTATTTTGAGATTACTATTTGCAACATTGCTAAATGGCTGTAATATTCATTTAGATTCCATTGAATTAAACTGCTGAATATTATTATTATGTTAGTATGTGTGTATGGAGGTATCGCTGTCTGCCTCGATTTGGAAGTTTGGATCAATTTGTCAAAGAATTTTATTTCTTATTTGGGTGCATCTACTTTTAATCTTTCTGTCATTTAGTTTAAAGTATATTTTTGTCAGTAGATCTGTGACTTTAGAAATTTCATTGGTATATATTCTTGCAATACTTAGTGGGTCCGAAGATCCTGTGCAGTTTCGAAGAAATCTATTAGTTGTTCATAGTTTAAGGGATAATTGGAATTTTGGTCACTAAATAATTCTTCTGTTGGTTTCAACATTTCCTCTAGTGTCTTTTTGGTTTCATTTATTGGTTTTCTCTTTGTTTTTTGGTAATTCAAATATGTGTTCTAATGAAGGAGTTGGGAACGGTGTAGAACGCTCAGAAACTGTGTGTTTTTGTGGTGCTGAATCTGTTTCTATTTAATTAGTTAGGAGTTTTGTACTTGGTGTTTCATGTTACACAGTTTGTTCGTTCAGTTAAGTTTGCTTTTGTTGGATGGCACTAGTTACTTCTTTAGTCACCTGATTGTTACTCTTTTCAATAGGATTCTGCTTCTATATTGTGAAGTATAAAAGTTGTGTCGCCTGATACAGATACCTTTGCTGGACAGTCTTTTGCTAAGTGCTTGGTATTTTTGCATATTTGGCAAGTCTGAGTATCTGAAGATAAGTATATTCTTTATGATGTCTCCTTATGAGTAATACCAAAGAATCCGTTAAGGTATGTTTGGTTAAAGGGGATATGTAGGTTTGCCGCCTGAGGCTTAATTCCTGCTGGAATTCAGGACTTGAAGTCCCTATCCGTAGAGAAGATAGGGGTGACAAAAGTTTGACACCAAGTGCTTGCGGTTCAGATTCTAAGATTAAGTGTATAATGGACGGACGTACGTTAGAAAGTACTGGTCGTTGGCTGGGGGTGATGTGTCGACGTGCTTGTAAGAGTTGTTGATTAATGTTGATTTTTCCGTGGTTGGTAATAAAATCATCGACCAATTGTTCATTTGCTAAGTAAATGAATATTCTGTTGTTGGATAGCCTTAAACAGAAAATAATATTAATTGGTCGAATTATTAGGCTTAACCTCTGAAGGTAATCTTCAATTTTAGTGTTGCGTCAAACACGATTGTTTGATTTCTTGACGGAAAAACACTAGTAGTTGGTTGTCTGGTTACGAAAGAGTAACTTGTAGGTTGTAGAGGTTGTTGGTCTGGTACAGAACTAGGTTGAGTTGACGTAGATAAGGATGCCATGATGTGGATATTAGTATTTGTATGCCAAAATGTTAATTAATTGGGGCCAGAAAATACTGGCCTATTTATATAGGTGTCGATATTAGTTGAAATAAAGGTACCATGCCAATGTTTATCATTAAAATAAAACACATTCACAAAACGCGTTTTTAAACTTTGCAAAAACAGATAAACGAATAATTAGAATTTAACGTGCTTACTCGTTGGCTATTCTGATAAGACTCTTTGACAATATTTGAATTGCCAAAATTTTTATTTTGTGATTTGATGTTTCAAAAACAAATATTTTAAAAAAATAAAGTTTATTAAAAAATGTACTCAGTTGAGGAGATAGTAACAATAATAAAAATATTTTATTCTGGCAATAGTGCGCGGTCCTTATTTAGCGTAAGATAACCCAATAGATAAATTCCAAGTCATTTAATAATTCAAAGGATTTTACAAAATTTTAAAAATACTGGGCACGTGGTTTCTAATTGTATCCATACAAATAATATTGCTGAGGTACCAAGAAATTTAGGAGATCAAATTGAAATAAATGTAATAAAAGTAGTTATAGAAAATCTTACAATAAGTTCTTGGACCATTGCAGACCAGTTTAATATTCATAATTCTACGGCCTTAAAAGTTTTGAAAGAAAATAAATTCCGTGCTTATAAATTTCAATGTCATCAAGATATAAGAGAAGGAGATGCTTAGAGACGTGCGGAATTTTGTTCTGAAATTTTAGAGACGGCTAATGCAAACAGACAATTTTTTAAAAAACATTTTGTTTATTGATAAATGTAGGTACATTTACATTAAATAATGAAGCAAATATTTAAAATAACAGGATTTGTTCGACAAGAAAGCCTGAGGATAATATCGAAAGCCATACGCAATATCGTCGAAAAATAAATGTCTGGTTAGTAATATTAAGACACAATATTATTGGACCATTTTTCTATGGGGAAAATTTAATTTCAAAAAAGTTTTTAGACTTGCTACAAGAAGAGATTTTACCGATACTTGCAGAAATAGCTCCAGATGTACAAGAAATTTTATCTTTATTTTTATTTATTTTATCATTTAGATCTAGCTCTAAATGATTATTTTATCTGGGGGCATCTAAAATCAAAAATTTATTCTGGCCAAAAGTATACAGATATTGAAGAATTAAAAATGCGAATTATTGAAGAGTATGCCAAAATAGCGTCACGCGTTCTGGTTAACGTTAGACGAGAATTTTACAAGCGATTGGGATACTGTTTAGTGCAAAATGTTGGATTGTTTGAACATTTGATATAGTTTTATGTTTAGAAATTATCATAAACTATTTTTAGGAATAAGGATCACGGTAAAACTATATTGCAATTATTTGAATTGTTGTATACCCTGAAATTGGATGTAAGTGTAATATAATATCTTACGTTAAATAAAGATCAGGCAGTGCTCGCACTATTACCTGAATACAAAATTATTGTAATTTTTCGCCAAATGAGTATATTTCAGCAACTTCATTGTTTTGTAAGCAATATATTATAAATAATTATAGTAATATAATTATTATTTACAAGGTAATATTTATTGTTTATTAGTAGAAGTATTAAGTATAATTTAACTTAATCATAAAATTAAAATATTGACATTTCAAATATTGTCAAACATCTTACAAACAAATGATCTATCTTATGATTAAACGCAATACGTCATGCACATTCTTGTACTACGTTTGACCTGACTTTTAGGGGTGGCCTGAGAAATGTATTATATTTTTGCAGAATTTTGGAGTACGTTTAATTCGTAGAACAATTTTAACATTTGTTTTTAATACAGATTTCAGTCCTCTACAAATAGATTCAATACATTTGAGTGTTACCGACTCGAGCCCTACGGCTTTCTGGAAGTGTCGCCTATGACCATAATAGACTTTGTTTACCAGGCTGCGCTAAAGGGACAACTCTAATCTAGAGATTACATATATATATACAATAGCACTAAAGGCCTTAGAGGCCCATGGCTTAAAAAGTTTGTTCTTTCTTCATTTTCGCTTTTCTTTATGTACTGAGATCTTCTCTGGCTCGATATGTGATTTTTCTCCATTCCTTCTTGTTATTCATTTTTCTTTTCTGGCCTTGTAGTCCAATTTCTTCCATATCTTTTTCTACCTCCTGATTCCATCTATTTTTTGGCCTTCCTTTTCTCTTTTTTAAAGTTATAGTGTAGTTCATTACCCTTTTTGAAGTCCTCGTGTTCGGCATCCTTTCTAGGTGACCTCGCCATCTTAGTCTCTGTGCCTTTATGACTCCTATTATGTTAGGTTGATTATATAATTTCTTTAACTCATCATTTGATCTTCTTATCCATAAACCGTCCCTTATTATTCCTCCATATATCTTCCTCAGGATTTTCCTTTCCCATATCTCCAGTAAATTTTGTTCATTTTTTGTCATTGTCCATGTCTCACTGCAGTACGTTACTATTGGTTGTATAGTTGTTTTGTATAACTGTATTTTTGCCTTTCTTGATAAAAACTTGCTTTTCAACATTCCACTAAGAGCATGTACACTTCTATTGCCTGCCATTATTCTAGCTTGTATTTCTTCTTTAATGTTAGGTTTGCGTGATATTATTGTACCTAGGTATGTAAATCTTTCTACCATTTCGAATTCGTATGATAATCTTTCTTTTACTTCTACTTTAAACTTTTGTCCATCCCTGAACTGATCATCTGTCCACTGCATACATTTTGTTTTAGTTTCATTTGTGTAAAGTCCCATTTTCTTTGCTGCTTTTACTATTCTCTGTACTATCTCCTGTAGCTCTTTTTTTCCTCTTGCCAGCAACACTATATCATCCGCAAATGCCAAAACTTGGTGTCTTTTATGATATAGGAGTCCTTCTCTATTGATTTTCGCTTCTCGCATTATTTTTTCTAGGCATAAATTGAAGAGTAATGATGACAAAGGATCGCCCTGCCTTAATCCTTCGTTTACTATAAATTTGTCCGATACATGATTGTTTACTTTGACTCTGTTTTCTGTATTCTCTAAAGTAAGATGTATCATGTTACGCAACTTTCTGCTAACTCCCAGTTCCTCAAGGGTCTCTTTTAATTCCTTCCTTTTTATTCTATCGTATGCTTGCTGGAAGTCGATGAATAGCGCTATCGTTGGTAAGTTGTGTTCATAGCTTTCTGCTTGTAATTCTCTGATTATGAATACTTGGTCCGTTGTGCTTCTCCCTCGTCTAAATCCGCATTGGTATTCGCCTATTATATTTTCAACTTCTTTTTCTAGCTTATCTTTTATGGATTTTGATAGGATTTTATATACGGTATTTAGTAACGCTACTCCTCTGTAATTACTGCATTCTGTTTTGTCTCCTTTTTTGTGTAATGGGCAAAAAATGGCTTCCTTCCAATCTTCGGGTATTCGTTCTTTTATCCATATCTCCTTTATGATCTTGTATATCCAATTATTTAGCAGTTTTCCACCATATTTCATCATCTCTGCTGTTATGTTATCGCTTCCAGGGGATTTGTTGTTTTTCAGATTTTTTATGATTTCCTCGATTTGTTCTTTGCTGGGTGAATTATCTTCTATGTCTTCTAAGTGTTCGATTCTTGCTTCTGTTTCCACGTATTCTCTTTGGTTTGACTTATTATTGCCATTTAGTAATTCATCTAAATACTCTTTCCATCTTTCGGCAATTTCTGTTTCCCCGCTTATATTATTTCCTGCTTTGTTTTTGACGAATATGGGTTTTTGTTGGAAACCTTTTTTTTCATTTCTAGCACCTTGATATAGGTTTTTTATTTTTTTATTTCTGTAATTCTTTTAGCTTATTTTCTATGTGTTTTCTCTTCTTTTCTCTCAGCACTCTCTTTACTTTTTGTCTTTGCTCCCTATATCTATTCTTTGTCTCTGTTGTTTCTTTCGTGATCATTTCAATCCTTAATGATTTTCTTATTTCTATTTCTTTTTGGCACTCTATGTCGAACCAGTCTTTCCTCTTTTTATTCTCTTGTTTGTTACATTCTTTTGCTGCTTTGTTCATTATTTGCTTTATGTTTTCCCATTTGTTCTCAGTTTGCTCTTCTATTTGTATCTTTTTTAGTTCTCTTTCCATTGTTTCCTCGTATATGTCTTGCTCTTTCTTTGTTGCTAATCGAATTGGGTTATGTATACATTTCTTTTTTTTTATTTTGTTTTTGTTTTCTGGTATCAGTTGCTTAATTTTGATGCCCACCATGTAATGATCTGAGTCGGCGTCTGGTCCTCTGTATGTTCTTATCTTCTTTATACATTGCTGTTCTTCTTTTTCGATTAGCACGTGGTCTATTTGGTTTTTAGTCTTTCTATCTGGCGATATCCAAGTTTCCTTGTGTATTTCTTTTCGTTCGAAATATGTGCTCATTATGATCATATTTTTTTCTCTTGCGAAATCTATCAGGAATTGTCCGTTCTCATTAGTTTCATTGTGTTTACTATATTTTCCTATTGTCGGTATAAATACTTCTTCCTTCCCTATTTTGGCATTTGCGTCGCCTAGAATAATTTTCATATCATATCTGGGTATATTTTCGATTGTTTTGTTTAATTCATTGTAGAAACATTCTTTGACATCATTATCTTTTTCTTCTGAAGGCGCGTGAATATTTATGAGGGTGATTTTTTGGTATTTTCCCTTGAACCTGATACTACATATGCGGTCTGATACTGGTTTAAACTCTACTAGTGCTTCTTTTAGCTCTTTTCTTATCATAAAACCTGTGCCTAACGTTCGATTCTTTCCACCGCTGTTAAAAAACATTGTATCTTCTATTTCTAATATATCATTTCCCAGTTGTTTCGTCTCCTGTAAAGCTACTATGTCAAAATTGAACTTTTCGATTTCTCTCGCTAAGTGTTTAAGTTTGCCTTCTCCATATGTGCCTCTTACATTCCATGTTCCCAAAAGTAAGTGTTCTTTTCGTAATGTTTTCTTGTGTTTTGGTCCCGTTATCATTTTTTTCCTCTTTTTTCCTTTTTTCGTATTATCGCTAACCTTGTTCTGTGCTTGTTTCGTCAACTTTATTCCAGTAGTACATTTAGTTGCTAGTTTTTTGATGTTTTTTTACATATTGCGCCTTCTTTGTCATTCCACTTCCATTCGCTGTTATTCACCCATATTTTTTTTACTCCAATCTTGACTTCATTTCCTTTATTTCTTTCTTCTTGAGCAATGTTTCTAATTGTTTTCTGTATTTCTTGTTCTTTTGTGGTTGCATCTTCGTTGATATATATTTTGTACTCTTTAATTTCTTTTAACTTGTGCTTTTTTTCCATTATTTTTCTTTTTTCTTCCTGGTTTTCCAATTCAATTAGGCATGTTTTTTCGCCTAACTTGTGAGCATTCCTTATTTTAACCTCTACTCCTATATGTTGTTTGATGAAATTATTGATTGTTCCTTTTAACCTTGCTTGCTCATATGTGTCTATCTTTAGGCCGTACATAACTATGTTATTTATTCGTCGGTGTTTTTCCATAACTTCCATGTTTTTTGTTATTTCTCTGAGTTCCTCCTTGATCTCTATATTTTCTTGTTTTAGTTCTGAATTTTCTTTTCTCAGCTCTCTGTTTTCCATTATGAGCTTTTCTATCGTTTCCTTGCATTCTTGTTGATTTCTTTTTATTTCCTTAATATCATCGGTGAGGTGGCTCACCATTATTAGTAATTGATCAATTTTTGTTGCCTCATTTTTTTTCTCTGGAGTTTTTGTTGGTGTTCTCGAAAACTTCTTGCTCTTTCTGAAAATGTTATCTTCTTCCTCGCTGTCTTTATATCTGTCCTTCCTTTTTGCCCCTCCTTCTGAAAGTGTATCATCACTGTCTAAATTTTTCATATATTTTTCCATTTTCCGGCGCCAAACACTGTCTTCCACCTCAACAGTTCAGAGAAGACAGCGTTTACCGTATTTATTTTATGTTTATTAACCGTTGTTATTTTTCTGTGTCTACCCCGAAAGTCTACTCACAACGGCAACGTCGCAATTTCAAAGGTCAGAGTTTCGTTTCTATGCTTTGATGTTAATTAGGCTTATCAATTACAGCGATCTTACTTTTTATAGGGCCTTGGTGTTTTCGGATGTAATTTCACCGATTTTAAAGTTTTTTCTTAGCACTCTCCTTCACTTAATGTCTTATATTGTTCACTGGATATTTTCAATAATTTATTTCCCGTTACAACTCTCAGAAATTGAGTTTATTGCAGACGACAAATAAAATATTTGTTTACGTTTTGGTTACCGTGTTGCCAAATATCCTAGAGATTACATAATAAACCTAAAAGTGGAAGGGTGGAAGGGTGGAAAAGTGCCCACTCATATTGAACCTAACCTAACCCACTCTGATTGTTGCAAATTGTTTATAATATATATTGTTGATTATTAGTACGTCTTAACTGTCATCCAATTGATTCCAGTTGGTTCATTAGCTTTTCGTAATAAATTATATTTACCGTCTTTTGATAATTAATAAAGCTCACGTATATAGCAATTAACGTCCCTACATCTGTGAAAGAAAACTTAAACTGCGAACAGAGACTCACTCATAATACCGCGTCTCTGAACCCAAATGTTGGGTTTATCATATATGCCTTGCATTTTTATGTATTATTTTGTGGACTATTTTCAGGAACGTTTTTAAAATGGCTCTATAGCTTATTATTCTGTAGTTTTCGCACTTCTTTACTCAGCCTTACTCTCATTTATATTTTTATTATTACTGCTCCTACTGCCATTTTGATGACTGGTCGTCTATTATGGCCTTTTGATTTTTGCATGTTGATGTTATTTCTGTCGTCCTAAAATGTAGTTGCATAATTCTTACAAATTATTTTTGTTTCTTCTATGTCAATTATTAAAAACTATTAATACCCATTTTCAAAGAAAATATATATTGATTTGAAAGGCATCTGGCAAATCCCATGAAGACAGAAACTTAACCAGATAGATCATGAACTAATTTAAGCTAAATTGTAAAAACACGTTAAAAAAGTAAGAAGTTACAGAGGTGCAAATAATGACTTTGATCAATTCTTAGTTGTAATTAGTATAAAATGTTAATTACAAAAAATAATAAAAACAAAAAATTTGCAGTTCGACAATATAACATGAATTTTACAGAACACATACTAAAGGATGACCTTGCTCTTTTGGGAGAATACTTTCGCAAATAGAGGATACGGCAACGAAAACAGTTGTGTGCTAATTTCATCTAAATAATGTCTAAGCCAACAGAAAGCTCTCCGTACATTTTGAAAACAAACTGCTTACTCACAACTCAACACCATACTTACTTAGAGGAACTCTAACATAGAGGACATAACCTTTAGTTTTAAATTTACATATCTTTTTTTAAATGTGCCTATCTTCTAGAAATGTTGGCGACTACATTAACCCATCTTATTCTATTCACAGCAGCTCGAAATAGATCTGTTGACGTTGGACCAGTCCACTTCCTAAGATTGGCGAGCCAGGATGTATGTCTACGTCTAGGGCCTCTGCTATTCTCAATCTTGCCTTGTAGAATCAACTGTAGAGGTCAAAGTAAGCCAATTTTCTGTGCTTTACGGTGTTAATAATTTCTTTGACTTTTCTTAGCCTCTGGAGAATAGTTATGTTACTTGTAATGTGTGAGACCCAGTGTACGTTATAAAACATCCTCCACATACGTCGGTAGCACATTATTTCAAGTGCCTCTAATCATTTTATGGCATATTCTGTAACGCTAAGCTTTTTACTCCATAGAGGAGAACACTAAAGACGTAACATCTAAGAATTCTTATGAGTGTATTGATACTTAAAGATAAGTGGCAGAGAATATTTCTAAGGCTGCTGAAAGAGCTTCTGACTTTTTCAATAGTTTTATTTCGTAGCTGTGATCCCAAGTATCCTAAATATTGCAGCCCAAATAGCATATTATTTCCACTCTTTCTAACGGTGTATCGTTGTAATTTGGGCGTTTATGTTGGTGTTCTTACTAATAATTATTATTTTTGTCTTCTTGCAATTTAGTTTTAGGCCATGTTTGCGACATGTTTCTACAATGTTATCCATCATCCTTTGGAGCCCCTGCGCACTATCTGCTATCAACACTGTATCGTCTGCATATCTAATATTGTTTATAAGTTGGCCATTTACAGCAATCCCATCTTCTGTTTCGTCCAAGGTCTCTCTAAAGATGTCTTTAGAGTATATCTTAAATAATGCCGGTGACAATATGCAACCCCGTCTAACTCCTTTTTCGACTGTGAAGATCTCTGATAATTCATTTTCTAATCTCACTGTTGCTTTTTGTTGGAGATATAAGTTTAAGATCAGTCTTATATCCTTACCATCGAGTCCTGATGTTTTTAGGATATCGATTATTTTTCCATGTTAGGCTTTATCAAATATCTTCTTGAAATTCACCTATTACCTATTTAATATCACCTACAAAGAACTACAGCAAACCTAAAAACGACTCAATAGCAAATTCACAAAAATAGTTGCCCAATTAAACCAGAGATTTATATGATCGCAGGTACCGTTAGACCAACACCGAACTATTGGCTTTCCATTATCAGGTACATCCCACTGAGGAAAGTACGAAGAAGTCATTCTCTTCAAAAATTCACACTAACTATCAAGTATCCGTCTACCTTTACAAGCTTAATAGCAAAATAAATAGACTGTGTTCTAGATGTCCTCCATTGTTAAAGCCCACCTCCTTACTTACATCAAGAACATGTCACGTATCGATTAAAAAACACTAGGTTTTTACTGCCCTGTAATACATGGACAACGATAAACAGAACAAGAACGAACAGCGGTAGGTGTGCTGATAGGTTACATAAATTGGGAAAGCCCCCAAAAGCTGCTTTGTGGAGATTTTGATGGGTTTCTAAATGCAACCAAAAATGTTTTACATTGCATTGATATATTAGATTTTCGTTTGTAATACTAACTTTAACATTTTTCATGTTTTAAGTGCATTAGCATTTTCCTATTTTTATTTGTACCGTTCAATTATGTAAGAGATGTAAGAAAAACCTAGGAAAGCTAACAAATATGAAGAGCCAAAATCATAAGCAGTAGAGCAAATGTAACAGAGTAGTAACACAAACAACAGAGCAAAAGATACCTACACAGAAAAAAAAATGTAAATTTGATCATGTAAAATGAAAAATGTAGAGCACCATTTTGACTTAAAAAAATACTTAGATAGACATACTTATAAATAGAAACTGACGAAAATAAGATCAAACAAAAACTTCTATTTTGAAAACGGTTTCGAATATGGAAATATCAATTTCAATAGTAAAAGTTCTATAATTGTGGATATTTCTTATTATTATATACTTTATAATAACTAATTCGAAGCATATAGTCTCTTGTTTCCTAAGGAACACCAAGCACGACATTAGAATTATATTCAAGAGTAAATTATAATATTATATAATTATAATAATTATAATATTATATATTATTTTTGGTATACTAAAACTGTTCTCAAACAAAATGAATCACTGAACATGATTCCGATATGGTTACTAAAATGTTTGCTCTCAGAGGTGTCCAAAAACGTAATTAATGCATTCTTCAAAAATAAGCAAACATAAACAATATTATATTACTCTACATCTAAAATAAGTTTGTTGATCTATGGTTAAAAGGTATTGGTACATTTAAAACGCATCTTTTAAAAACTACTCACTTGATTTTACCTGTCTGTCAATACTAGTCTTAAATGCTAGTTCCTAGTAAACGATATCATATTCTGTAAATAAATAAATTGTATAAAATACTTACAGCTAATTTTTGTTTGGTGTCATCGCTCCGAGGTTGTCTTTCTTGTAAGTTGTCGACGTTTTTCGTACGAATTAATTTACTAAATAGAACGAGACCATCCCTACGCAACGCGTCCCGGTCCACTTCCCACATACCAAGCTTCATCTGAAACAATAATTTTATTTTTAGAGAAATATAGCATTCAAAGTAACTCATTTTTTAGCTCAAAATTTGATATTTGTTTATTCGATAAGATACATTATAATGTACATATACATATATATATATATATATATATATATATATATATATATATATATATATATATATATATATCTATATATATATATACATATATATAAGTTATAGAGCGACGCCTATGCGTTTATTCAGGCCTTGGACTTAGGAGTGCTGACATGGTCAAAGATATTGAACTCAAGAGTACTGACGCTATGTTTCGTAATATTGTGCATTGTATAATTGCAATTCTATATGTTTTATTTAACTAATATTTTATCAGTTTAGAATCTGATTTTATTGTAATTAGTCGTTTTAGCTCTAATAAATTCTTTTTTTTAAGGATTTTTGGCATTCCCAAATTTGAGCTATATATAGAAAAGATTATTGCGAGTGAATATTAAAAGTAAAATGTAATGGCATATCTCGCCAAACAGGAAAACAAAAAACAAAATAGGTATATCAATGAGAGGCAACCGTAAACACGTATTTCTGACTACTGGCCGTCTTCAGTACGGTGCAGCCTCCCGTAGTGATCTTTTTCTAAGGTCCTTTTCTAACTTGGCTGCACCGTACTGAAGACGACCAACAGTCAGAAATATATATATATATATATACGGTTACCTTCCATAGATATACCTATTTTGTATTTTGTATTCCTGTTTTGAAAGACATACCATTACCTTTAACTTATATTATATTATTTATATGTATATATATATATATACATATACATATATATATATATATATATATATATATATATATATATATATATAGGTATTTGTATATCCACATAGATAAACACCTAAATTGGGGCCAACATATATGGTCCATATGGTCCAAACGACTACAATTGGGCATGCTTTACAAGAAAATGTACTGCTTTATGAATCGGAAGTCAGATTTAAGTATCCAAAACAAACGTTTTCTCTATAAGGCATCCATATAACCAGTATAAATGTTTCTCTATAAGGCATCCATACAACCAGTATAAATGTACGGGATTCAAATCTAGGTAACTGCCAGTAATACAAATATGCAAAAACTTTAAAAAATCCAATGTAAGGTCCTTCGTGATGTCTGCAATATCCCATGGTATGTGCCAAACGATGCTATTCATCATGACGTAAATGTTGAAACTGTTAAAGGAATAACCGTCATTCGGTGTAAAAACTACTTCAAGAGACAATCATATCATCCCCATCCTCTCGTTAACCACCGTTAGAAACTAAATAAAATTTACTCATTTGTATAAAAGTCAAAAATTTTGCATGTGAACTAAAACAAGGTAAAGGGTGCTTATCACTGGATGTAGCTCCCACATTGACACTTTTTCTATGTCTTTTAGACATATTGTTTATTGTTATATTGATGATAACAGATTGCAATAAATAAAGGAAGTTAAAAAAAATGTAAGATAAATATTGACAAAAAATTACTGAAGGAGTAGAAAAAACTAAAAATAATCTTAAGCTAAATTTACATGAAAAATTATAAAAATATTATTTATTTTCTCAACACACTGAGAAGAGATAAAAATAAAGGGTGTTTTTTTAGAAGTATAGAACTATGAAATGGAATAAAACAATGATGGTTTTTTTAAACTGATATAAAATTAACTTTATTTTAAAGATAATCTTTTAGCATTATAATTTAAATATGATTTCTGGTATATGACCGCCATGATTGGTCGCCGCTAAAATCGCAGCGAATGTTGTCCTTTAAGTGGTCAATCGATTTATGCTTATTGGCATAGACTAGTACCCTCAACATAAAATAGTCTAGTAGTGTTAAATCGCTTGCTTTTGGAGGCCAATTCACGGTCCGAAAGTGAAACCATGAGGTAACCAAACGTTTCCTTCAATAAATCAATTGTGGCAAGAGCTGTATGCCATGTTGCAGCATTTTATTGAAACGACAGCTCCTACATATCATGGTTGTTCAATTGGGGAATAAAAAGGTAGTAATCATTGTTCTATTGCGGTCATCAATGACTGTAACATTCTGACCAGCATTGTTTTTAAAGAACTACGATCCAATGACTCCACCAGACCATAAAGGACACCAAACAGTCAAATCCACAAGGAATCTAAGTTCCTGTAAATGGCTGTATACCATATATAACAAAAAATTTTATTAAAAATCCTGTATAAAAGGCATATAATTTCAAAACCCAATCGGGCAATATCACAAAACGTTTTCGGAATCCATATTCCATCATCAGTGCACCTAAAAAGTATATAACCAATTAATTAAAAAGAACGTGAGATTTAAATTTTGACCAAGTTTAATACAAAATGTGGTTAATACTTACTAGGTGGGTATACATGTATTGAGCTACTAAATATGTGGGTAAAAACCCGTTAAAAATTGTTTTTTAAAGGCTATAGCGGGATAAGATGGTCAAAATTGCACCATGCTCGATTCAGTTTTGGGTCTGGCTATTCGAAAGGACATAATTAAAAACTCACTTAGTTAAATTTTCAAGCCCCTAGGTGCCTCTGGGGGTTCGCTATGGGCAAAAACGTATTTAAACAAAAAAAATTTTTTTAGACGCTGTATTGCTGCAAAAAATCTGAAAAAATTTATGAAAGCGTATTTTAATAATACAAAACTGTCTGATTTTTTTCAAATTTTTAGCTTAAAAATTGAGCCCAGGAAAATTTTTTGAAATTTTCAGTGATATTTTAGGTTATGTTGGAAATTTTTGGCCAACTTTAAAACAATGTTTTTTTATGTGTTTTTTTTCGTTCTTTCGAATGGCATAGGTATTATTATCATTTTCAACATGGAAAATGCCTAAAAATCGAAAAAACTGCTTTTTTTTTGGCAATTTTCTGAAGTATTTGACTCATAACCTCGGCAACATACACCTAAATTAATGGTAATTCATATTTTTATATGTATTCTTACATTTACAATCGAAATAAGCTATTAAAACTATTATTTTTTCATACACCTAAATTAATGGTAATTCATATTTTTGTATGTATTCTTACATTTACAATCGAAATAAGCTATTAAAACTATTATTTTTTCCTACAGCATGCTCCAAAAACCGAAAAACCCCTTTTTTCGGCGTTGTTTTTAAGCTTTCGCTATATAACCTCTAAATTCAGTGTCTAAATGAATGGTAATTTACATTTTCACATGTATCTTTCCCTCTACAATCAAAATCAGCTATTCCAATCATTAGTTTTATCTCACAACATTCTCAAAAACACTATGTCCAAACATGGCCGACAGAAGGCTAAGAAGAAGAAGAAGAGCGATGAAGAAGAAGATGAAGATTAAAAAAAATTAAAAATACAGAGAATGTTGAATTCCAGTAAAGTGGATAACAAATTGGCTAAAGAGGCTGAATCAGCAAGGCGGTCTAGACGAAGTACGATGACAACTAAGATAACATCGCGAGAAATTCTCGTTTTTCCAGAGATGGCAGAGAGAGACCTCAAAATATTTTTTTCGAGTACGTACCAGTTAGGTCAAGCTGTATGTTACCTAGCTACGTTATTGTTATTGTTGAGTTATTGAACGATAGAAACGAAATTAATTTAGAATACATCCGAATGAAACCGAATATTATCAAGGTTTTGATACAATCCAGACATATCAAAAAAAAATTATAAATGTTACATTGAGTATAAGCCGGAATCTATTGCCTATAATGCAATTTTACTCGTGCGATTGTACTAATGGATTGAGAACTGTTGGATCCTGCTCACATGTTGCTGCTATTATATATTATTTAAGCAATGCTAGGTACAAATCGGACATTATTAGCTATTAGCTTATTAGCTAAATTTCTTTCAGAAATATTTGGTGAAACGGAGATTGATCCGGTAATCGACGAGGATAGTGAGGAAGATTAATACAATGTAATTATTCTGTCATTCAATGTATCTAGATTAAATAGAATATTGTAAATATAGATTGTTAATTAGTAAATATAAATATGAATTTTCTTTCCCTCTAAAAAAAATATTTTGTTTTCCTGCTTACGATCAGCTGTAAAAATTAATTAATAGATATCGAAAATATGGTCCATTTTTCAGAGTCTTTTGAGGTTATGTAGTAAAAACATGGAGAAAACGTGGTTTTTCGGTTTTTGAGAATGTTGTGAGATAAAACTAATGCTTTGAATAGCTGATTTTGATTATAGAGGGAAAGACACATGTTAAAATGTAAATTACCATTCATTTAGACACTGAATTTAGAGGTTATATAGCGAAAGCTTAAAAACAACGCCGAAAATACGGGGTTTTTCGGTTTTTGGAGTATGCTGTAGGAAAAAAAAATAATAGTTTTAATAGCTTATTTTGATTGCAAAGATAATAATACATATAAAAATATGAATTATTATTAATTTATGTGTATGTTGTTGAGATTATGAGTCAAAAACTTCAGAAAAATGCAAAAAAAAGCAGTTTTTTCGATTTTTAGGCATTTTCCACGTTGAAAATGATAATAATACATATGCCATTCGAAAGAACGGAAAAAAACCCATAAAAAAACATTATTTTAAAGTTGGCCAAAAATTTCCGACATAACCTAAAATATCACTGAAAATTTCAAATATTTTTCCTGGGCTCAATTTTCAAGCTAAAAATCTGAAAAAAATCAGACAGTTTTGTATAAATAAAATACGTTTTCATGAATTTTTTTAGATTTTTTTCAGCAATACAGCGTCTAAAATTTTTTTTTGTTTAAATACGTTTTTGCCCATAGCGAATCCCCTGAGACACCTAGGGACTTGAAAATTAAACTGAATGAGTTTTTAATTATGTCCTTTCGAATAGCCAGACCCAAAACTAAATCGAGCATGGTGCAATTTTGACCATCTTATCCCGCTATAGCGTTTGGTTTACATTATATGGTGATAAATTCTATGATGTTAAAGTTACCAGTTTATTTGGTAACATGGCAACGTATGACTCCACGTAAAGTTGCTGGTCCTGAGACGATGTGTCTGACCTCTATACCGAATGTTTTTCATGCTTCTTTTCAACACCTCTAAATTCAGAGTAGATTATTTGTCATCCCACTCCTAAACTATTCAGTTCTCATTTTACTTATCCACATATCTCCCTCAGGGTTTGGTTTCGGATCTCTGGAGACCCCAGCCTTCTGTATTCTTTCCTCTTCTCATCTTTTTAAAAACATCACAACTTCCTCTTTTACTTAAATTTAACAGAGCCACCCACAACCATTTCATTTTTACAGTTCTTGTTAAGATATACCAATAGTCTGTTAAGCTCATGAGCTTATAACTTATCCTTGTATATTTCTCATGTACCTAGTGTTGCTTTATAACAGATAGGGCCTTTTCTTCTTAAGTTATAAGTTGAGTACTATACGATCATCATATTACAAAAACCACGTCCCAACTATCAATTTTTGTTCATCTCATATATTTGTGAACACACACAAAACAACAAACCAACTTCTTCCGTGAACACCTAATCAGTTATTTACGTCCATGAACTTAAAAAGTTTTACATTTACCAGGTACCAAATGTTGCTTTTTAACATACAGGGTCTTCTATGCTTAAGTTATAAGTTAAATATTACATGAACATTAGATTACATAAGCTTTTATTTTATTCACTCAACACCACCTCCAAATATAAAATATATCAATTCCTATTTTACCAATCAACAATAAAGTTTCAAGAATCCAACTTCCCACATATATCTATTTTCCATTTTTCAGGTACCAAATGTTGAGAAAACATAAGGGGCCGTATATTAGAATCTCTAATTCACACTACTTTAAGACGTATGTATAGTTGGTTGCCTAACAATACCCGTACATTTTTCTCACCACATACATTAATTAATAAAATAATTCCCACCATATTATTAAAAATAAATTCAGGACAAATTAACAACTTAAAACAACAACATTGATGGTTGCTACTGTTACATTATTTTAATTTTTACTTTTTCAATTTTTAAATAACGTTGGCTTCTGTCTTAATTGGACTAACACATAAAGTTACACTGACTGCTTTGTTCGGACTTTCGTCCTAACTTGTCAAGATTGTCATTTTAATCAGTTGCTTTCATCAGGTCCTCTTAGACACATCGTCTCAGGACCAGCAACTTCACCTGGAGTCATACGTCGTCATGTTACCAAATCCACTGGTAACTTTAACATCATAGAAATTATCACCATATAATGTAAACCAAATTTAAAACTCTACCTGGGGTAGGATGAGAAACGGGTGGATTGAGTAGCACGAAAATCACCTTACTGCAGCCGGTCTCCAGCCCGGATAAAAGAGGTGGGTTGAGCGGAGGGTTAACTACCCACCCTCGGAAAAAGAAACTAGTTATGAAAACTGCAAGTTTGCCTCGGAACCGGACAGATGAACACAAAAAACGACAAATGCAATGCAAAAGGACTATGAATATCGGAACTTGGAATGTCCAAAGTTGGTACAGACCTGGAGCTGCTATAAATGCTGTGGAGCAACTGGAAAACATAGAAATGGATATAACAGCAGTCCAAGAAATAAGATGGCCAGACGATGGTAATATAAAAATAAGTAAATCCACCATCTTCTTCAGCGGTAACAAAAACGGAAGACATGAATTTGGAACGGGCTTTGTGATTAGAGACAGCCTAGTACAGAATATACTAAATTTCAAACCTATAAACGAAAGGATATGCTACATACGAATGAAGGGAGAACGATACAAGATTTCGATTATCACTGCGCATGCACCAACGGAAGGGAAGGATGAAGATATCAAGGATGACTTCTACGATGCCCTGGAAAGAGAGATAAATACGATGCCCAAACAAAATATGCGCATACTCTGCGGGGACTTTAATGCTAAAATCGTCAAAGAGCCTAGCCTATACCCCACAATAGGTAAACACAGCCTCCACAATATATCTAACGACAATGGCTTAAGACTCACAGAAACTGCAGCAGCTAATAATATGCTAATAAAGTCAACCATGTTTCCGCATAAAGACATTCATAAGCAAACCTGGGTCTCGAACGACCATATTACGCGCAACCAAATTGACTACATCATTGTAGATGCCCGTCATGGGAACAATATTATAGACGTAAGAAGCCTGAGAGGAATAGACGAAAACACAGATCATTACTTAGTCAGAGCAAAAGTTAAATCCAGAATATCTAGCCACAAATACAATAAAACAACAATAAACCCACAATGGAATATGGACGAAATGCACGCAAATGAACATGAAGTAAAACAAAATAGTGCCCATCCACAAAAAAGGGGACAAAACAAAATGCGCGAATTATAGAAAAATTTCACCCCTAAACACGGCATATAAAACCCTCTCAAACGTCATTCTTAGTAGTCTAATCCCTTATGCTGAAAATGTCCTAGGCGAATATCAAGCCGGTTTTAGGGCAAACAGATCAACAATAGATCAACTATTCACGCTGAGACAACTTCTAGAAAAGGGTTGGGAGTATAACAGACCCATACACAATCTTTTCATAGACTTTCGACAGACATATGATAGCGTAGAAAGAAGCCAAGTATGGAATGCCATGGCGGAGCTCTCAATACCAAAGAAACTCATTCGGATGACCAAAGTTTGTATGGAGGCTGGAATATCTAAAGTACGTGTAAATGATAAACTGTCTTGCAGCTTTGAAATTAACAGTGGACTCAAACAGGATGATGCGTTATCTCCACTACTTTTTAAGTCTGTATTAGAGAAAGCCATGAGGTCGGCCGAAATGACAGAATTGCTATCGGTTCAAGGTCCCAAGCTATTACTCGCATATGCAGATGACATAGATCTCGTTGGAGACTCCATCCTATTCACGAAAGACTTCTTCAACAAGGTGGAAGGAGCAACTAGTGAAGTAGGGCTGAAGAATATTGAAGAGAAGACGAAATATATGTGTATAAATAGAACGACACGAAGAGACAGAATAGGACAAAATGTGACGATTAACACCTTCAATTTTGAAAGAGTAAAACATTTTCAGTATCTGGGGGCCGTAATCACAGCTGACAACGATGTTACTGAAGAAATAAAAGACAGAATCCAATCTGCAAACCGCTGACTATTCGCACTAGATAAGCTCATAAAATCAAAAAATCTTACAATAAGTTCAAAGATCAAAATCTATAAATCCATCGTCAGACCAGTAATAACATACGGATGCGAAACGTGGACCATCGAAAAATACTTAGAAAAATTTTTGGACCTCGCCATGACATTACGACAAACCAGTATAAGATCAGAACCAATATCGAATTAAAAGCACTCTACAATGACGCCGATATTGTCCAAGAAATTAAATCACAGTGACTAAGATGGGCAGGCCACGTGCACAGACTGCATAAGGAGAGACTTGTAAAACTGGTATGGGAAGAGATTCCCACAGGCAAAAGACCACTCGGACGTCCCAGAATGCGATGGAGAGATAACATCAAAGCAGATCTCCGAAAAATGAACATTCCATTTGACCCTAGGTTGATGGAAGACCGAACAAATTGGAAAAAAGTTGTACAGTCAGCCAAGACCCACCCAGGGTTGTAGCGCTACGTGATGATGATGATGATATTTAAAAAACAATTTTTAACGGGTTTTTACCCACATATTTAGTGGCTGAATACATGTATACCCACCAAGTAAGTATTAACCACATTTTGTATTAACCTTGGTCAAAATTTAAATCTCACATTCTTTTTAATTAAGTGGTTATATACTTTTTAGGTGCACTGATGATGGAATATCGATTCCGAAAACGTTTTGTAATATAGCCCGATTGGGTTTTTAAATTATATACCTTTTATAAAGGATTTTTAACAAAAAAATTTACCAAACACTCAGTTTTTTTAAATGTAATAGTTTCTCAATATACACTTGAGAATTATCTTAACTTTAAATTGGGCAGTTTTATTTGTTGACATAGCCATTCAACCAAAAATGAGCGTTAAAAAAAATTGCTTATGAAAATCAGAATGAACATCAATCTCGTTTTGGATTCACTCACCGAATCTACGAATCCATGTCTGGCTAGGTGATCATGTACCTAATTCTTGCATGAGTTTAATATTGTAAGCATGGAAAGCAAGATCTTTCTGCAAAATTTTCCATAAAGTCCATGGACACGTATCCAACCGCTGTGTACGATGGCAACTAGACTGATTCGAATCTTCCTGTATGCTACCCTCTACAGCAGTAACAACTTCTTACTGCTGTAGAGCAGTAACTGCTGAAACTTAATATAACTTGATTAACAGCTGTCAAATTGGCCAATAGTTAAAAAAATGTTACCAACTTACATTTCTATACCTCTAAAAAAACACAATTTAGAAAAACATAATTAGTTTTGTCTCATTATGATTGCCAACCTACGTAGGGAGACGGCAATCTAAGAAGAAGAAGAATTATTTTTGTCTAAACATTCCAACAGATGGTGTTTCAGTATCATTTGTTTGTCAAAAATTGTATAGACTACTTGGAATCCAAATACACTTCCTGTCTCAACTAGCAATTTATATAACATCGATGGTCTAACAAAATATTATTAAATTTGAGTTTATAGCACTAGTCATTCAAACATCTATACTACAAAATACATTAAAATTAAAGACAACTGCCGATTTAACGAATAAAAACAACAAGATAATGATTTTTTTACAAAACATTTATCCCCACCTAAACAAAAACTAACCAACATAGTTATAAAAAAGGAGATACACTTTATACCAACAACAAGAAGGTATATAGAGAAGAACTAGAGGAGGACATATCTACAAGATATAACAGCCAGTGATTCTGGAATATCTATTGTAATCCAGATAAAAATATTTAAGTAAGAAAACTTAAAAAAGAAAAAGAATTAGAAATTAGCTACCACACACGATTTAACTCATTAAATATCTTCTTCTTCTTCAGTGCCTTATCCGGTCCGGATGTTGGCGATCATCAAGGCTATCATGGTTTTGTTGACTGCTCTGCGAAACAGCTCCGCTGAGGTCATCCCAAACCATTGTCGGAGATTTTTCAACCACGAGATACGACGGCGTCCCGGTCCTCTTCTGCCAAATACTTTACCCTGCATAACAAGTTGAAGAATTCGATATTATTCTTCATTCCGCATCACGTGGCCGAGGTACTCAAGCTTACGTTGTTTAATTAAATTAAGCACTTCTTTTTCTTTTGTCATGCGCTGTAGGACCTCAACGTTGGTGACATGGTCCACATAAGATATTTTTAGTATCCTTCTGTATATCCACATCTCGAAGGCTTCGATTCGTTTTTCAGTGGCTTGCGTCAGTGTCCAGGCTTCAACTCCATATAGTAACACTGGAAGAACGTAGCACCTCACTATCCGCATCTTGGTTCCCAAACTGAGATCACTGCAGCACAGCAAGGATCTCAACTTAATAAATGTAGACCGTGCCATTTCAATTCTGGATCTAATCTCTTGAGCGTAGTCCCATTGTACGTTGCGGGTAGTTCCGAGGTAAGTGAATCTGTCGACTCTCTGGATCTCTTCGCTACCTGCCATTAGTGCCCCGGGATCTAAATTTGTACGGCTGACAACCATGAATTTAGTTTTCTTAATATTGAGGTTCAGTCCGTATGTTACGCTCACAGTTCGCACTTGGTCTAGTAAGGCCTGCAGATCGTTTAGGCTGGTTGCTAGTTGCTATTTAAATTAAATATCATTATATATATTCTTCCCATTAGCATTAGCAAAAAATAGACATCTTACAAAGATCCTATTTTTCTTAAATCTTGCTTACTTGGATGTTATTTCCTTTTGGCTAAAAACCTGGCGAATTAAAGCAAATGAAATTAAATATTTAGGCTGGCCTAGATATTAACCTCGCGAAAACAGAGTACCTATCTACTATCTACAAGTGAAGAAGACATAGAAGATCTACAGATTGATAACAACGTAACAATCAAAGAAAAGGATAAATTCAAACACCTGGGGTTTATAATCACGAAAAATGCAACAACAGAGGAAAAAATTACACAAAGATTAGGACAAACAAGAATAGCAATCCGACAACTTAACTCAGTATGGTGGGATAGACACCTAAATATGAAGACAAAAACGCAGATTTATAAAACATTAGTGCGAAGTATTATGACATATGGGGCTAAAAATTGGATCATGAATAAGAAAAATAGAAGTAAGATAGTAGCAACAGAGATGGAATGCCTGCGAAGATGCTGCAGAGTAACAAGAATGGATAGGAGAAGTAATGACGAAATAAAGCAAAGAACATCAATAGAAACAGACATGCTAACATATATAGAACAAAAAAGACTAAAGTGGTATAGACATGTAAGAAGAACTAGCGACAGCAGATGGATAAAGAGAATAACCGAATGGAGCCCCATAGGAAGGAGGAAAAGAGGACGACCCCGAAAATCCTGGAGGAACGATCTCGTTGACGCCATGAGTAAGAGAGGACTAAACGATGGAGAATGGAACAACAGCGAGAGATGGAAACGGTTGAGCGAGGGAAGGTAGTGAATACTGTAGAATCTTTAAATATATATATGAAATTAAATCTATCCATATCGCCTACACTTTACGAAGAGGTGCCTGTGCATCTGTGAAACTAAATGGTCAGTCCTCGGAACAAAAGAAGTTGCAAGAAATTTGGGAAACCATCTGGATCGATGATTAACTAAGAGAAAACAGCCGTGCTTATAACTTAGCAAATTGTACTCGATGTTAGGTCGTAAATCACAATTAACAGTTACCAAACAAATGCAAATTTATAAAATAGTTCTAGAACCAATATGGAGCTACGAAATTCAATTATGGAGGAAGCATGCAACTCAAATATCTAAATCCTACAAATATTTCAATTCAAATTACTTAGAATTGTCTTAAAAGCTCCATGGTACGTAATTAACAGTGTTATTGCTGTAAAATCTGTCAAATAAGAAATAACCTACTTCTTCCAGAAGTATAAAAAACGCATAGAAAAACATTCCAACGCATTGGCTCAACCGATAATGAGACGTCCTGTCTAGCAAAGGTTAAGAAGGTATCTTCCATGTGATTTACCTATCAGATTTTAAAATCTTAGTACTATTCTATAGGTAGTATAGTGAAGTTTCCCAAATCTAAACTTATATAAGTGAAATAAAACTGTCACTGGACAGTTTTCATAAATGTTTTGTTACTGTCATTAACATTTGCCTCTTGTAAAATTTATAGATTCCAAATTTAATGGGATGTTTAATAAAAAAAAATAAACATGTCTACGTATTTTATTATCTAGGCTCCAGCCTGATAGTTGTTCGCTTGTCTGTAAAACAGTATAGCCCGTATATAAGTAATTATAACAAAAAACAAAACTAAAGAAATCTACTAAATTTAATATAGAATTTAAAATTCTTTTTCCGATGTTGAGCAACCCATCTAGACATTTTCGTTTAAAAACATCTAAAAAAAACTGAACAAATATCATAAATTACTTGGACAGTGACTAATTTTAAGGATATAATTTTAAATCCACCAAGTATCACATAAACTTCTGAAACGCCGTAAGCATAAGCAAGCAAGAGAAATAGACACTTAAGAAGTAGGACAGACTGATGTTAAGGAGAAAATCTGCCGGCCTCATTAAGCACGACAAGGAGAAGGAGCAAGGATAATCAAGTTGCGGTTATGAATATTCACTAATACGAAACGTGTTTACATATTGAAACAAGCATTCCATTATTAGATGACAATGACTTACAATACTCTGAAAATGAAGTGTAGTTAATGAAACAACAAATTTTGTAGATTTGATCTTTGCTTGTTGTATTGTTTATTTGACGTTTCAATAAACAGCTATTGATTTTAATACATAGCTATACATATATATATATATATATATATATATATATATATATATATATATATATATATATATATATATATATATGATATATATATATATATATATCATATATATTTATATATATATATATATATATTATATATATATATATACATATATATATACATATGTATATAGTCAGATTGATCACATCTTAATAGATTCAAGACACGGAACGGACATAATAAACTGCAGAAGTTATAGAGGCGCAAACATAGACTCAGACCATTGTTTAGTGATCTCAACACTAAGGGCTAGAATTTCAAACTCCAACAAAGAAAAAGAAATAAATAGAAAGAAATGGAATGTACAGAAGCTGAGAGATGCAACTGTTGCAAAACAGTACTGGGAAAATGTTACCAATAGGTTAAGGAATCAAAGTCTAGGCGGAGAAGACCAAACAGATATAGACTCATTCTGGAACAGGATAAGGGAAGATATTTAGTCAGCAGCACAAGATAAAATAGGAACAGAAACTTGTACCCGAAAAAATCACTGGTTTGACGATGAATGCAAAGACGCAACACAGAAAAAAAATGAAGCCTATGCAAAAATGCTTACCCGCCGAACTAGAACAAGTATAGAGAATTACCAGACAAAGAGAAGAGAAGAAAAGAAAATACACAGAATGAAGAAACGAAACCACTTAAAAAAGGAACTTCAATATATAGAAAACCTCAACAGAGAGAAAGAATTCAGAACATTCTATAAGAAAGTTAACATCAACAGAAAAGAATTTAAGGCAAACACAAATCAATGTAGAAGTTTAAATGGCGATCTCTTAACAACAAGAACAGACGTACTAAACCGATGGACGGAACATTTTAACCAGATACTTAATATAGAGGAAGAAGAAAACCCGGAAGACGAAAGCTGCGAGGTAAGCGGAGCAGACGAGAGGGAGGAGGATCCACCAACGATCCTGGAAGTTAAAGACGCTGTAAACAAACTAGCCAGAAACAAATCACCTGGAATAGATAATCTCCCAGCGGAATTATATAAAGAAGGTGGCCACGATATCATAATAGCCCTACAGCAGCTTATAAAAGAAATATGGATACAGAAGTCCCTTCCCAATGATTGGAATATTGGAATACTTTGCACCATACACAAAAAGGGTGATATCTTTGAATGCTCTAACTATCGAGGAATTACGCTCCTAAATGCAGCGTATAAAATATTCTCCAATATACTATGCCATCGTATGGCACCATATGCAGAGCGAATAATAGGACAATACCAGGCTGGTTTCAGAGGTGGTAAATCAACAATTCATCAGATTTCAACCCTAAGACAAATTCTAGAGAAAACACTGGAATACGGTGTAGACACGCACCACATATTTATAGACTACAAGGCAGCCTACGACTCTGTAAATAGAAGAGAATTGTTTAGAGCAATGATAGACCTAGGAGTACCAAATCAGTTGGTAAGTTTAACCAAACTAACCCTTGAAAAAGTTGAATGCAAAGTACGAATCCAGGGGGAACTCTCTGAACCTTTTAAAACAAATAACGGGCTACGTCAGGGAGACCCACTCTCCTGTATACTATTCAATCTAGCTCTGGAAAAAGTAATACGTACGTCACAAATCACAACTACCGGTTCAATATATAACAAATCTGTGCAAATCTTAGCATATGCTGATGATATCAATATTGTTGGGAGAACGGAAAACGCAGCACGAGAGGCGTACGTAACATTAAAGGAAGCGGCTACAAAAATGGGTTTAATAATAAACACCAACAAAACAAAATACATGAAAATAGGTACGCAACCACAAACACTACGGCCACTTGTTATAGAAAATGACGTCATCGAAGCAGTTAACGAATTTGTATACCTGGGAACGCTCGTCAATACTGAAAATGACACTACCGCAGAGATAAACCGCAGAATTTGCACGGCTAATAGATGCTATTTTGGGCTTAATCTCCTTTTTAAATCTACAATTATATCAAGAAATACAAAAGTAAAACTCTACAAAACAATAATACGCCCAGTCCTAACATATGGTTCAGAAACCTGGACTTTAACAAAAAGCAATGAAAACATGTTAGGATGTTTCGAAAGAAAAATACTAAGGCGCATCTATGGAGCGGTAAATGAAAATGGTGTCTGGAGAAGACGATACAACTTCGAACTCTATAGGATATACCAGGAACCAGATATCGTAAAACACATAAAGATAGGACGTCTGAGGTGGGTAGGCCATGTAATGCGAATGGAGCAAACCGACCCAGCTAAAAAAACGCTCCTTGATAGACCTATTGGTCAAAGAAGAAGAGGAAGACCCAGAACAAGATTCCTAGATAACATAGACCAAGATATGAGAAATATGGAAATACGTGCTTGGCGGAGGAAGGCGATGGATAGGGACGACTGGAGAAAAATTCTTGGGGAGGCTAGGACCCACACAGGGTTGTAAAGCCAAAATGATGATGATACATATATATATATATATATATATATATATATATATATATATATATATATATATATATATATATATATATATATATATATATATATATATATATATATATATATATATATATATATATATATATATATATATATCTAGATGATATGTATATATTTTGAGGTAGATCTATTTCTATCAGTACTTCTACACTTGCTATAGTAGAATTTATTTTGTTTTATAAAAACAGGTCTATTTGTTTAGTTTATAACAATTATCGTTTTTAAATTTATTTTCTCGTAAGCATATAATGGATGTATTTCTGATATAAGTATATTGAAAAATTCAATTTGGGCATGGAATCTATTTAGATTCCATTTTGTAATCGGACACTTCCTCATACACACTTTTACGTGTTTTCTGTGTCTTTTTCTTCTGTTTCGGCCCTTCAGGCCTATCCAATTGTAAAACACCTTATTTACTTATACAAACCTTATAAAACGAAAAAAAAAAACAAATAGTATTTTTTTAATACATTACATTAATAAATTAATAAAAGGTTAACTTTGCCAATAAAACAAGTGAAATTTACTTTAACTGCTGTGTAATTAAAATCTAGCGACTCTCTGCCCTCTTCGTAGTATAAGTTAAAACTAAAATATATAACAACCGTGTATACAGGCTAATTAAATACATAAATAAAAAAAATTATTTTAACAAACGATATTATGGTCAAGGATCTATCCAAAGAAATTTTTTCTACAAAAACAAAACATCATACCTCTGAATCGTAACAACATTAGCATTAATATTCCATTCCCGTTTCTATTTTCAGCGAAAGTTCTAACCCCTTTACTGAATTTGAGTCCGATTGGACTAAGCGATAATCCAAGTGAAACCAAATTACACCCTAATAATTCCCCTAAAATTATAAGTTATTGCTTGAAGGGTACAGATACGCAAAAGAAATTATACTTTTCCCACTTAACAACCCAGTTCTCGAGAAACTCACGTGCTTGTCGAAAACAACGCTAATTTTGGCGACAACTTTGGGAACTTTCTCCATTTGGTTGGTTTTCGCACGCCTCATAAAAAACCGTGCCTAAGTTGTCGATATCGTATAATTGTCTCAATAATATTTTAAAACTTTATACATAAATCAACATGTATATAATTGTACATATATATATATATATATATATACACATATATATATAGATATATACATACATATATATATATATATATATATATATACATATAATATATATATATATATATATATATATATTTATATATATATATATATATATATATATATATATATATATATATATTGTTATGATTGTTTATTTGGACTTTAATTTTAGTTTATTGAGCCAATAAAAAAGAATTATAACTTATTTGTTATCAAAAGTAAAATAATCCTTATATTACCTGTGTTCGATGGATTCAAAAGATTTTCTAGTTGTCTTTTATCGGGAGAGAAGAAAGGATAAGAATACAAATATATTATATTACAAAGATTTACGTTTCTTTATTTTATATGAACGAATAAAACAATTATTAAATTCTGTCGTTATCTTATCAATCAGCATACAAGAAAATAAATCAAATTTTTATGATAATATTATAAAGCTACATACATTTATATTACGTGAAAAACCAATTTTACTTACAATTGTCTTTACTTGAAACAAAAAACAACAAAACTTTAAACTTTTGTTTAGCCTAACAAAACCTCAGTTCTTAAATTTGAATGCTAATGACCATGATGTCGAAACGATCCTTCACAGATATAAAATTCAATTGTACAAACACTTACAGCTTATTTTCTTCTTGAGTTGTATGTTGGAAAATACCCAGAAAAGTCCAGTCTCTTCAACGATGTGATCTCTCCTCTTTGGCGCCTTGGCTCTTTCTGAACGTCTCTGCAAACTTCCTGCAGACTACACAAAAAACACCTGATTCACTTCTCCAAACTCAGCTATTTATTTATGACACCAGGACCTCCTCTTGTCAACTTGATGCCGTAAGAATACTTTCACATATACTTTATAAAATGCCCACGGTAGATACAAGGACCTCTTTTAATCTACTTGTTATCTCCTTCTTCAAACTATTCACTTCTTTTCGTTACGCCGGTATCCAAACTCACGAACCACACCCTATCTTGAGACACACCACTGTTTCCTTTCGATGACCAAAATATAACTAACTTCTCCTATCTCATGATCGACTCACAAATTCCCATTTAAAAACGACGGTCCAATCAAAAGCTCAAATTGTGTTTACCATGATTTTGGAAAAGCCTAATTTCGGTTTCAGAGAAAAACTAAATAGCTTACTTTAAAATTGGCTTTTTTCAATACATTATTTATACATATTTCAAAAGATTAAAATATGGTCATTTAATACTCGACTATACAAACAATGAAAAGATTAACTTACAGGTAAAATGTCTTCTAATTCTAAACAAAGGTTTTTTGATAATTTTGTTTGAAACGGAAAAAGGTCGTTTGCCAAACAAATTTCTATTCTTATCTACACTAAATCTTATCTTAAATTAATATATACATTTTTGTTTATAATGATATCTTAAAATTTTATTCCGATGGATATTTTTATTTATTTTTCTTTGGTTGGGAAAGAAGAAACATAACAAATCCCCGCCTTTGCATACGATAAAAATTACTGAATTTTTTAGGGATTTTTCTCTATGCAAAAACAATAAAGAATAGTCTTTCAACATTTTATTAATTTCTTCTTTTACCTGTTGTCGATATTTATATGGGATCGGATAAGTTTTCGATCGAAAATTTCCTAAGTCTTTAACCTCAAATGAATGTTCATACTTTTTGGTTACTCTGTTTTCTTCATTTATTAAATCTTCATACTTTCTCAATATTACACGCAATTCCTTTTCCTTTTCTTCTCCACATATCAATTTTCTTTCTTTTTCCTCAATTTCTTTACACATATTTATTTTGTATTCTGCCTCCTCCATTTCGCATACTTCTTCAAATACCACTGTTTCAATTGTACCTTTTTCGTCTTCTTTTGTTATTCTTTCTTCTTTTTCTTCTTCTGGGCTCATCTCTTCTTTTGAGGAAACCCACTTTTCACTTTCTTTTGCCAATCTCCTCTTTCTTCTCTGTCCTTGTTTCATTGCCAAATTCATTTCCACTATTTGTTCTTTGTCTAAATCATTTTTTCGTTTCTCATTTTCCTTTTCCATTTCCTTACTGTCCTGTTCTTCTTCTTTTTCCTCTCTGATTTTCATCGTGTTATTTTTTAAATCTATCACCACATGTTTTTCTGCCAATTCATCCACTCCTACGATCATATCATGCGACATGTTTGGCATCACAACACATTGTAGTGCATAAAATTTCTTATCCAATCGTACTTTTATTCGTATTCCTTTATTTATCGTTGCCAAAGTTATTTGCGCCCACTAAATTTACCTTGGGAATTTTGTAAATAAAATTCGTTAAATTAACTTCCTCTATTAGTTTTCTGTTGATCAGTGTAATTTCCGATCCAGTATCAATCATAATTTTAATCGGTGTCTCGTTGATAAAACCATCTACAAATTTTAGATTTGCTCCACTTATTTTGTCCTTATTTTCTGCCAATTTAATAAATTCCTTCGGGTGACAAAAAATTCCTGTTTGTTTCTTTGTCTTTAGTGAGCGCCTTCGTGAAAAGACGTTTGCTGTTCTTTTTCGCTTCTATTTCTGTCGCTTTGTCTCTCATCCTCATATTCCTCTATGTGTGTGTTGTTGACCGCTCTTCTATTTTCTCTTGGTCTCTCGGACCCGTATCGGTTTCCGCGATTTTCCGGTTCATTCGTTCTATTATTATTTCGGTTTTCCTGATATGTGCGAGTGTTGTTTCTATTCTGGTTCTCTCGATATCTGTTTTCGTTCCATTGCCGATTTCTTTGTGGATAATTTACTCTTCCGTTGTCTCTACTTTCGTTTTCCCTCCTCGGGACAAATTCTCTTTTTGTGTACTCTCTCCTAAAGTTTTGTCTTTTATCTCTAGAGTCTTGATTTTCTCGTTGTCTATAATTTTCTTGCAATCTCCTCATTTTTCTTTCTCTTAATTTTGCTTCTCGTATTTGTAAGAATTGACATAAACTGTCAATATCTTTGTAGTTTTGTAGAGTTATGTGATCTTCTAAGGTATCTTCAAAATGTCTGGCTATTAGTTCCACTAGCTGTTCGGACGAATAGTTATAATGTAAGTGTCTTGCATTGTTGTATAGTTGTAGGGCATATGTTTTTTCTGATATACCTATACTATCCTGGTATCTCCCATTTTGTAATTCCTTGTTTATCTCTATCTGTTGTATTTTCTTCCAGAAATAATTCAGAAATTTTTGTTTAAATGTTTGCCAATTTTGCAATTCTTCTTCTTTGCTATCAAACCATAAACTTGCCTCATCTTTAAGATGGTTCCTTATCGTTTTCTTTGCTGTTTCGAAATTGCCGATATGTCGTACTTTCTTTTTGAAATTGTTAATGAAAATTACTGGGTGTAATTTTTTTACGTCCCCGCCAAACTGTATTTTTATGTCACCTGGACTTTGGATGAGTACTTCTCTCCTGTCTCCCATCTCTCGTTGATTTCTGATATCCTCAATTTGTTTTTCTATTTCTTTCTTGTCTTCTTGTAAAGCCATTTTAAATTTTGTTTCTAACTGTTCTAATTCTTTTTTCTGTACAGTCTTAATATCTTTCATTTTAGTTTCTATTTCTTCTCTCTGCATCTCTAGTTCCTTTTTCTGGCAATTTCGTATCTCCTTCATTGTATTTTGGATATCTTTAATCTCTGTCTCTTGTTTTGCATTCTTTAGGGTTATTTCTTCTATCTGTTGTATCAGTTCTTTCTTTATCCCCTCAACACATCTTTTAATTTCCTGTTCATAGTTTTCCAGACGCTGCTCTATATTCCTGTTATTTAGTTCTATTGCTTGTCTTGTTTCTTGTTGATTTCTATCCATTTTTTGTGACTGGAGTTGCATTAGTTGTAATATTTTATCTATTCCTGATGGTTCTTTTCTCTCCTCGACTATTGTAACATTTTCTTCATTATCCGATCCTTCTTCAAAAATTGTTTCATCTTTTCTGTTATCCTTTCCTGCATTTTGCTTTGACTCCTTGTGGTCGACATGTTCATTAGATTATTTATCCCCGCCAAATATTTAGCTTTGAAATTTGTGCAAAAATATCCCCGCCAAATATGAAATTCGACTAATGTTGCAAAGACGAAAACTTTTCCTCTTATCCCAAATGCAATAAATTCAAATAAATGCAATAAAATTCTAAAATTTTGTCAGTTGTAAAAATCAATCAGATATCATAAATTATATCATGTAAAAATTTGTATCTAGAGAAATTTGAAATGTAATGTCATAAAGGCAAATATTATAAACTTTAACCATCGGCAAATAAATGTTCAATCAATCTGCTTTCTTTCTCTATCCGTTTAAATTTTAACTAGAAATACTTTCTACGCCTTACACGTTGGGGGCCATTTGTTATTATTGTTTATTTGGACTTTAATTTTAGTTTATTGAGCCAATAAAAAAGAATTATAACTTATTTGTTATCAAAGGTAAAATAATCCTTATATTACCTGTTTTCGATGAATTCAAAAGATTTTCTAGTTGTCTTTTATCGGGAGAGAAGAAAGGATAAGAATACAAATATATTATATTACAAAGATTTACGTTTCTTTATTTTATATGAACAAATAAAACAATTTTTAAATTCTGTCGTTATCTTATCAATCAGCATACAAGAAAATAAATCAAATTTTTATGATAATAAGATTATAAAGCTACATATATTTATATTACGTGAAAAACCAATTTTACTTAAAATTGTCTTTAATTGAAACAAAAAACAACAAAACTTTAAACTTTTGATTAGCCTAACAAAACCTCAGTTCTTAAATTTGAATGCTAATGACCGTTATGTCGAAACGATCCTTCACAGATATAAAATTCAATTGTACAAACACTTACAGCTTATTTTCTTCTTGAGTTGTATGTTGGAAAATATCCAGAAAACTCCAGTCTCGTCAACGATGTGATCTCTCCTCTTTGGCGCCTCGGCTCTTTCTGAACGTCTCTGCAAACTTCCTGCAGACTACACAAAAAAAACCTGATTCACTTCTCCAAACTCAGCTATTTATTTATGACACCAGGACCTCTTTTTGTCAACTTGATGCCGTAAGAATACTTTCCCATATACTTTATAAAATGCCCACGGTAGATACAAGGACCTCTTTTAATCTACTTGTTATCTCCTTCTTCAAACTATTCACTTCTTTTCGTTACGCCGGTATCCAAACTCACGAACCACACCCACGAACTTTTTCTGTCTCATGATCGACTCACAAATTCCCATTTCAAAACGACCGTCCAATCAAAAGCTCAAATTGTGTTTACCATGATTTTGGAAAAGCCTAATTTCGGTTTCAGAGAAAAACTAAATAGCTTACTTTAAAATTGGTTTTTTTCAATAAATCATTTACACATATTTCAAAAGATTAGAATATGGTCATTTAATACTCGACTATACAAACAATGAAAAGATTAACTTACAGGTAAAATGTCTTCGAATTCTAAACAAAGGTTTTTTGATAATTTTGTTTGAAACGGAAAAAGGTCGTTTGCCAAACAAATTTCTATTCTTATCTACACTAAATCTTATCTTAAATTAATATATACATTTTTGTTTATAATGATATCTTAAACTTTTATTCCGATGGATATTTTTATTTATTTTTCTTTGGTTGGGAAAGAAGAAACATAACAATATATATATATATATATATATATATATATATATATATATATATATATATATATATATATTTATATATATATATATATATACATATATATATATATATATATATATATATTTATATATATATATATATATATATATATATATATATATATATATATACATATGTCTATATATGTATGTATATATATACAGCGTGCTCATTAAAGAATGGGGTGTATATTGGAATTTTTAAGGTTAAAATATACCGATTTGACTAAATCTACCGTAGTGCAAAAGTTGATACTAACGAATAGGGTGTCAAAGTCATCAGATTACCCTTGTGATATTTGGACTTTATCTAGATAATTTAATGAATTTTCTTATATGATGGATATTTGGGATGAAATGTTTAAATGTATGATTAATTTTGACGTATATTCTAGAACTTCAAGTCGATTATTTTTAAACCTTTCAACCATAACAATTTTTTGTTTTATTCTGTATATTATTTTTAACTAAATCCCTTTTCCTGCCTTTTTATATATGAAAAGTATACCTTATTAAAGTCGCTAAATCCAACAGTGATTACATGCTTCCATGTAGTATTACTGCAGGCCTGGAAGATTCTGTAAAGTTACCTTCGAGTATACTAAACTACACGCCTAATATAAAATTATGTTGATACAATAGTTACGCACCACTGTATCGTTCGGCTTTTCTTTAGTCCATATATGTAGTGAGCCATGAACAAGAAAGATATACATTAGGTCTATATGTGTTTCGTGTCTTTTCTAGTTAAGGAAAATTTACCCTATTGAAGTTGTTAGGGCCAACGATTTCCGAGAAACATACATCCAAAAAGGGATGACGTATACAAATTACCTAAAAGTAACTTTAGTTTATTGACTTACTTGACTGTTATTCAAACACAAAGAAACATCACCATACAACAAGGATAAATTTTATTACTATTATACTAAAAATTACAAATTGGAAAGGATGAACGATGGTTGGTCAATTTTTCGAAAACAGCATGTGACCGCCCCCCCTTTCCAACGTATATTTTACAATCGACAGTGTGAGTCTTCTAGGTTTGCACGGTTGAGTATATTCCTAAACCAACAAAGCAATGAGTATAAGCATAGGTATTTTTTGATATTCACAAAATATCCGTTATATATAAAAAAAGAAGGAAATAATGGAAGAATTTTTTGTTGAAAAGCATAAATTAACAAAAGGCTGTAAGACAAGATAAATAGTTTCTGCAAAAAGTAAGGCAATAAACAAAGTCAAAATACCCACTGGTCTGACTCCTTGTAAACTTGATACTGAAACTTAACTGGATGCGTTCCTGGAAATTATCGACCATTATATGAACGACGATGCTTTAAGGTACAAAAATGTGTATGTAGAAATAGATCAACAACTCATTAATATTCTAGAGAGAGTTGGATTTACGATGTTTGATCAATCATAGCTATCGTAAGTTGCGAGAGATTCCTATGATCACCCGTTGTTTGAGATTTAATGACAAGAATATGAAAACCAAACGAAATCAATTTAACAAAGTTGCAGAAATACTTTACATTTTCCAAGCTTTTGTCAATAATTACAAGTCATTTTATAATTTGTGCGAATATACTATAATCGAATGCTTCGATGTTACGTGTTCTCTACTCTTCTTTATGGCTTGAAAGCGTGGACACTAAAACAAGTCCATCTGAATAAGTTGGCCGCCTTTGAATTTTGGTGTTACAGAAGAATCCTACTAATATCATGGATTCAAAGAATGTCAAACGTGGAAGTAACTAGAAGGATAGGAAATGAGGCGGAAATAATATTAACTATCAAAAGACGAAAACTTGACAACTTAGGACATGTGATGAGAGGGCAAAAATACGCATTACTACAACTTATTATGCAAGGCAAAATCCGAGGAAAGCGAAATGTGGGAAGACGAAGAATATTCGGGCTGAATAACTTAAGGGAATGGTTTGAATGCAGTAGTGCAGAACTTTTTAGAACGGCAGTCAACAGAGTCCGCATAACCATGATGAATTCCAATCTTCGATAGAAGATGGAACTTAAAGAAGAAGACTATAATCGATAAAATGCTGCATTCATTTAAGGATCGTTATAGCTGTATCCATTATATTCCTAGTAAATTACTAACATATGGGGTAAAATGTTTGCGATATAATGTTTCAACAGTTTTTACTGTTTTTTTACTAAAGTTTTTACGATTTCTTCGAATTGATCTTTTTAATCTTCTCTTCTGCCATGGATATGACCATATACTCCTATAAAAACTATATTATCTTCCTTTTATTTTTATATCTTCACTCATTATTCTTTTATTTATGGCTAGCCAATCCTCAATGTAAGTATTTTTGTTATATCTATTTCTTATTGCTACAGATACTCCCCTTTCGTTCCTTTGGTTTAAACTATTACAATATAAGTAAAACTAAATTACTGTTTAAATAATTTAGTTTACCATAATGAATGCCTACCTGACCTTGTTATCAGTTGTTTTATCCCTACAAAATGGTTTTATCCGTTATTTAGCTTAGTACCGATATATTATGTATATAAATATCACTCAACTTTTCAATTTATTGATTGTTTACCAATAATTTTAAACTATATATAATTATATTATTATCCTATATATAATTACTTTTATAATTATGTACCAATAATTCTATTTAATTGTTTTTTATAATCATATTGATACCCTTCCATACTATTTGCAAGCAACTGTATAATAATCTACATATCTGGTTTTGTGGGATATTTTTCCGTGAACTAGAATTTCATCGTCAATATCTCCCACATAGTTGTAAAAAAGAATATAAAACATTTATTGCAATTCGTCATTCTAGATTCTTAAATCTAAAGAGTCTTTTGTTTATATACAAATGCTCATCAACCCCTAGGTTATTAGCAAGAAACAAAGTTTTACAATATTAAATATTAGATGTTTTACAAAATTAGTAGCCTTTAAGTTATTTAGCATACTTGTAAAGGATAATTTGCACAAAGTGCTTTCTCTAGGTGTGTTGGGATACTGTAATTACTTATTGCTTCAGAAAAAAACTGGACAGTATGATAATATGTTTTATGAGAACTAGCTTGACGTTACACCGCTCACATTTTGGTTCGGATTCTTTTGTAATTAAAAACTTATTTGTAGCACTGATATGACCTAATCTAAGACGACTTATTGTCACGTGATCTCTTCTTTTGAGAAGGAAACATTTCCAAGGTTTATTGTTCAGTTTAATATTTTGAAGATTGAATACTAAAAATTGCCACCGGTTTTGTCACTCACCTATTATACGTGATTTGAAAACATTGAAAACATTAGTTATCGTATATTGCATGATCATAAAGTCAGCTGAGTTCACGCGCACACTTATCTGCTTCATCATTAACTCAAATTCCAATATGTAATGAGATCCAAATCAAGATTACCTCCTTGTTAAAATTTTGTATATCTATCAGATTTTGTTTGATTTTCCTAAAATGTGATTCTCTGGGTATACCTATTTTTTAGTAGTATGTTTGTCTAAGTTAAGGTAGTTATTATTTTAGGTACTCCCAATGTCTATGCTTCAGCAGGTTTAAAACTAACGGGAAAGCAAGGAGGCAAGGTGGTGTTAAGAGATGAGGGATCCATTTTAATTTCATGGTAGAAAGGTTTGTGTAGTCGTGGTTTATTGGAGAAAAATATTAATAATCGATTAAGGTTATCATATTTAAAGATATGGTTGTGAGGATTTGCATTTAATTTAATTGCAAAAAATAGCTTTAAGTATATTCTTTTGTAATGGATAGTAGTATGATGGTGATCATGGTTCAGCTGCTTCGCAATACAGGCTTTGCATTGGTGTGGTTCTGAAAGCTCTTAAGAAAATGCGGATGTCAGTTATGTGGATTGTATCTAAACTATTTAGGGAAAACTTAGTAGTTAATAAATATGCTATTGCACCATAGTCTAATTTAGATCTCATTAGTGCTCTTTAGAGGGAGAGCATATTTTGTCTATCTGCTTCTAGAGTCAGTCTTTTTTAGACAATTATTTAAGGATATTAAGTCTTGCTATGGATTCGATTGCCAATGTTTTAATATGTTCTTTCCAATTTACATGTTTGTCGAATGTCATTCCCAAAAATTTTACGTTATTTTTTTGAACTAGATGATTAAGTGGAGTGTAATTAGGGTAGCTTTCCAATGAAAATAATAAAAATGTGTTTTTTCTGTAAAAAATTAAAATCCTCAACTTTGAGATAATTTCTCTAGTTGATGGAAAAACGTCTGTAGCATATATTTAATGTTTTTTTATATTTTGACTTCTCGCATAGATAAAAATATTATCTGCGTATAAAAGATCTTTAAATGGTGAGTTTTATATTGGCTAAGACATTATTTATTGCTATTAAAACAAGCTTATGGCTTAAAACTAAGCCTTATTGAATACCATTCTCTAGCTTTGGTTTTGATCATAACATACCATTAGTTTTAAGTAAGAATGATCAATTGGCTAAAAAATTATCAATAAACTCTAGACAGTGTACCCTGCTCCCTTGATGTCAAAACATATTGCGACGCATTTTTGATTTGCAGCAAAAGCTTCAAGTACGTCATTTTCTAATTTTAGAACATTATCCATTCTTTACAGATTTCTACGTAAAGCACTTTAACTTGGAATGATTAAGTTTTAATTCACAGGAGACCATAAAATCCTTTTATTTACAATTGTTTCCAGTAATTTATCCATACCACATGTCAAAGGTGTTGGTCTATATGAATTTGGATTTCTTTTTAGATTGTGTGATTTTAAAATTGGTATACTGATATTGGTGTAAACAATTTTCTAGAGTCTTAAATATATATGACATAGAGGTTTTAATAACAATAAAGCGTAGCAATTGGTGTTTCAATACAAATAGTATCAATAGATATACAATAGATATACAACACAGGTTTTTATTTTTAAATAAATTAATTTATTTTAAAGTGTCAAACTGGTACGTAAAATTGACATGCTAATTGAACAGTATCAAATAAATTTTTCGTTATAATATAACAAAATATTATATGCTACTGTTTAGAGCAATCTTGCACAATTAAGAATAAATTTTGTGGTCAATAGCGAAGTATATAACACATGAAATTTTGTTATATTTTATCATTATAATTGTTTTATAAAAATGATCCCAATTTGTAAAACAACAATATAAAAATATAATAAAAAAAAACTTTAACTTTAAATAAAAATAAGCAAATGAGGTAATCCCATATTAACTGGTTCTAGACCTTGACATAAAACTATTAAAATAGTAAAAAAACCACTATGAATATGTGTTTAGTTTAATTAAAAATACACCTAAAATTATCTTACAGAGCTGTCGGGTATAACTTTTCAGTTAAACACATAAAAATTAAAAAATATATAGAAATTACAATTCGCAACTTTTTAGAACAATTTTTAACTTTTTTATTATTAAAGTTAATAAATAATAATAGTTATTTATTGTACAAAACGATAAAATTGTACTTTATCTTCGAGAGCGTTTTTTAGCGTCGAGACGTCAGTCAAGACGCTAATTATGCTCGAGAAGATAATGCGATTTTATCATCGTGTGCAATACAACATTTTTTTTATAGCAAGACTTTAAGTTCAGGTGAAAAATAGAATTTCAAAGTAAATTGTAATTTTTAGCACAAAAATCGCAATTGTGTTGCTTCGTTGCTAGGGATATGAATTACTCTCTCAACAAATGTCAAACAAATGTTGCAGAATCTTACATTGAAGAGTCAATAAGCAATTAGATTGCTGTATCCAAGTGTATACTTGGTGGACCAGAAAATCAATCCAGTACCTCGAATCAAGTGTTTATGCAAACGAGTACAAGTTGTGATGCTCCAAAAATAGATATTTCTAATAATGTTAATTTTAAAATTTCAGTTGTTTGTAATACTTAATGTGTTTGAATTTATAAATTTTATTGAATAAAAAAAAGTTAAAACATTTTATCTGCTCTTGCTGTTAAAGTGTCACTTTATCTACCCTTGTGGTTAAAGTGATACTTTATCTACTCAAAACAGTTGTTATAGCAACACTTTAACATTAGCTATGGAAAAAAATTAATATTTTGCATAGTTTTTTAAGCTTAAAAATTACATTTAAAATAAGGGGATTTTAAAAGTTAATTGCACGGATAAAAGCTAAGTTATACTTGGAAAAGCCCCATCGAATGCTTATTTTACTAATTGTTTTTCAACAAATTTGTTATTATTGCAGTTCTGATAATCGCATTAAAGTCTACCAAATGCCATTTTCTTCATTTGTTTTTAAGAAGAACAATTTTCATTTTGGTTAAATTAAATATCTCTAATAGTTTAGGGGACACAAGCATTTAAACAATTAAATTGTTAATAACAAATAATTAGACGCGTTTTTTTCCTGATGCATCCAAAAAATTAAATCTTCACAGCAAAAAACATAAAAAAAAGTCCAGGTACAGAGTGAACATAAAAGTGTATACTCAACCCCCTCCACCTCCACCCCCCCCCCCCCCACCCGGGCGTCTTGACTCATTTTCAGAGGTTTGGTATACAGTCTAAAACACATCCTATATTATAAAATTCAATTTTTTTTAAGGCTGCGTTACTGTCATTTTGTTGCAAAACAAATGTTCAGCGAGTACAAGAGAACATATACATTACCGTCTTTACAATGCCAACTACTATTGTCTAATAACTGAATGTCAAAAATCTCTACTTGATGTTTAGTTTAATTAATATATTACTAATCATGTACAAAAAATAGAAAGACAGGTCATTAGCCTCAACTACTACTAAAATTTAAATTATTTTTGGGCTAATATCAGAGTTAGAATCATGGTCAGTCGTCACTATCTTTAAATAAAATTTATCAGAAAATTGGTTTTTTCACTATCGTGGATTCGCCATAACTCTATTTTTCTTGGTCGCTTTTGTACAATTTTGTTTGTCCTCAATTTTTATTATTTGCGGTATATTTATATATTGGCGATTTCCAGACCCATAATTTTAAATTCTTGAAAATGTTTTCTTTTTTTTTTAATTTTTTTTTAGTACTTATAATTAACCAGGTTTGTACGACTTATTCCGTTATACAATGCCATATACTTATTAGATTTTTATCCAAATTTAGTAAAATGTTTGCATTTCTGTCCACCACTATACAAATTTAAACATATATACGTTTTTATGTAGATTAAATGTTATATTCACTGAAGAGGTATGTTATACACTGTTTATTCAGTTGTTTGTATATTTAATAAAAAAATAGCAGGTGGCTTCTACAGCTATTCTTATCGAAAATTATTACATTTTCGGAAAAAGTGACATACAATTTTCCTAGTGGGATAACTTTTAAAAATGAACAAATTCAACAAAGTGAAGTTAAATTATTCAGATCTTATATAAGGTAAGTTGTTTTTAATATAAATATTAATAAGTATTTTTTTTATTTATTTATGCCTCAACCTCATAGGGTCATTGGCGTTGTACAATTTAAAGTTTTACAATTTATTTAGTACATTTATGGAATATAAGTATGATGTCAAATTTTCCATATCAGTTCCGTCACTTAATATTGCCTGTAAAATATCTTGTAATTTATATTGAAGTCTCCCCATGCAATATAAAGGACACTTCAATAAAATATATCGAACACTGAGCACAATATCACATATGTAGTACTGTGGTTTAATTCACTCTCCAGCAGATGTTTATGGGTGATGGCGGTGTGGCCTATTCTCAGACGAGATAGGATTGTTTGATGTATACGCTTATTTGGGGTTGATTTCCAAGGTAATATAGAATGTTTTACTTCTCGTAGTTTGGATGTTGACTGATTCCACTTGGTCTGCCAGTCATTGATTATTAAGTTCTTAATTATAGGTTTTATATCTAGATGTGAAATGCTTCTGATTTCTACAGCTTCCGCACTCGAGATTGCTAGTTTTGCCAAGGAATTTACTTCTTCATTACTAGCAATTCTGATATGTGAAGGAATCCATACAAAGTTGACATTTATGTTTATAGATTGCAGTTGGCTTAATGCTGATTTAATAAGTAGTCGACTTGGATGACTAGGATATAAGTTATTTAGGGCAATTATAGAACTTAGGCAATCCGTAATAATGACAGGGTTTTTGATACTATTTTCTACCACAAAATTTATTGCATTGAGAGTAGCGGTTAACTCGGCTATGTAAATGGATGTTAATTTAAGGAGTTTCATTAATATTTTTGTTTTATTAGACATAAATGCTGCTCCCACTCCATCTATAGTTTTAGAGGCATCGGTATATATAAGATTATGGTTATTGTATGTCTTGAGTTTTTGGGGGACATATTGATATAATGCTTTGGGATGGTTTTCTGCTTTTTTATATATGGAGAGTTTGGTATTGATAGATGGGATGGGAACAGTCCAAGAGGGAACAGTGTTAATATCGGGTATACAATAGGTATCTTAAAACTTGAATTCAAGTTCATTGAGGTATCTCTTGACCCTTTCATAAAAAGGAAGGTCAAGCCTAGCATGTGTTTTAAAGATATTCCTAAAACGATCTGAATTTACATAGTGGCTAATAGAATTTATAGGATTTACCTGTATTGATGCCGCATATGTTAGTGAAAGTTGTTTTCTTCGGAATTCCAGGGGAACTTCTCCAGCTTCACAGTGTAAACTTTCAATAGGGCTAGTATAAAAGGCACCTAGTATGGTTCTCAAAGCACTATTTTGTATTCGATCGAGTTGTTTTGTGATATATGGTTTTGCTGAATCATAAATAATACAAGCGTAGTAGAGTTTGGATTAATAAGTATTTGAATATGTAAAAACAGAATAAAAATTGAAAGATATAAGATTAAGTAAGAACTTAATTTAAAGCATTTTATATTGTTCAACCAGCATGGCGAAAAATGCAAGATCTTGTATCAAATAATCTAAAATTTATTAGACACGTAAATTTTATACAAAACATATAATCAAAATATATTTTATTAAAATATTATAGGATTAACACTCAACACGTAATGACAATCAGAAAGTAATTAAGAACTGAAATGAAGACATCCAAATAGTAAAAACCATAAATTAGTTCAACAATATATTATAATAAAAAAATAGTCAAAAAAATGAACTATTGAACAACAAAATTAAAATAATAAATTTACTATGAAATTAAATTAAAATCCAAAACACTTTTTATTACATAATAAAACAAGAATATATGATTAATACATGCGTTTAAAAAAGTACGATACCTATGGACTAAAATAAATAATGTATAACAATAATGATACTAACAAAAAGAGGTTTAAATCTTTGTATGTAGGTATATTTAAAAAATCCTTAAAAGGGCTACATCAAAAAAACAAACGTTTTCGGAATAATAATTCCATTATCAGGTTAAAAGCCCAAAATAAGTATAAACCATTTAATTAAAGCAAACGTAATTGAAATGTTGACTAAGGTTAAAAAAGCAAAATGGTTATACTTACAGGTTAATATGCCTGAGCCACCAAAATATTAGGGTACAACCCTTTACAAAACTTAAAGTTACCAAAAAATGTACATGTTCAGCACGAATGGAAATACGTTTTGTTAGATTTGTTAGATTTAAAACGTTTTTTAAACCCACTGTATCATAGCAAATAACTCCTTTAAGGATTTATGTTCTTACGTCAAAATTTAACAATATTCAGTTCCATATATTCACACTACATATTAGCAACTTTGTGGCCTATGTAACCCTTCATAAACATGTTCTTTATATTTCAGCATTTATCAAATCTCTTTTATTAATATTTGTCTACTAGTTTCAGTTAATATTCTGATAAGCCAAAGTATAACTGTGGTTGAGAATACTGTATTTGTCAAGGATATCAAGTTCACTCTTAGACTTGTGTAAACAAAACTTATTTTGAAAATAGCTTCCAAGGTTGAATCTGATTAGCTTGAAGATAAAAACCTAAACTTAAAACGTAAACATAAGTACATAACGTAGTTTAAATTTAGCAATTTTTGTTAATTTCCATTTGAAAGTAATTAAAAAACGATCAACAGATACTTTTTTCTACCTTAACATTAGCGTTCTTCATCGAAAATCAAAGCCTTATTATGACAATTTTTTAAATATATTAGACATCAACTATAGGCCAACTTCTTGTTAAAGCATTTTATGGCATATAAGTGGCACTTTAAGGCTCCCTCTAACAACTTACCTGGAAACATTAAAGTTTGTGATCCAAGTTGCGGGCTGTTAAATTATGGCAAGTCGTCACAGTAACAAGAACAAATTTTACCGAGTTTAATAATATTCAATTATTGGGAAAACTTTAGGTTAAATTTGTAACCTACTGAAACTTGCAAAACAAGAAGCTGTGTAGCAACAGAAATGAACTCCATTATACTAAATTATATTTAAATATTAATTTTCCAGATTATATAGAAAGATATTGCAACGTTTTGGTCTTATATAATATCTTTGATGATTCAATATGGTTTAGTTTACTTTAGCTTTTCACACTTTTAATTAATTAATTTTGTATCTACCTACAAATATAGGATTTTACTCCAATTACTTGCTACTAGTGTTGAGTCAATCTTCCGTCGACTTTTTTCTCTATTGCAATATTTTGTTTTCTAATATTTATTATCAGAGCAACTTTTTTATCTACCTATTTTTTTATATTCAGTGCGGGATAATCTAGATAAAAATATTATATTCTTAAAAATACGAAACTTACTGGTTATTAGTAAACTTCACAAATTCACAAATTTACAGTAAGATTTACGACATAATAAATATTTTTATTTAAAGATCGATCTAAATGTAGTATTTAGAACCTCAATTTTTATTAAACTCTACATAGAAGTATTGTATTCCGTTGAATACTAGCAACATTCATACATGGTTAAAAATTTCTTTTGTATCTTTTTCACAAACTTTTTACATCACAACAATTTATCTCTTAAAATATAATATTTTCTTCTGGCATAAAATATTTTTTGGTTACCGATGGTACATTAATGGTATATTCATGCTAATATATGAACAGATAATAAAAATGGACAAGGAACCTTAAGTAGAAATCACCATATTTGTGGTCGTTTTAACCTTTCTTTGCTAAGATCGATTAAACTACACGAAAGCATCCTGTTAATGCGGCTAATGATATTCTACATATGGGTTCGTCCAAATATGACTTTATAGTTATGACAACACTTTCTATAACTTCTGATATTCCGTATTTTGCCTTTGAGTCTCCCAGTGCATATAACTTTACAAAATTCACAATAATATTTTTATTGTCTAATTGATTAAAACAATCCTTATCAGTTCAGAGTTGGTAACTAATTATTTTTTTGCTAATATTGCGGTCAGGCGTACGATAATATTCTAAGGAACTTAGTACTTAATATTGATTGTACTGGTCTTTTCTAGGAGCCCTGATGTAATTTTAAATACAATACTTTTTTTAAGACATTAGAAGACACGGAATTAGGCATTAAGGTAAACGGCATACCAATTAGCAACCTACGCTATGCGGACGACACAGTGATTATAACTGATAATTTGGAAACATTTTGAAAACGAAATATATGGTCATTAGCAGAAACCCTCCAGAAAACCCGGTAATATGCATAGGTGACGATCGTATAAAACGCGTGAAAACTTTAAAATACCTTGGCACCACAATCAATGACCAATCGGATCCTCAACAAGAGATAAAAATCCGAATACAAATGGCAAGACAAGCTTTTGTAAAATTCAGACCGCTTCTATGTAATCAAAACCTAAATTTCGAAATACGCTACAGAATGGTCAAGTGCTACATATGGTCCATCTTGCTTTATGGCATGGAAACGTGGACTTTGAAAAAAACATCTATCAACAAACTTGAAGCATTTGAAATGTGGTCATTGAGAAGAATGATGCGCATATCTTGGGTGAATAGAGTTCGAAACGATAACGTCCTTAAGAGAGCCGGCGTGGAAAGAGAACTCTTTGAATTAATTAAAAAACGCAAGATTGGTTACCTTGGGCACATATTAAGAGGAGCAAAATATGAAATACCACAGTTAATCCTACAAGGGAAGATCGAAGGTAGGAGAGGAGCCGGCCGCAAACAATTATCCTGGTTAAGGAATATTAAAGAATGGACAGGAATACACAATACAGGCGAGCTGTGTCACGCCGCCAAGAACAGAATTCTAGTAATGAGATAGTCGTCTACGCACTTTGGTGTATGGCATATTAAGAAGAAGACTTTTTTTAATCCAATAATGACCACCCAATTAGACCCATGATACGTTATTATATAACAAGATTAATTTTTCTCTAAAAAGTATGTTATTATTTTTTTTTTAATTATGAAGACTAAAATAAGATAATTTAAGTACAATTCAGACCGTCGCAGTGTCTGAAGTAAGTAGACAAAATTCGCGAAATGTTTATTTATTTAACAACTTTAAAGAAACTGACATTATTTGCGGTAAAACGAAAAATTGAAAACGAAAGCCATATTCTTTACTTTTTAAAACGTATTTTGATTTTTGCGGATAGGACACTCTTTCAAAAGATTTTTACCGTCGCGTTGGGTTGATGCATATTTTATTTAAAAAAATAATTTCCCGCGCTTAACTGACATTTAAAATCACCAGTCGCTTTAAGTGTCGTTTCTGACAAAACTGTTCACTCTACACAAAAAGTACTAATAAACATTTTTCTTCAAAATTATTTTAGCTTCATTTTTCTTCAAAACATTCTTTTTTACAGCGTACATATTTTTGGTAAATCGAGATGTTTTTCATATTCTCCTCTATTATTATTAAGACTAGTTTTAGCGGGAAGCCCGGGGTAGGAACAGCAAACTTTTTTGCATCCTTTTTGAGGTTCCAAAATTCACATTTTTAAGGAAAATTCAGACCGTTCGTACGATTTTTCGGTGGTAGTTTCATCTCTGACAACTCTACGGGAGCACTTGGTTAAAATCAAATTTAAATAAACTACAGCCAGTTTTGACGACCTCTAGCAATGAAGCTTATGATGTAGCTGAAGCCAGTTTTGTTACTTCCTGGAATATTGCTGCTGAAACTCGCGCGTATGGAGAAGAGGAGTTCATTAAATGGAAGATGTACTTAAAGTTTTCGATCCAAATATTGCAAATTCCGAGTCACAAACAAAGGACGCAATTAATACATCTCTTGAAAATAATTAAATAGAATGATTTCAGCTTAGCTCTTAATGAATTAACAGATATTACAGATCTTCCGCAGTTGGCAGTTTTCATACTTTTTGTTTCACCTAAACTTGTTGTTAAGAAAGTATTATTAGACTTACTGGCACTTCAAAAGTCAATCCGCAGTGTCTTTGTTAATGGTTTTAGCTTAGCTCTTAATGAATTAACAGATATCATAGATCTTCCACAGTTGGCGGCTTCCCTGGACTTGTTAAAAAAGGATTATTAGACTTAGTGGTACTTCAAGAGTCAATCCGAAGTGTTTTCTGCTTCTTCTTCTTCTTCGCGCGACTAGGACTACTCCTATTTGTCTGCCTCTTATTCTGTTTCAGTCGTTGTTGACTGTACATTATCTTTCCACCTTTTTGGCGGCTTTCCAACGGGTCTTCTGCTATACGGCTTGTTGTTTTTACAGATGTTCGCTAATCTATCTGGTCCCATTCGGTTTACATGTTCGTTCCAGTTTTTTTTTTTCGTTTTTATCCACCTGTTAATATTTTGAATTTTGCATTGTTTGCGTATAATTCTGTTGGTTTGTCTGTCTCTTAATGATATGCCCGCTATTGATCTAAATACTTTAATTTCGATATTGTGGATTTGTTGTTTCGTCTTTCTTGTATCGGTCCTTGTCTCCGCTGCATATGTTAGGATTGGTCTTACTATTGTCTTGTATACTTTTATTTTTCGTTCCGTGGTCAGGTATTTGTTTCTCCATATAGTTTCTCGGAGGCAACCACTTACTCTTACCGCTTTTGATGCTTGCCTTGTGGTCTCTGTTCTTATATCTCTGTCACTAGTGATCTCTACTCCTAGGTAATTGAATTTCATTACTTGTTCTACAATTTTCCGTCTATTTCTAGTTTGCATCTACTCAGTTCTTAACTGATTACTATACATTTAGTTTTTTCTACTGATATTTTCATATTAAGTTTGTTTGTTGTGATATTGAAGGTGTGGAGCTGCCTTTGTAGGTCATCTTCGTTATCAGCAATTAGTACGGCATCATCGGCATAGCATAGTATCGTGATTTAATGCGCTCCCATGTGGTAGGTATGTATATATAATTATATGTATATAATCCGCAGTGTCTATGTTAAAAATACATTATACTCCCTAATGAAAACTTTTGATGTGTGTCTTAATATGCTCCGGAAATGCTGAGTAAAAAAGTCGGTATTATTGGACTTTTAAAGGACGATTCTCAAATTGCGCAATTCATACCGACTCACTGCATTATCTGTAGAGAACATCTCGTTACAAAATATTTAAAATATGCAGATACTATGAAAACTGTGTTACACATTGAAGATTACAGTCGCACCAATGCAAAAAATCATTGACAATTCAAAAACTTTCTTGAGGAATTAAAGCACGAATAACTTCCAAATGATATTAACTTCTTTTGCACAGTCAGATAAATAGCTACACCGTATTCAATGGATTTGTAGATTTGTTTGATACGATCAGTTCATTTCTAAATAAAAAGGAAATAACCTATTCAGAATTAACCGGTGACTGGGTTACACGACTTAAATTTTTTGACTGATGTCAGGGAACATTTACAAACACTGAATTTATAATTGGAAAAGATAAAATTAATAATATCTGCCCCTTTACAGTGTATATTTAGTCTTTAAACTAAACTACAACTTGTTTAAAAGGAAATTAAAAATAAAACATTTTGTCAGTTTCTCGAATTAAACAAATTTGTTCCAATAATAAACAAAAAAACTCAACAAGTATATACAAACTTAGAATGCGTATTGACATTCCAAAATAGATTTTAAATCGTCTCTTTAAGTATCTCTTTAAGTATCGTCGTTAAGTATTTTAAATCGTCTCTTTATATTCGGCTCATATATCAGCTTAACTTATTTTTTTTTAATTTCAAAATTTTACGTATACATAATTTATCAGTAATATTGTTCTTAATACGGAAATGTTCATAAAATTATATTTTATATTTTTACCCGTTTCATAAATGGGCCACTAGAGGTTCTTGTGATTCCATCTCCTAGCATGTGTAGGAGGTTCTATATTATCTAAATTGTATGCTATAGTAACACATTTATTATCGTTTCATTCTACAAAAAATTACCATAAGATTTCCCGTAAGGTTATTATATGATATTACAATAAATGTTCAAAATGACCCCCATTTTCTTCAATACACATTCGGTATCGTTTTTATAAGGAAAACCGAATGCGCTAAAAAATCATATTTTTTTGACGAAATTGATTTGCAGCTTCAATTATTCTAACTCTCAATTGTTGTTCGTCTTCTATTGTTGCAGAATACACATTCTCCTTCATAAACCCCCAAAAGCAAAAGTCCACGGGGTTAAGACCTGGGCTCCTAGGTGGCCAAGAAATAGGTGCGTCACGACCCCTTCCAATCCACTCACCAGGATACTGCCTGCAAAGGTATTCCCGGACTACTGTAATGCTGTGGAGCACCATCTTGTAGAAACTACATATTTTGCCTTATTGCAATAATCATTTCTTCCAAATACTTTTGTAAATCGTTTGCCAAGAACTGCAAATAATTATCACCATTTAAATTGTTGGGAACAAATACTGGGCCTGTTAGATTGTTATCCACAATTCCTGCCCAAACATTAACTTTGAAAGTCCTTTGGTGATGAGTCGTTTTTTTTTTGGCGTGAGGATTTGCGTCGGCCCCAATGTGCTCGTTATGATGGTTTGTTATTCCATTTCTACTGAAGGTAGCCTCGTTGGTTAACAAAATATTTCTAATAAAATTAACATTTCAAATGTTTTCCATTAACAACCGATTGCAAAATCCAATCCTTTTAGAATAATCTTCAAACAATAACTCTTAAACCGTTGTTAAGTGATAGGATTTAAGCAGCTGATCCTTCAAACACCTCCAAAGCCTTACGTAAGGAACATTTAGTTGAGCAGCTAGTATCCTTGTACTTGTTCTAGGGACTTCTAAATTTCTAAAATGTCTTCCTTAGTTGCATCCATTATTGGACGACCACTATTGCCAGCAACTTGCGTTTGGAATGTACCCGTTTTCCATAAATGATGATCAATTGTCAGAAATAGTCGTCTATCGGGTGTATTTCGTTTGGGGTATTTTACTGCATAACGCCTTGCGGCTGCTGAACTATTTCCTTGACATTCACCTACGATATTCCTGATAGTTTATTGAAATCATAATTTAATCTGATCCAACTTACCCAAAGTTAAATGCATATCTGCCATTTCCTGAAATGTGTAGGCCATTGTAATATCAAAATTTTTAATATTAATCTTATTCACACAATAAATGATAGCTTCAAATTATTGACTATTATTGATGGAACTGTTTGTAATTATTGTATCCGTAGAAACTAATTGTAATTTTATGGCAAACTAGGAAATAACTAGTTTTTCGAAAAAGTGATAGGAGGCAAAAAAGTTTTAAAAATAATGTGTTAAACTAATGATGCTACAAAATTCATTTAATTTGAACGTACTTAAAAGTTTGGGGGGATTTAGGGCTGCACACCCCCGTTAAAATTTTTCTGTGCGTTTAGATTTTGTTGGTTCTTTTGTATGAAAAATGCTTTCAGAACAAGAAAGTAACGTATGCATTTTTATTACAAAATGTCAAGAGAAGATAATGCAAAAAAACAATTTTTATTTTGTAACTTCAAATAGCTGCACCTTTTTTGTATACACTTTTGTACTAAGGTAAGTTGGATTGAATCAATTTATTTTTATCTCCGGAATGCGTGATTTAATTTATGACGTACCTTTTTGAAACACCCTGTATATTAAGTAGGTGTTAGTCTTGATTTTAATGTTAAATATTCGAGATTTGTAGCCGAACCGAATAAGCTTTCCACGTACAAATGGCTTTAATGGGTAATATATTCATCCTATGAGTCCCTATGTAGATATGGAAATAATACAACGACTTGTATATAGGCTCGTATTTAACTGAATACTGAAATACTGCACATTTTGATAACGCTAAGTACCAGCGTCATATTTATAGACCAGTAAAATGAAACTTGACGATTTAACAAGTAAGATTTCTGAAATTTATTCATGAATATGGTGCATAATATAAAATAGTTGAAATTATCAGCGGAAGCGCGAGGATTGTGTATCTCATCTTCAATCGAAATACAAGATATAACCTTAAGGTAATCCAGACATATGCTTCAATGACTACCTAATCGGATGACAAAATTGAAGAATTTTGTGAGGACCTAGAAACAGCGTTGAATGTAATACTAGCATATTACACAATAATTATAGGTGACTTTAATGCAAAATTGAGGTTTAAACAAGATGGTGTAGAAGTAGCAATGGGTAAGTATGGATATGGCGTAAGAAATGAACGGGGACAAGATTGCTAAACTTCTTATACCAGGAAAATTACCAGAAAAAACTCTTTTTTTCCATAAAAATCCTCAGCGTAAAGAGACATGTATCATGCAAAATGTCAGTGTCAAAAATAAAATAGATAAAGTATATCATAACTAACAAAAAAGAAATACTCAAAGACATCGAAGTACTCAATAAATTTTTAATGGGAAGCAACCACAGATTAATCCGAGCTAAGATACTATTAAATGTCAAATTGGAAAGAACAAAGATTATCCTAAAAACAAGAAAAAAGAAATGGATTCTCCCAGAAAACAATGACCTTTATAAAGATACAATAACCAGACATGTACAAGACGTGCAAGGCGAAATAGAAAATGCAGATCAAGCAAATGATGGCATAACGAAGGCTCTAAAAAAACAAAAAGGGAATCTTGCCCTACGCTGTGAGCTGTGACCCATTAAGTAAAACTAAGCCAAAATCCCAAAGACCTAATAGATAAAAGGAGATTGTCAAAAAAATACGGCTTCAACTACACAACAATGAAGAAATTAAATTAAAATATATACCGGTCAATCTAAAAATACGTAAGAGAAAATAATACAAGAAAAATAACTAAAACACTTTAGGAAAATAAAATTTTTAAAGTTTTGAGTCTAAATACAAACAACATAGGCAACAAAAATATGTACAAATTAAAAATAAAGATGAAAACATTACTACGGATAGAACCACAATCCTTGAGGTTGTCGAATCCTTTTATCGCGAAATGTATGAAAGCACCGACGAAAGGCAAGATCAGCCTCTGCCCAAAATCACAAACCAGGGATCAGAATTAATGCGAGAAAAAGCTTTATACGAAATTAAACCGGCACTTTTAAAAATAATAAATCCCATGGCGATAATAGAGTCGTGATCAAATTCAAGCTTTGGAGAAGCTTTTCACCGAATGCAGTTACCAAGGAAAAACTTCTGCTTAATGGAAAATTGCAGTCATTATTTTATTACACAACCAAGGATCTAAAAACTACCGTCCTATCAGTTTTCTTTCACACAAATATAAACTGTTAAAAAAAATATTAAAAACGTTAGACTTATATAGATAGATAACAAGCTAGATTTAGATCAGGATACAGCACTAATTACCACATACTAGTAATAAAAAACCTATACAGAAGTCTGCAGAATATAACAAACCACGATAAAGCATTTGAAACCATAAGCCATCAGAAAATTTTAAAAACAAATATCTACCAAAATGCAACAGTTAGCGACTATCTGAACAAAAAACCAATAAATTCTGTGTACAGCGAGGAGTACGGTAAGGAGACACCGTCTCTTCAGAGCTATTCACGACTCTTTCAGAACATACTTGTAAGAAGGCACATCTAAACGAGCATGGTATCAACATAAATAGAGAGAAGCTGAGATTTGTAGATGACATCGTTCTCATAGCAGATCGTGTGAATAATGCAATATCAATTTTTGAAACATTATATCACGCTTCCTTGGAAGTCGGTCTAAAGAATAATATGAACAAGACGTAAATACTGACTAATTTGGTGCTAAATCGAAATATTGCGTTGATAAAAGGAATATTGTGCAGACTGCATCTTTTAAGTAGGTACTTAAGACATGAATTTTAATTTGGCAGAGCTAACCGGACATGTGAGCTCCCACGTCGCACAGGATTAGCCTGGGCAGCGTTTGGTAAATTAAACTATGTATTTAAATCGGACCTACCCATATGCCGCAAAAGTAAAATCTTTGACCAATGTTTGTTACCTGTACTCATTTATCAAACGGAAATAATAACCTTCACAAAAAAGGTAGTGAATAATATTCGCGTGACTCAGAGGGCTATGGAGTGCAAGATGTTGGGTGTCTCTCTGACAGACGGAATCCCAAACGAAGAAATACGTTGTAAAACCAAAAAAGAACAAAGAAAAATCGTGTCACTAAAATGAAATTGGGCAGGACACCTCATTGAGGGAGACATATGTCCGGCAGTGGAGGCATACAGGTTAATGATAATGATAGTGTATAATAGACATCAACCAACAAGATTAATCCAATAAAGAATTAAAAATAATTGATTATAATCTTTTTAAAAATTTTATTATTAAATATGCAAATCTTCATTTAAACTTCGTTTAAATTCTAACACATAGGTTCTAAGCATATATATTAACTGTAGCAATTAGTTACATGTGCTTATTGTAATTATTGTACACAATATTGTTTGTTTCAATGGTCATTGCAGCAGAGACACATTAATTTCTAACAAATTTTAAGGCTTTTTGAAAAAAATTAAATTTTTAGTAATTTATAAATAGAACGCTGGCCTTTAATGGATTAAAATAATTCGAGGTGAATTTTTCATTCCCAATATAATTATAATCTAAAAACCATCTGGAGAATTAGAATTAGTGGAAATGCGAGAAGATCAAGCTCTACAATTAAAATACAATGTGTTCCAACCAAAATTTGATCCCACAAAATCTCAGAAGCTAAAAGTTTCTTCGAAATTAAAGAAAAAACACGTCAATTTGTATTGGGAGGAAAACGAATTTTCATGCAAATTTCATGCCCTCAAATGTAACTACTACTGCCCCGTATCAACGCCTAGTTTTTTTTTAAATATCATTTGAAAGTTATTTTTTTTGCTTTACACGACACTTTATTTTTTTTTAATTAACGGAATAACTTTGAAGATAATTTTGGACTTAACTACATTATTGGTTGAACATTTGTAATAACAAAAAACATAAAATTTCATCAAATTAACCAATAAAATATGTGAAATAACCTCCTGTGACCTCCATACAATAATACAGCCTATTTTCGAAGCCTCTTTGTAGATTTACAAATACCTCTGGTATCAATTATCGGCATTCTGTCACAATTCTTTGTCATAACTCTGCAAGATCTGCAGGCGGAGTGCGTATATTTTTTATTTTATGTATTCCCACAAAAAAAAACCAAAGGCAAAAGATCCGTTAATCTGGCGCTACTTTATTGAACCCCTTCTGGCAATCCAATGCCCTGGAAAACGTTGATGCAAAAATTGTCATACGCGTATATCATAATGTTGGGCGGCTGTTGGAAAGTCATCGAACAAAAAGACAAGAGAGGGAATGTAAAGGTAGTGGGAGCAAAAATATTGTTAGATAGGAAGTGCCATCTTGAGAGGCCACATTAAACAAGGAAAGAGACTTTCCTTGTTTAAAAAATCAAATTTAGTTGTGTTATGTTATTGCTGATGTTATTGTTTGTCCCAATTGTCACATAAAATCTTATTTATATTTTCTATTGAAGTTTTTTAACAATTATTTTACATTTTAGAATATTATCGTTATTATTTAATGAAAACTTTATTGTGTTCTAGTGTTAAAAAAAGTATTTTAAGTGTTTGTAAATTTGTTAAGTGTTTGTAATATCTTTAATATATATATATATATATATATATATATATATATATATATATATATATATATATATATATATATATATATATATATATAATACGATTGGGGTTTATAGAAAATAATTTATAAGTTATATACTACATAATATTAGATATTAAAAGTATTTGGTTATTTTAATAAGTTATATACTAGAGAATTTTATAAAAATATATTTATGTGAGGGCATTTTTAAGAAATTAGCATATAATAATTGTAAAAAGTTGTATTTTACTGTTGTAAATATATTTAAGTGAGCCATGTGCCTAGGCAACCAACTATACTCTCCAAGTGACATTTTAGAATTATTACGAATATAAAGTGGGGTTATAATAATAATGTTAGTTTAAAATGTTTAATTTATATATATTTAATGATTTAAATGTTTATTCTGATCTGAAAAGCCTAAATGTCAACAAAATTATCAATAGAACATTAACGAATTCTCCAGAATGCAGAATTTGACCTTTGTTGACTGTCGAACATTCTGGAAATAATGGTGATGTCTGTGGATCCAACATATATTTTTTTCGAGAACATCCATATAGAGAAGAAATAGAACTAAATCGAACATGATTTCTTACCAGATGGTTCTGGAAGATTGAAAAGATATAAATACCCGTGATTTGGATTCAAGATGGCCAGTTTTATTATCAAAGTTGGTAGAAGATAAACTCATTTAGTGAAGTCAATTGTTCAGAATTTTCAAGACAGTCAGTGAATCAGTTACAAATAGTCAAATTGTTTAATATAGTGAGTTAAATGAAGATTAAAAATTATGCATATATTTTAATGCACATTTATAATTATACACAAATAATTATTGAAGATTAAAAAAAAGTATATTGGAAGAAATTAAAATTATATTATGATTGGAGATTAGTATAAATCAACTTATAATAATTGGATATTGGTATATTGAAAAGAAGAATAAATATAAATGCTGTTTTGCTGGTTTGCTTGGTGGTTTATAAATGCTGGAGAAGAAAAATATATCTTAAATTGGTAGAAGCTGATAATTGGAAAAAGTAATTTCACAAAACAAGGATAACCGAAGTACGAAGACATTCAGTGGTGATTAGAATCTATATAGTGGAAAACAGTTCATTTAGGCATTCAGTGAAAGAAAGGTACAAAATTTTGTTAATATAATTTAGTTAGTGTCATAACAATTTCAATTTTGAAGATAGTTTGTTTAAATTTTACATTGTCTATAGAATTTAATTAGTTTTATAAGAGTATCAATTTAAAGATAGTTTATTTTAAATTTACATTGGCTAGGTTAGATATATATGTTTGTTTCATAATAGTTATAATAAAGATAATTTAAAAAGTACTTACAAACTAATTCTTTGAGAACCGCGATAAAAACCCTATATTATTAAAATACTCATTGCTCATCATTCAAACAAACAATACATCATAACAATATATATATATATATATATATATATATATATATATATATATATATATATATATATATATATATATATATATATATATAGTTTTTAGAATATAAAATATATTATAAAAACTTATCACCATGGTAAGCTGTATTGCTTGTGACTTTTCCCATAAAACAAGAAAGGAGAAAACATCTTTTTATCGGTAAGTATTTGTTGAAATTAATTATTAATTTTAGAAATAAAAATTATTTGCTTGTTAACAAAAGTCACTACACCTCAAACCAGTGGCGTAACGAAAATTTCTTTTATTTTCTGTATCTTAAGTGTGAAAGTAGAACTAGAAAATTTAAATTTTTGTTGACTTTGACTAATGTTATACTCATTAGTATAACTATGGCAAACAAAGTTATGTAAATTTATATAACTGATAGTGTTTAAATAGAAGGTAGAAGATCTGAAATTTATTATATATACCTTGTACCTACTACATAAAGCATTTCAATTTTTAGGTTTTCCAGGAATAATACTCAAAGGAAGATGTGGCTTAATTTTGTTGGAAAAACGCAGATGGATGTAAAGAAATTTTTATATTTATGTTCAGATCATTTTACAGAGGAGGATTTTGACATGTCATCATCTTCAAAATCAAGGTTGAAGCCTGATGCCATTCCTAGTAAAACTATTGTTAGACAAAGATAAGTAATATGTTAATTTTGTTCAAAGCTTATTAAGAATATAAGATAAGGTGTTTATATGTTGTTTCATAATTTTGTAGTCTAGAATTGGTGAATTTGATGTAGCTTGGATCCCAATGAAATTCGATTTGACTCGGACATATTACCCAACTCAACAGAAAATCCATCCACTTCCAAAGATATCCCCACTAGTAAAAGAAAAGCAGCATGTTCAGAAGGTAAGTCAATGCAACACAATGAGTGTACTTTGTAAAGATATGGCATAACATAAATAAGGAACAATATATTTATTTGCGTATTTATTCACTGACGTTTTGATCTCTATAGACAGAAACAGTTTTCAAACATACATACATAAGAAGGTATATTTATTTTGAGAAGAAATGTAGAAAATTAAAAGTGTGTAGGGTACCAACTTACCAAGCGTACTTTATGCCTATGACTTACCTAATATTGTTCTGAAGCTATTTTCTTGTGGCATTTTAAATTAATTACTATTTAACTGGGAATAAGCCACAATTAAAGGTTAAAATACGTTTATTGACGTTTCAATTCCCACTTCGGAAATCGTTCTCAAAATACAAACATTAGTAAATTAAACAAATTTTGTTTTTGTTACTTAGTGAAAAATTCTTCTAATAATTTAATTTTATCTGACTCATCTATATTGACAATTCAGACATACATTATACATTTTAAAGTAGACGACTTTAAAATGATATTGCCAATATTGTTGAGTTGCGTTCCTGGGACGACTTCACTTATAAGATAGTTCATTCGATTACATGACTTACCTATTTATAAAAACGTCACATTTTTTTGTAATATTTTTTAATATCAAAAATATATTGTTTTATTAAATCTATTATTTTTTTTAGAAACTCCAAGAAACAAGAAATTTAGAAGGCAACCTTAAATACTTACTGCTAAGAATATATTTAAAGCTAAATAAGTGCGGAGATTACAAAAAAGGGTTTGGGCTCAACAGAAAAGAATTTTTAATTTGAGTAGTGTCGTAAAAGAGCTATCAAAAAAAAATATTTAATGAAGACCAAGACCATATAATTATGGGACAATTTGGACCAAATGAACAATTAATTAATCATTTGTTTAATAAAACTACAAAACAAACAGTATGTATAAAATATTCTCCTGAAATTAGAAAGTTTGCTCTTACTTTACATTTTTATTCTGCCGCTGCATATCAATACCTAAGGAAACGGTTTTTAAATTATTTACCACATATTAAAACTTTATCAAAATAAAAAAGCATCGTATGTGGAGTACCTCAAGGTTCAGTATTGGGTCCTCTACTTTTCCTTATCTTCAAAAATGACATTACTAACTTAAAAATCGATGAAAAAATTTTTTTTCCTGATGATACTAGTATTACTTGAAGGAACTCTAATAATGCAACTCTTCATGCAATTATAACTTCTCATCTACTTAAAATAAAAACCTGGTCTGACACTAATTTACTCTCTTTTAATGTGGATAAGACAGTAGCATTATCCTATAACGGAGCTCTTCAATCTTTGCTTCTTAATAACAGCCAGATCAGTATCGTTGATTCTGTAAAATTTCGTGGTATTTTTATAGACAGCAACCTTAAATGTTCACTTCATATCGATTTGTTAAGTAAGAACATTCATGCTTAACAAGCAAAGATCTTTTTCGAATGAAATCAATTTCGCATCTTCCAAAATAGCATATTTTTCTTTGTTTGAGTCTAATCTTCGATATGGCCTTCCTTTTTGGGGTTCTAGTATAGCTGCCCAATCTGATAATATTTTTAAATTACAAAAAAGAGCAATACGGTATCTTTTTGGCCTCGGTAGAAAAACACACTGCAGAAGCTACTTAAAAAATCACGGGATTTTAACTCTTCCCTCTTTATATATTCTAGAAACTGTTTGCTTAATTCGTAAACACCTACATATTTTTCCAGCAAGACATAATCATTACCAGAAATTCAAACTTTGATGTGTATTTACCGATCCCGTGCACTGAGTTAGTAGATAAATCTATATTATATTCGGCAAAAAAATTATACATCCATCTCCCTTTGCAACTTAAATCTACAACTTCTTTCCTTGTTCCATATATTGACAAAAGCCTATCTATCAGTGGAAGAGTTTCTTAACGACTAACTTAGAAATTACAGTACGTTTAGGTACAAGCAACTAGAGTATTTTTTTATATATATATATATATATATATATATATATATATATATATTTTGGTATCACATGCAGCAACTTAAACTTATTCGTAAACAACTTGGTAAGGTTTTATTATGCAATTTGCAATTGAGTTAAATTTTGCAATGGATTGTATATTTTATTATCTTTTAATTTGTGATATTGACGATTTATGTAATTTTAGTAAATTTTAATTGTCATTGTTATTTTTTTTTTAACTTTTTGTAAGCTTTTCCAATAAAATTGTACAATTTTCAGTTGCAATAAAGCTTATTTACATTATATTCTAAAATAAATTGTTTGCAAAAATAGTTTTATTTATAACACATTTAATCTCTTATTTTTTTCTCAATAATACCATTCCTCCTATTAGAGTATTATGTGTTATTGCGTTTCTAGGCTAGTGATGTAATATGGCTGACTGGCTAGGTTGTTGCATCTTTTGTCTTGATTATGCTCCAGCTAATCTTTGTATAAGTTTTCTCCATTCTTTTATATTTCTTGCTCTGTTTTTTACAATTTTTTCACTAACTTCAAATTGTTTATGGATCTGTTATTAGATGTTAACTTCAATACTCTAATGGCTAGGTTTATATATCACGAAAAAGAAGCAGAGTTTAAAAAATTTAAATTTCATTTGATTTTAAGGTGTTTTACAATCGCATTTTTTTATCAAGATCATTTTTTGTTAAAATTAACAATAATTCTCGTCCAAGACACATTCGGAAAAATATTTTATAGCTACTGTTTCATGACCTTATAAAAAAACATGAAATATTTTCCCAATTAAAACTATCATTATATTAAAATTTTCAAACTTTCATCCCCTCGTGATAGTCGTTTGTGCTTTTGGACTGAAATTCCAACAAACCATGCTTAACAAATCTTTTTTCACTGTCAATGTGAGAAATTATTAATCTACTGCTTTTACCAGAAGGTGGGGAGATACCAGTAGACCAACCTTCCATAAAGGGTTGCCTGCAGCTTTATATACTTTTATCTGACCAATTTTTTTTAGAGTATGACCTGAGTTTACCCACGTTTCATCTTGGTAGAAGATTGGCCTTCCTTAAGCCCGGAATTTTCGTATGAATCTTAGATAATTTCTTCTCCAACATATTATCTCCTCCCGGTCAATCAAAAGTGATTTTCGGTCTGATTTCTCCCATCAAAAATTTAATTCTTTTAAAACTTGCCACAATTTAGTTCGTCCGATATGAGGCAAATCCGGGTTGTCTATAACTTCTTGTAAAATTTTGTTTAGGTTTGGTTTTTGTCTTAAAAAAAATCCATGAATTTTCCTTCGAATACCATTTTTGGCAAATTAATCAATTTCAATAGGCTTTTTCCATCTCTTTAAGTGTTCTCTTGTGTTTGGGTTAGCTATACCGTGTTTTTTTCTTTCTGATAGGAATCTATTATATATATATATATATATATTATATATATATATATATATATATATATATATATATATATATATATATATATATATATATATATATATATATATAGTTGACTCCTCTACGCCAGTCATGTTGGCACAACTTTCGACTATGTTGCGAACAGTGTTTGTGGGATTCTGAGAAACCAGAGCATCGTGAACATTCAGGACAATAGTCATCTCTCTTGGTGAATAGACAGACTTACTTACTGTACGCAACAGTACCGGTGTAAAACTTGATGATGCTAATAATGAAGTCATCACAAACAATCTAACAAAACGAGCACGAGCGAAAGGTACGTATATGTTCGTAGGTATATGGAATAAAAAATCACTCACGCACTGCATATAAATCGCAAAAGAAATATTCGAGACGCTAATTACTGCCGTAGATGCGGAAACACCGACGAGCCGTAAATTACATGCGATCAAAAACGTACTAAACAAAAAAAATTGTTTTCGTTTGTAATAACTTCACCCTTTCAAGTTAGGTTTCGAATATAAACTGAACAGACGAGGCACGTGGCCAAAGCCGCTATGTTTATACCCATTATATTATTAAAAATCTGGGGAATTCCATCCTAATTATCTTGCAACGAATAGTACCTTCGGATATGAATTCCTGGTTTTCTAGTAAAGTGATTAAACGCGAAGATTAGTATTGAAATATGCAAAGAGATAAGGTTTTCTTATTTACAAAATTGTTAATGGTTAAATTTTTATTTTTATTAATATAATATAATAACCAACGTTAGCCGTGAAAGTTTTAATTGTTTTTTGCTAAATATATTAGTAATAAAACATTATTAATATTGATAAACATTTTGGAAAGGAAAATAAATGTAAAACGCATTAATTTTAATGAATAAACACCTCAGGAACGCCTATGATGATACAAATTTTACGACCGTTTTATGACTTTGAGGCACGTTTCGTGCTCTCAACAATTTGTGAACGGATTATAATTTTAGAAATTTGTATTAGAATCAATGTATGCTAAATTAAAAAAAAAATTGCTTGTCGATTTTTTTCTACGTTAGTAACAATACTTATGTAAATTCTTTTATTCCACGTTAAAATTCGTAAAATTAAAACACCAATCAGTATTAACTAAACAGCATGTGAAAGATTACTAAAAAGTGCTGTCGCAAATTATTTACCAAATTTGAAGGAATTATCAAAGAAATATCAAAATTGTTAATTTTTTAATATTTAAATTAAATACATATTATATTTTGCACTTTGATTTATATGATTTTAATAAATATAACTTGTTTAAAAAAAATTTAATACCTTTTTTGCATACTTTTTTAATACATATTTAATGGCGGATTGCGAAAAATATCGAATTTTGAAAAATGGCTTAGACTATCAAGAAGCTTGGCCACCCCTGGTACTTATATAATCACAAAATTAATACCAAAATTGATATATCGATATAGATCCCAAATGTAATTGGTACATTAATTGGTACGAAACTTCAAAAAACATCTAAAATATTTTTTGTCATTTTTACGTAATAAAGCTAAATATAACCGATGTAATTGGGAACGCAAAAAACGGTACAAAAAAAACAAATTATATGAAATTTAAAAAATAATCATCTAATTTATTAGTGAAACACAAGTGCCTTTTTACAGCTTAATGAAAAACATAAACTTGAAACTGTAAGGAGGAAGAAATCTTCAGAAATACCACTTCTGTTCTTGTTTTTTTGTCTTTGTTGTCCTGTTCCCTGTTCGCCATTTATCCGCAGTGGAACGTAATGAACACATTTTAAGAAGGTAGCAGTTAGCAATTTCCTTGAGAGGATTCTTGGAAACAGCCTTTAGTTGATTAATTTTGGTACTGTTTTCTCACCGAGATACAATTCCACCCAATTATATTTAGGGAGATTTTCATGAGAGAATGCTTTATGTTAGTCGGTTTGGATTTAATAAATTAATTTGTCAAAGGATATATATTTTTTAGAATTTGCGGGAATATAAAAATATGAAAACTTTACTTAACAGCAATTGAAACATAATCGAAATTAAATCATTTGTTATAAATTTTATGCAATAAATTAAAAAAAAAATACTTTTTGGTGGTAAAAAATATGCAACCGATTAATAATATCATAACATGACGTATTTGCCGATTATATTTTAACGTTGATTGAATTTCAATCAACGATTTTAATAAAGGGAATGTCGAAAATAACGGAACCTTAATTAAAAATAAAATTAAAGTATAAACTATGAAGTCGTAAAGAATAGACTAAATTACAACTGTAGGTTTAAAAGCCAGAAATAGTAATATTTATATTGTTCTTAAGCTATTTTCTTATGGCATGTTAAAGTAATTATTATTTAAATGGGAATAAGCTACAATTAAAGTGTAAAGTAAGTTTATTAACGTTTCAATTTCCACTTCAAATATCATTCTCAAAATACAAACATTAGTGTTTGTATTTTGAGAACGATTTTAGAAGTGGAAATTAAAACGTCAATAAACTTTAACCTTTAATTGTGGCTTATTCCCATTTAAATAGTAATTACAGTAATATTTATATTTCTTAACAATAATCGGTTTGAGTTGGCAGATTTTTTTATTTATTTTTAATACTATGTAGATATTACAGTAGTTTTCGTTATTTTTTTTGTTTTTAAGATACTAATAATTAAGACGTTTTACAACATCAAAAACATATATTTTCCAAAAATAAAAAAAAGGAAGATGTGTTTTTGTTTCTGTAAAATGCTTTTTATTCGATATATTAACTCTTATATTATTATATTAACTCTTATTTTATATATTATTATATATTAAATCTATATTAAAATGAACAGATTTATATATGTATGTTTTTTTTATTTACAAAAAAACCCGCTTTAACATAGTAGTAAGGTTACTAGCGGAACGGTAGCAGTTTGCTTAGTAAATTCCTAATAAAAATAAAAGTATGTTATCTATATATTTATAGTGTTTTCAAATTTAAAATATCTTTAAGATTGTTAAGTAAATGATATTTAATTCTGTGACGACTGAACTTTTCCCACTTTTCCTACTAGCATAATGTTTAACGTATGTAAGTAAAACACTGTAAGTAGCACTTTTTTAAACAAATTATTTATGAGAAAATTAGATATGTTTAAGTCGTAAACTGAGAAATAATAAATATAGTCTTCTGCAGGTCATCATGCAGGGTAGAGTCGATGGCAAAAAGGGAATAGGTTGAAAGAGGAAGTCATGGCTGCGAAATATTCGAGACTGGACAAACATGACTGTAGACGAAATATTCCACGTTGCAAAAGACAGAGAAGCTTTTAAAAATGTGGTCGCCAACCTCCGTTAATGGAGACGGCATATTAAGAAGAAGAAGTCGTAAACAGGAAATAAATATTTGCTTTTGTCTGAATACCTCGGGTGGTTGCAATGGTTTAATTTTATTTGTTATCTCCTGAAACTTTGATGATGTGAATTTCATTTATTGTTGCAGTTTTCGAACACGTGCTTTATGAAGTAGCTTTTTAGATCCATACTTACAGATTAGTGTTACAGATACTGTTGTCGTTTATAGCTTCTTTGAAATTTCTGTCTGCTCCTTCATTATCTGCTATTCCAACATGTAATGTGATTCAGAGAAACTTGATGCTTGTATTTATATTATGCAACATATTTAGTTCTTCCTTTATTAGTTGATCCTAAGCTAATGGATACTGCGTGTATAATTTTCTTAACAATGTGTAGTAATGATATAGAATCTGTCGCGATTACTATTTTGTTCACCTTGTTTGAATGTGCATGTAGAATCGATTGGTAAATTACATAGTTTCTGTTTCTGCTGTTTTGCATAGAGATTTTGCGAGAATGTGGGAGATTAAACTTAGAGTCATTAGCGATAGATATGTCTAAACATTATGTATCGGAAATCTTTTATTAACAATTATGCTAGAAATGTAAATTAAGGGTTAAAAGTTGGCTACAAAGCTTTAGTCTGGGTTTACTTATTTCAGCTTGTATGTTATTTATCGAAGTTGTTTTATTCGCTCCAAGGGATGTGTAATCATTAGGGAGGTGTTATGTAACGTATTAAAAAGTTTTAACGTTGTTGTACTGGCATATGCATATTATACGACATATCCTTAATCAATTTTGGAACGAATTAAAGGATCTCTATAACATTAATAAGCCGTATTTTATCATCGACAACCCAAGTTTAGTGAGCTAGGTACTTTAACAAGTTAAGACCATTTCGACATAAAAGAACTAACTGCTGGATATACTTTTCCAATTTAACTGTTAATCAAAGATTATTCCTAAAAATTGTATTTCGTTTGGAAAGATTTTGGTTTTAACATTAGGTTTAGTTTATCCTCGATATATCTTTTTAAAATATTAATAATTTTGTTTTATTAGAACAAAAGCTAAAACCGGTACATAGGGACCAATTTACTAGTTTATTCAAGTACTCTTGTAATATTTACGCCATACGATGAGCGTTGTTGCTTTTAATGTATATAATTAGGTCATCAGCAAATATAGTCTTGCCTCACCAGGTTTCGCAATGATTTTTTTATACTGTTTATTGCTAGTAAAAATAGAGTAGAACTAATAATCCATCCTTGTGAGATTCCATTTTGTTGTTCTTTAAGATAGGATATAGCACCGCTCGCTCGGATTTGAAATGTTCTTTGAGTTAAACATTGTTGTGTAGGCCAAAATATTTCCTTGATATCCCAATTTTTTTTAAAGTTAATACTGTATGAACTGCTTTAGTTATGTCAAAGTAAATTGCCAAATATTTTTGATTATGAGAAGGCTTTGTGAATAGCGTTTTTTAAATCTATAATGTTATCGTTTGATCTGCCTGGCCTAAAGCCAGCTTGTTCGATGGTAAGTTGATCATTGTGTTCTATAGTCTGTCCCACCTTGACTTTACAGTACAGGTTCTCATGACCAACACTGATTCCTAATTTTATCAGAAACAGGTTTGAAGAAAATATAATAATTTAGGAATTAATATTATTGACATTTTGTGGCTGTCAGGGGTTCTAAAACATTTTTTTTTTTTCGAAAAATACTTTCATGTGAATAAAATAAAAATAATTTTGTATAAAACATTTGTATAATAATGTATTTAAGCGCATAATATGTTAAACCTTAATAAATACGTAGGTACCTACATAAATATATAAAATGTATTTAAACTGTGTATTTTACATTTTTCTATACTCCCGTTTTCCTCAATTTCACTGCCACTGTCGTCATAAAGGTTTAGTATAACTGGGTCGGTATTTTCCAGTAAATTATCAATATTACACATCTGTTTTTTATGCTAATTACGTGTTGCACATAATTATTCAATTTTTGAGGAGTAACTTGAGAGTACTCTTTATGTAATAGATTTTCTTCTTGAAGTTTGTGTTATGTCTTGCCACAAATCTTTTTATTTCACTCAATACCACCTCTGTCGGATTTAGTTGACAGTGATATGGAGATAATCTTAACAACTTTCAACCTTCTTATTTTTTGCAATTTCATGTACGATACGCTCATCATACTGCGATGTTAAATGAGCTATAACGTTTAACAGTTCGAATGTTAGATAATCTTTGTCGAAATAAATATCCTTTGAACGCAAACACTTCTTTATTTTTTCATTATTGTCAGAATTGTTCCGAATTCTTTTCAACTTTCTGGAGTGATACGACGCATTGTCCATTATTATTACAGTTTTATTGGGAATATTTGGAAGAAGTCTAGTTTTAAACCAATTTTTGAAAAGAGGTCCATCCATTTCATCATGATAGTCTGCTGTATTTTTTTTTGATAAAAAAGTTAGTTCGGCTACATTAATAAAATCATTTTACTTCCTGTATGCAGTAAAACGAAGCGTGGGCCACTTGCAGTAGGAGTTTTCAAGCCTATAGTGAGTCCACGAATAAATGCATCCATATGTGACGATAAGGAAGTGTCCTTTCATTCATAATTAAGACTGTGACCAATATTTACCCATGATTCGTCCAAATATACAATTTTGTACTTTTGTTCCCGAAATGTACAAATTTCTCGCAAATATCGATGGCGCCAAGAAATAATTTCCGGTTTTTTTATCAACATTGACTTTCTGTCCCGTTTTGTTTACACAAATCCCATGTCCTTAATTAGTCTATGCAGTGTATTTTTAGAAAAATTACCTAGATGTTCGTCTTTATTTACTACTGCTAATAGAGAATGTAATGTTGGGGGTGTATTCTTACGAAAAAATCATGCACTATTCGACGAATGCTATTCTTTGTTCCTACATCGTAAGTTTTATTACGCGATAACGAAGTTAGCTTAGTTACAGAGTAAATTGTTTTTTCGAAAATTCCGGTTTCTACTTCACTGTTTGTATTATTTTTGAAAGTGAATCATATCTTTGATTTACACGATAATTCACCATGCTGACTAAGATTTGTTTCTCCCTATATGACAATGCCTTCCCTGGGGATGTTTCAGAGTACTGTTCTCCATTAATAAATTTAATCTTTATAACACAAAAAACCACATTCATAGCTATAGTCGATATGAACTTTAAGCAATCAAATGAACTAACTAAAAAATGAACTAACTAAAATTAATTTCAAGTTTAGAATTTATACTAAATTTTAATGAAGGTGTAAATACATTATTGAACAGACATTAATTTCAGTTGATATCTGAACGATTGAAAATCAGTCGTTAAGAATAACAAAAAACTGAAATTATGATCCAAATTTTCCAAATAAGCAATTAGTAAACACAATAAAATACCGGAAGAATGGATAACGAGCAAACTAATTCGACTATTCAAAAAAGGAAATAAAAAACAGCTAGAAAACTGCAGAGGTACAAACTTGTTAAATAATACGCTAAAACTTACATCTAAAATTTTACAAGTGCTAATTAATCAGAAGATAAGTTTAGCAGATGAACAACAGGGTTTTCGTAGTGGAAGATCATGTACAGATACAATATTCGTTATAAAGCAAATTACTGCGAAATCACTTGAGTAGAATCGACCAGCAGTTCTGTGTCTAATGGATCTAAAGAAAGCGTTTGACAGAGTTAGACTCGAAAAGATGCAATCCATCTTCTGTATAATAGAGAAGTTCCCCTAAATATTATAAAAACTATCGATAACATCTACCAAAACAACAAAATGGAAGTCAGAGTAGATGGACAACTTACAGAAGCTATAAAAATAGGCAGCGAAATAAGACAAGGGGATTCATTGAACCCCATGCTCTTTAATTTGATCATGGATGAAATCATCAAAACCGTTAACAAAGGAAGAGGATACAAAATGGGAAACAAAGAAATCAAAATACTCTGTTACGCAGACGACGCAACAAGCTGGGCAATTAATAGCCCAAGATGAATAATAGTCTGTAAAGACTGATCCACAGATTTAACATAAAATCAAAACAATTTAATATGACCATCTCATCATAGAAAACTAAAACCATAGTAGTCAGTAAAGAACCAACCAGATGTAAAATAGATATTGATGGCATCCGTATTGAACAAGTAATGGAAATAAAATACCTGGAAATTACACTGTCTAGCTATGGAGACTTGTACAAATAAGTAAGAGATAAAGTACAAAAAGCAAATAGACTGGCAGGATGTCTTAATAACACTATATGGCGAAACAGACACATTGACACTAAGATGAAATCAAGAATTTATAAACGAGTGTAAGACCAATAATGACATACTCCTCAGAAACAAGACCCGACGCAGCCACAACGCAAAGGCTACTGGAAACGGCACAGATGACAGTACTGATAAGAATTACAGGAAATACGCTGAGAGATCGAAAGAGAAGTGAAGACATTAGAAGAAAATGTAACGTACAGTATACATGAATGGACACAAAATAGAAAAAAAGAATCCAATATACACAAAGGCAGAATGGAGGAGACCCGTGTCGTCAAAATAGCAAGAGATAAGTCACCAATCGGCAGAAGAAGTATCGGACAACCGCTTAAAAGATGGAGTGATAACCTTCCATAGAGGTATTAATCCGCCAATGAACAAACAGAATTGCTTATGAAGTGGAAGAAAAAGAAGAAGATAATTTAATTTAGGAGAACTGACCATTAACAATTATAATTTATTTATTCTAAACTGCAGGACAATATAAACTTTACTTAAACTTTTTTAAAAAAAATTTTTGTCTTGACAAGAAATTTTTCTTAACATTACTTCGAAACTGTCTATACTGTCAATACATAAATTAACAACCATAGTTGTTATTACGCATAAGAAAAGGTATTACGCATATCGATTATAAAATTGCTGATTACTTTCCGAAAACAACTATCACTCGCAAAAAAATAATGAAAAATGTTGTTTTACTAAAATTATATTGACTGTAACGGGTTAGTTTTAATTTTAAATTATTAAGGCCCTACCAACATTTTTAGGACCCTGGTAATGTTCGATTGAAAATTCTTTTGAAGAAAATCGGCATCGCCGCGCAAAAAACTTCCATAAGGATTGCATTGCCGTATGTTCGTGTTCTGTAAAGTCAAGGAGGAACACACTGTAGGTTCCACATTAATCTTTTATTCACTATTTCTTCATAAGTTTACATAAAGAACATGTTAATGATATAGAACGATATAAACCTGGTTAGAGGGTCTAAGATCACGAGGAAGATCTCCAAGATGGAGCGATCAAATTACAAGCATATACAAAAGACCTATGAATGAGTTAAAAGAAATGACCAGAGATCTTTGGAAACGGATAATACGCGACATCACGATCACTACAACATTCCCTCCGGGGCGCCAGGATTAGTTTATCTTTATTTTATTTAATAATAGCAATAACAATGGCATTTTACCAAATTTATGAAAATGATTTTTGTGGCCAAATAATATTCAAAATTTGGAGTAGAAACTATTTTGCTTCTATTGGAAGTTTTTTAATAAATTGTATTGGTATGTCGCATAAACCTGGTAAAGTGATTTTATGCTATTAAGTGTTTACTCAATATTTGCTTGCTATTATGACAAATGTCGATTTGTTAATATCCCAGTGTCATAAAGTTTGTTGAAGATACAACACAGTGCTGTAATCCCATTTTCTCTCAAACCCTTTAGTATTTTAGCACTCACTTAATCAGGCCAAGTGCTTTTTCATTTTTTTTTCCGTTTGGACTGCCAAGTAACCTTACTTTCTGTTATAGATGGACCTGTTATTGCAAATGTTATTCTGCTCTTCTATCTTCAAATAACACAGAAATGGGGTTTTTCCATTCTTTCAATTTTTCTTTTATAGCTACTATTCTGTGTCCATTTTTGTATTCTAAGCTTTGGGATAGTTGGTTTTGCGTATACAAAACAGTGTATGCCTTTGTTGGCTTAATTATGTCCAAGTACGTATTTTCCATTGGCTTTTTAATTTATAAATTTTATTATTTTAAACTTTTAGCAAAACCTAAAATATTCAAGATTTAAAAGATAGGATTACCGTAGACATAAGAATGATTAAGAAACTTTAAGCAAAACCTAAAATATTCAAGATTTAAAAGATAGGATTACCGTAGACATAAGAATGATTGAAAAGCTAGACATGTAAAATGTACTGCAAAGTTTAAACATCGTATGGCTTGTTGTATTGGAGTAAATGAACAACATTTAAAGCGTCTGCTGTAAATGCCTTTACTTTAGGTTGTCCAATGGTCACTATTTGTTTACCACTTAAGTGTGTATTTTCTTAGTGCAGAATATTATTTACCTTTACTAATTTTGAAAATGATGTAAATTTATAAACAATTTATAATTACTACTAAGGTTAACAATATAAGGGCCAGGCCGTCAATTTGACGGTTGAGTTTAGTAAAATAGAAATATCTTTTTTCCATGTTGTTAAAGGTAATGATATTTATCGAATTTAATAGGTTTTGGGTTTTTCTACAACACTGAAAAATTATGCCAATGCCGCTTTTACATTTTATGATATAAAGACATATATCTAGACTCCGGCCGGTCGCAGGGCGGACACCGTCATTTTGACGGCATTATGTTTTTTCAAGTTTTTCAAATAAATTTCTGATAACTCGAATAGTTGTTTATCATTCTAGTGGGTATCTTTATTTTGCATATTTGTTTCATTCAAAATTCGGCTTTATTAGTATGTGGACATAAATAGTTTTATTTTGTTTGAATTTATTTTGTATTTCAATATGAGTTCGCGTAAATTTTTGACTGAAGCGGAAATGCTAGAGTAATTATTAAATTTTCAAAATATATCAGGTGACGTGTCAAGTGACGTCAGTGATAATGATAATAGCACGGTTTTCTATAATGAATGTCTAGAACATTGACCGGTTGACCGGTCTACATGTAGCCGGTAACGATATACTCCATACAATTCAGTTCCTGCTTTCGGTGATCTCATTTCCAGTAAAGTAACAAAGAGAATCTCCAGGTCCGATATCTTGGGTAAAACGTTCAAGAATAACATGCTTACTTTTTGGCGATTATTTATCAACAATTCAATGTCACATACGTCACATAAGAATTTGCATAGACACTGAAGCCCGTCGACAAACATGGAGCATTTCTCTTCCACAACTAGAAGGATTTGTTGGTTTGTTTATGTTTGTAATGTCTACAACATTTCTCACTTAAATATTAAGCTCTTGTATTACAACGTATATAGACCACTTGTTTTTAAACAAACTGAGCAGTACGAGGTTTAAGGAGATAATGAAGTATCTACGATTTGACTTGAAGAGCATCCGATCCTTACAAATAACCACAGATAAGTTTGCGGTAGCATCAGAAGTTTGAAACAAATTTATTGTAAACTGCCAAATATTCTATAATCCAGGTGCAAACTTGACTGGCGTTGAGCAGTTATTTCCTTCTAAAATTCTCTGTCCATTTCTTCAGTACATTGCAAATAAACCTAATAAATTTGGCATACAATTTTGGCTCTTGATGGACAGTGACAGCAAATACCTTTGTAATGAATTTTCGTATTTAGGAAAGGATACCAGTATCAGAACACATTATTCTAAACCTGCTTTATTCATTTATAAAAAAGAGAGAAATATTACTACCAACAACTTTTTTACATGTTTGCCACGGGCAAAAAAGTTGAAAGACCAAAATACTAGTATTGTTGTTACGATACGCCGTTTAAGAAAATAGATTCCTTCTTTATGCAAAACGATTCTTTATTATTAAGTTATTTATTTTATAGATGGATAACGTCACAAACCTTACTGTCTACAAAGGAAAGCCGACAAAACATGTAATGATGCATTGAGTACAATGCATTCACAAGTTGGCGAAGATGCTAAAAAAACTCCCTAAAAAGATTGCTTTTTATAACGGAACGGCTGGTAGCCGAATATAGCATGTATATGTGTTCTTTAACGCGTTGAATTTAACAAAAATTAATTCGTTTATTGTTAATAAAGAATAACAAAAAAAAACATACCGTACCATGATTTTGTCGTCCTGTCACGACCTGTACGAAATAAGTTTAATCAATTTAATGCTTTCCGATAAACAAATTTTTGATCTTTTTTGATGTGCATAAATAAATAACGATGACGGTTTTTCAACGAGCAGAAAGCGACGTAAAATTGTACATTTGAGAAACATGGAAACTCCAAGTTGATTTCGTAAACTCCCAACGATTATTATCCTTATATCATTTTTGATATGGAGACTTAATCTATATATTTTAGGGCATTAAAATAATACAAATAAGTAGAACATATTCGGCCGTACAATTGATACACATTGAGATTTTTATTTCAGATTTCCCAATATTTAAAACTTTACTTTATAATATCTTATATACCTATTGATAATTTAAAGATGCATATCTACTAACCGCACTATTATCCTTAAAAGTTTCATATTGGGCAAATAAACCAATCTTCTTTTATCTACCAGATGTATATATTTTTTATTGTTCATCTTCTTTACTCAGTTCTTAGGTCATACAGTTGTTTTGACCAAAAAACTTTAGTATTTTTAGTATAAGTATTTTTAATTTTTAAGCACCTTTCTAGTTTCACGTGAAATATTATCATTATGACAACTTATAAATTTTGCTTTAATTATTCGTACATTATCGCTTTTACATTCGACTGAGTGTAGCTCGTATTTTTATCTCACGCTGAACATCTTATCATAACACCTATTATATCACCATTAATGTTTATAATCTTGCATAACTTGAGACATTAACATATTAAAAAAGTCAACGACCAAAAAGAGTCATGTGTTGTAATCGATTTTCGGAATATTGGACCTTTGGGAACAGTTTGTTATCCAGCTATTCCCTTTCGCTTGTGTTTCCTACCTAGATAGTTCACGTATGTTGTTAGTTGGCTTCGAAATTTCCTGGTGAATTATTATTTATCTGATAGAGACTCCACCATAATATCGGAAGTGCGATGCCCGGTATAAAATTGTATATAATATACATTATGTACGTAGTTTTGAGATAAGAGAATTTGTGTGAGTGTTGGGATGTAAAATGTAAAATTGTTACTATATTATCACTATATCATTTTAATACACATATATATATATATATATATATATATATATATATATATATATATATATATATATATATATATATATATGTATATATGTATATATGCAAAAAACACAGTTTATTAGGGCTGCAGTCAGAAGGTTTGGCCGGGATGTTACAGAAACACTCTTTTGACTTTTGTTCTAGCTTTCGGAATTGTTTTATTCCTTCTTCAAGACACTGTTATTAGAAGAATGTGTAAATATTTACAATATATCACAAATTGTCAGTGCAACATAGTAGTCGTTGAGATTATTTATATAAAGCTATTATTATTATATTATATATTATATATTAAAATATAACATATAAAATAATGAACAAAATACATTTTAAAATTTAGTTATGATAGTAAAACTTTTGTCTGTGATATCTTTTAATGGTGTGTTTTAACTGATCCATAGAGAACAGAAAGAAATAACAAAAATAGTATGATTAAAAAGTAATTAGGTGTTCTTCATGTTATATTAATGGAAGTAGTATATTAAACCTGTCTTGATGGTATGCAACATGTTTTGTATGCAAATGTATTATGATGTTAATATGTAAAAGTAAATCTTTATTTTATTTTTGATGTTTTGTCAGTAATTAACAATAAGTATTTTTCAGTTTATCTATTACTTTTTAATCATACTATTTTCATTTTTTATTTTCTGTTCTCTATGGATCAGTTAAAACACACCATTAAAAGATGTCACAAACAAAATTTTTAATATCATAACTAAATTTTAAAATGTATGTTGTTCATTATTGTATATGTTATATTTTATATGTGTGTTATTAATGTTGAGTGTCATAGTTTTATATAAATAATCTCAACGAGTAGTAAGTTGCACTGACAATTTGTAATATATTGTAAATATTAACACATTCTTCTAATTATAGTGTCTTAAAGAAAAAATAAAACAATTCCGAAAGCTAGACCAAAAGTCAAAAGAGTGTTTCTGTAACATCCCGGCTGCAGCCCTAATAAACTGTGTTGTTTGTTTATATCGACAGTCAATAATCTCCAGTATTTCTTATATATATATATATATATATATATATATTACGCAAAAAGTTTACTATTCCTACCTCCCGAGTTGTTTACCCTAAAACCAACTCCCTTCGTAGGGAAAAATCTTAAAAAACCCATTTACCAAGAAATCAAGTCATAAAACTAAATAAAAAATATAGCAGAAACAATTTTAAACAAAAATATTTTTTAGAGCTTTTTGTGTAAAATAACCGTTCTATCAAAAATATCGCTGGAGGCGGCGCGGCTATTTGCTCCAAATCAATTTTAAATAAAATTTGTATCAATTCGACGGTAAAAATCCTACCTATATCTTTTGACTAGAGTGTCCTATCGAAAAGTCAAAAAGCATTTTAAAGGTGAAGAGTGCTGCTTTCTTATGCAATTTTTTAATTTTGCTGTAAGTAAAGTCAGTGTATATAAAAGTGATAAAAAAATAAACTTGCGCGTTTTTTGCTATTTTTAAGATTATTATAAAATAATAAAATTTATCACTTTTCAATTAACCGGCACTCTAGAATTTTTATTATTAAAAACCTATGCCATGAAATTTCGGTTTTGATTTTTAGCAACAAATATGAAACATTTAAATTACAAATGATCTTAAACATTTAAAATTGCTTTTTGGCGATTACACAAGTTTGTTTTTTAAAACTACACTACTTAAGTTAAAAATTTAACCCAGATCCGTCTTGGTGAAAGTATTTTCCATGACGTGCAATCGTTTGTAATGTGAAAGTTTAAATTCAGCGTTTTTAGGCATATTTGAAATACCTCACATTTAGTGCCAAAAATCAAATGGTAATGAAAATTTTGTAGTTCCGGTTAATGAAAAAATAACTAAAACTACTAATAATTAAAAAAATTTAATTGCGGAAAATGAAAAATAGAGTAAGAAGGCTGAACTAATCACTTTTAAAACTCTGTTGAGTTTTGTCGATAAATCACTTTGATTAAAAATATCGAATTTTTACTGCCAAAATAATACAAATATTTTTTAAAACTGATTTCGCGCGCGTAGCCGCTTCGCTTTCAGCCATATTTTCCAGGAGCTTTTTTAAACAAAAAGTGCCAATAATTATTTTTGTCAAAATTGTCTTAGCTACATTTTTTATTTTACATATTTTTTTCTACGACGCACAGATCCTTGGTAAATCGATTTATTTTCGTTGTTTTCCTACGAGGGTGGGGAGTTTTAAAGAGAAGCAGAAGGATTATTTGTTCGTATGATTTTTAGAAGTGGCATTTTCGTCTCTGATAACTGAAGTATAGAAATAGGCTGGTTAATCCATTAATCCAATTCCAATTTCAAATCCAATTGAAATATTCCATAATTTATTATATATATATATATATATATATATATATATATATATATATATATATATATATATATATATATAAATATATATAAACATATATATATATATAATTATATCGGTGGCGGTGGTTATCACTCTTTTCAAGACGTTAGCCCTTGAAAGCTATCTTACTTTCGTGTGGTACAGAATATTTATACAAAAAGAACTAATTTCTTTACAATTTTTTCCGAAACTTCCTATTTGTATGCTTTTACTTTGATGAAGTGTACAATTTTATTTACACTTTTTAAACACAATCAATTTCGGAAGGTGAAGATTTTTGGTAAGAACTTCTCTCTGTAAAAAACAGTATGGCCATTTAGTATTTGACATTACTTTTTGCAATTTAGGAGTAAGACTAGATCGATGTTCTGTCATAGCTTTGGTCCCATCAGTACATATAGAAATTAATTTTGTCAGTCAATATGATATTCATAAGTACTTTACATAAAATTAAAACAAATTTCTTCCCGTAGTATTGGTTTCTAGGGAAGAACAAAATAAAATATCTTCTCATCAATCCTCTCTCAAATCCTCTGTCAAATCTCTCCTCATCAATATGACAAAGTAACAAAATTGGAAATAGTTGTGGATTCATTTATCTGTAGAGAGAATTACATACAATTTTTGATGTTTTTAATAGTTTGTTGTCGAATGCATTCTGCCATCTCACTTCTTCGTTGGATAATATTATTCTGCAGAGATGGGATGTTTATTTTTGCAGCCTCTTTTGCACTGTTATTTCTACTATCTTAACAGCTGTAGTTAAAATCCAATTTTTAGCAATTTTATGTAGCCTACTGGTTTTTACCATGCGATATGCAACTTTGTAGCTTGCTAGTAATTCTATTTTATTTGTAGTGGTTAATAATGAAAAAATCGCTTGTTTATTGTAAAGAAAAAAATTAGCATTGTTTTAACAAATTCTACAGCCTTCTCTTTTTCGTCTAAATATTTGCTATTTTAATGTCTAAGCAGTTTCGAGAGCTTCATACTTTTCTTTTGTGAGAACTATTTATCAAATAGCGCACTACGTTAGGTTTTTTCTTTTGCTATTTTAATTTCCAGACGTAAAAGGTTCCCACAATCTTTTTAAAAATTAATCCATGTCTAATAAAATAATAAACATGAAAAAACAAACTTTTTATATTATACAAAATACAAAATTTTGCACCATCTTAGTACAGCAGGACTACGTAATGTTTGTTATTTAATCACATTTTCTCGCTTACATAAAGTCAAATTTACAAATTCTAGAAAAAATCTAGGCGCTAATTTAGCAACTTTCCTTAGATAAATACGGAAGGAAAACGTACGAAAAACATTCTCTAGTAAACAAAAAATTTACCAAGTCTTAGACTGCGTATTAGGTTCTTCCCATTGATTTGTTTCCGTTGTTTTGACAAAAAAACTAATTTTTTGTCAAAAGCGGTACCCCATCTCTGTACACGTTTTATTTTTACGTAATTAGTGTTCAACACGTAGGGTTAAAAATTGGAGATTGGACATTATAGTCAAGTAGAAAACTGTTTTAATTTAATCCCATTAGAGTAGATAACGCATTTGTAAGCTACCACCAATGTGGGAAGACATTATGTTGGTCTCAAGTTTGAATTTGTATATACTTATCATTTATAAAATCTCAAATCGCGATAACATGCTAGTATTAAACAAATTCCGAATACATAAATGGACATAGGACATCGAACGTATTAATTAGACATTAATTTTCTTGTTTAGCTTAAGTTTTTTTTTTTCGATATGATGTTCGATTAAGACGTATATTATTTTAACAGTTGGTAAACTATAACATTTTCTCATGATATTTTTAGAATTTTCTATATATTAATTTTCTCTCTTGAAACTGACATTTACAGTCTTAGGGTAACTATTACTTTAATAACTATAACATCATAATAAATACTGAATTTATTTACAAATAAGACATAATTAATGTGCGCTTATATATACACATTTTCTTAAAAACTAAAAAGAAAACCATATTCTTACACAAGTAAAAATTAAAAAAAAAACAACAAAACAAAAAATTAAAATTTATTCCAGTTTCGTCCGATCTCGAGAAAACAAGTACCAAAGCGAGTTTTTGTTAATTACTCAGTGATTAACTGGTAAACATTATATCAATTTTATATATCTAGTTAAAATGTTACGATAAACTCGTCCTAATTGGGCCTACTGCAATCATATTTGCTGCATGATTGCAGCGGGCCCAATTTATATAATATATAAATATATAACCTCTTAAAATGGAAGATTAAAACAGCAGTAACAATAAAAATCATCTCATATCACAAATAAAATATTCACAGCAAAATTCTTCAAAAAGTACTTATCTATCTCCTCACAATACAAGTTTTCGTTTAGGGACCAAATACTAAGACCAAGTTTTTGTGCATTAGACAGTACTTCTCTACAAGATTACCTCATTCCATTAGGCCACCATAGTTTAGCAAAAAACATTACAAAAAATCAAAACACCAAAGTAAAACACCTAAAAACGTTAATAAACTTACTTTAACCTTCAATGGTGGCTTATTCCCATTTAAAATGGTAATTATGTTATTAATAAAAACAGCTTCACTCAGATGACGGAAGTTTGGAAAGATGATCAGACGTATTTCTAGTGTAAATTCTTTACCCTCAGTTATAAGTCTGAAGGTTAACAGCAACTTTATATCTTCTCCACTGAAAATTGCGGGTACTCTAGCTGCTGTCTATAAAATTACTCATTAACTAAAAACTATGACGCTTTTTTTTCTTAAAAATTAAGATAGATAAAGAAAAAACAATCTTGTTCTTAGAGATACTTGAAAAAAATTTAATTTTAAGCCCAATTACCTTACCAAAAACTTAACTTTTTTTCTTGATTACTTAAGAAACTTCCAGTGCTGGCCCAGACGGCATTATGGCTATATTTCTACAATTTTCTTCAACTTCAAAATATTATCTTCTTAAATTATTTAATCTTATTTGGCTATTTCGGCAATTTCTAATACTCTAAACTAAATTCATGGTATTTCTTATTTTAAAACTCAAACAAACCTCGTCTCGATCCAGAGTCGCAGAGACCAATTTCTCTCATTTGTGCAACTAGAAAACTGTTGGAAAAAATAAACTCTAGCGTATTGTGGATCTTAGAATAATAAAATCTTTTCATAGCGGAACAAAATGGATTTCAAAAAAATAGTTCTTCTATCGATACTATATATATATATATATATATATATAATATATATATATATATATATATATATATATATATATATATATATATAATCAATAGCACTAAAGACCTTAGAGGCCCATGGCTTGAAAAGTTTGTTCTTTCTTCATTTCGCTTTCCATCTATTTTTTTGCCTTTCTTTTCTCTTTTTTAAAGCTCTAGTGTTGGTAGTTTAGTACCATTTTTGGAGGTCCTTGTGTTCGGCATCCTTTCTAGGTGACCTCGCCATCTTAGCCTCTGTTCCTTTAAGACTCCTATTATGTTAGGTTGATTATATAATTCCTTTAACTCATCATTTAATCTTCTTATCCATAAACCGTCGCTTATTATTCTTTCATATATCTTCCTCGGGATTTTTCTTTCCCATATCTCCAGTAAATTTTGTTCATTTTTTGTCATTGTCCATGTCTTACTGCAGTATGTTATTATTGGTTGTATAGTTGTTTTGTATAACTGTATTTTTTGCCTTTCTTGATAAAAACTTGCTTTTTAACATTCCACTAAGAGCATGTACACTTTTATTGTCTGCATTATTCTAGTTTGTATTTCTTCTTGAATGTTAGGTTTACGTGATATTAATTGCACCTAGGTATGTAAATCTTTCTACCATTTCAAATTCGTATGATGATCTTTCTTCTACTTTTATTTTAAAACTTTTTGTCCATCCCTGAACTGATCATCTGTCCACTGCATACATTTTGTTTTAGTTTCATTTATGTAAAGTCCCATTTTCCTTGCTGCTTCTACTATTCTCTGTACTATCTCCTGTAGCTCTTTTTACCTCTTGCCAGCAACACTACATCGTCTGCAAATGTCAAAACTTGGTGTCTTTTATGATATAGGAGTTCTTCTCAATTGGTTTTTGCTTATCGCATTATTTTTTCTATGCATAAATTAAAGAGTAATGATGACAAAGGATCGCTCTGCCTTAATCCTCCGTTTTACTATAAATTTGTCCGAGGCATGATTGTTTACTTTGACTCTGTTTTCTGTATTCTCTAAAGTAAGATGTATCATAATACGCAACTTTCTGCTAACTCCCAGTTCCTCAAGGGTCTCTTTTAATTCCTTCCTCTTTATTCTATCGTATGCTTGCTGGAAGTCGATGAATAGCGCCATCGTTGGTAAGTTGTGTTCATAGCTTTCTACTTGTAATTCTCTGATTATAGATAATTGGTCCATTGTGCTTCTCCCCCATCTTAATCCTAACTGATATTTCGCCTATTATATTTTCAACGTCTTTTTCTAGCTTATTCTTTTATGGATTTTATTAATAGGATTTTATATACGGTATTTAGTAACGCTACTCCTCTGTAATTACTGCATTCTGTTTTGTCTCCTTTTTTGTGTAATAAGCAAATAATTGCTTCCTTCCAATCTTCTGGTATTCGTTCTTTTATCCATATCTCCTTTATGATCTTGTATATCCAATTATTTAGCAGTTTTTTTACCATATTTCATCATCTCTGCTGTTATGTTATCGCATTCAGGGCATTTGTTGTTTTTTTAGATTTTTTATGATTTCCTCGATTTGTTCTTTGCTGGGTGAATTATCTTTTATGTCTTCTGAGTGTTCGATTCTTGCTTCTGCTTCTATACATTCTCTTTGGTTTGACTTATTATTGCCATTTAGTAATTCATCATAATACTCTTACCATCTTTCGACTATTTCTGCTTCACCGCTTATATTATTTCCTGCTTTGTTTTTAACGAATATGGGTTTTTTTTGGAAACCTTTTTTTTTCATTTCTAGCACCTCGATATAGGTTTTCTATTTCTTTATTTCTGTAATTCTCTTCTATTCTTTTTAGCTTATTTTGTTTGTGTTTTCTCTTCTTTTCTCTTAGCACCCTATTTACTTTTTGTTCTTGCTCCATATATCTATTCTTTCTCTCCGTTGTTTCTTTAGTGATAATATCCATACTTAATGATTTTTTAGTTCTATTTCTTTTTGGCACCCTATGTCGAACCAGTCTTTCCTCTTCTTATTCTTTTTTTATTACATTTTTTTGTTTATTACATTCTTTTGCTGCTTTGTTCATTACTTGATTTATGTTTTCCCATTTGTTCTCAGTTTGCTCTTCTATTTGTATGTTTTTGAGTTCTCTTTCCATTGTTTTCTCGTATATTTCTTGCTATTTCTTTGTTGCTAATGGAATTGGGTTATGTGTACATTTCTTTTCTTTTATTTTGTTTTTATTTTCTGGTATCTGGTATATTTCTGAGTTAGCGTCTGGTCCTCGGTATGTTTTTATCATCTTTATACATTGCTGTTCTAATTTTTCGATGAGCACGTAATCTATTTGGTTTTTAGTCTTTCTATCTGGCGATATCCATGTTTCCTTGTGTATTTCTTTTCTTTCGAAATATGTGCTCATTATGATCATATTTTTTTCTCTTGCGAAATCCATCAGGAATTATCCGTTCTCATTAGTTTCATTGTGTTTACTATATTTTCCTATTGTCGGTCTAAATACTTCTTCCTTTCCTATTTTGGCATTTGCGTCGCCTAAAATAATTTTAATAACATATCTGGGTATATTTTTGATTGTCCGTTTAATTCACTGTAGAAACATTCTTTGACATCATCATCTTTTTCTTCTGAAGGCGCGTGAATATTTATGACGTTGATTTTTTGGTATTTTCCCTTGAACCTGATACTACATATGCAGTCTGATACTGGTTAAAACTCTGCTATTGCTTCTTTTAGCTCTTTTCTTATCATAAAACCTGTGCATAACGTTCGATTCTTTCCGCCGCTGTTAAAAAACACTGTATCTTCTATTTCTAATATCATTTCCCAGCTGTTTCGTTTCCTGTAAAGCTACTATGTCAAAATGGAACTTTTAGATTTCTCTCGCTAAATTTTTAAGTTTGCCTACCCCATATGTGCCTCTTACATTCCATGTTCCTAAAAGTAAGTGTTCTTGTCGACATGTTTTCTTGTGTTTTGGTCCGGTTTTCATTTTTTTACTCTTTTTTCCTTTTTTTGTATTATCTCTAACCTTGTTCTGTGCTTGTTTCGTCAACGTTATTCCAGTAGCACATTTTGTTGCTAGTTTTTTTATGTTGTTTTAACTACTGCGCCTTCTTTGTCATTCCACTTCCATTTTCTGTTATTTGCCCGTTTTTTAACTCCAATCTTGACTTTATTTCCTTTATTTTTTCCTTCTTGAGCAATGTTTCTAATTGTTTTCTGTATTTTTCGTTCTTTTTTGGTTGCATCTTCGTTAATGTATATTTTGTACTCTTTAATTTCTTTTAACTTTTGCTTTTTTTCATTATTTTTCTTTTTTCTTCTTGGTTTTCCAATTCAATTAGGTATGTTTTTTCGCCTAACTTGTGAGCATTCCTATCGATTTAAACAATTATGCATTGCTATATCTTTTGACGCAAAACGAGCATTCAATACAAGGGGATATAATATAATATTTTAAAAAAACTACACTTCTGGAATATTAGACGTCATACTTTAGATAACAATTAAACCTTTCTAAAACAAAGAACTATATAAACAAAAGTAAATAACTGTTTTTCAAATTATCATGTTGAAGAGAATAGTACTTTTCAGGGGTCTTTAATAAGTCAAACATTATTTTAAGTTGCCAATAATAACATAATAAAAGATATACACAAACCACTACAAGCTTTCTTATACGCCAATTATTTAGTAGACTAAACCAAAGGATCAAACATCACAAATATGTCCTCAATTCTGCATAAATTCCTAAACCAATTAGAAATATGGTCTCTAAACACTGGTTACACTGGTTTCGAATTCTCAGTCTCAAAAACCATTAAAATAATATTTTCTCAGAAAAAAATTAGCAACTACACCCGATTTTTTTCTCTATGATAAAAAAATTATATTCAATCCATAATTAAAATTACTGGGTATGTGGTTTGACCACAAAACTTAGCTGGAAAGAACATATTAATCACGTTACTTTAACTTGTAGTAAAACACTTAATCTATTAAACGTCTTACAAAGTTCGATTGGGGTTCAGATTATTTCATGTTGCTTATACTTTATAAATCTCTTACTATATCAAAAATAGACTACGGTTCAACTGCGTACTCATTCGTAACCGAAAAAAGTGCAATCACTTGACCATATACATAAAAATGCCCTTAGAATTGCGCTTGGTGCTTTTTGCATCACTTTAATAGAAAGATTGTATAGCGAATGTACCTTCAACATAGATGTATACTCCTCACACTTACTTTCGAGATATTCATCGCAGAAAATAAAGACGACCCCCTATCTCGAGAAGATTTAACAAAAGTATCAACATTTCCTCGTTTGGGGTATAGTCCCCCATCGGGCGCGTCCTGGGGTGGCGGATAGGGGAATGCCTCCCAGATATGGGTTGTACCGGGGAAATAAAATACCCGGCGAGGACCAAAAACTTGTAAAACAGTAGTGTCTGATCCAGAGTGGATGGCTACAAACAGCGTCTGACCCAGAGTGGGAGGCTGGTACAGAACTCACCAACCCGTCTGTCAAGCGAGGTGTTTTATTGCCAAAAAAGCCTCTTCAGGACACATTTCGAATTATGAAACAAACGTAATAGGACCCCAGGTGGGTAGAGTTACTAACCCGGGATCCCACACCGGGAAACCGGTCCGCCTCAAGGATACTGGGGGAGACAAATATTCGACAAAAATAAATGTAGGAACGTATAACATTAGATCCATGAACGATACGAAGACACTAAAATCCACGGACTAGAGGAAGAACTGACTAAAATACAGTGGGATATTATCGGCATATCCGAAGTAAGAAGAAACGGAAAACAAAAAATACAGCTAAAATCAAGAAATTTGCTATACTATAAAGTTAATAAGGAAAACACCAACAATGAAGTAGGATTTATAATAAAAAATTAGTTAAACACATACAATCTACCAAGGGCATATCAGATAGAGTAGCATACCAAACTATTAGAAAAAATATCTAGGAGTGTAAACGAATAGTACAGAAAGAAAAGATAGAGAAAACAATTGAAAAAAAATAGAAACATGAAGTGTTTAAAGCAGAACCTGGGAACCATACAAATTAATAGCATAAGAACAAAGAAGGAGTCGAGACCAACAATATAAAAGAAATTTTACAGATAATGCACGAATATTAGACAAATCGCTATAAAACAGAACAAAAACCAACCCAAGAAATCCGCAATCAGTTACAAATGAAAATAAAGACCGTTAACTCTGACCTACAAGTAGAAAACTGTAAAAATGAAAAAAAAGGCACTCAAAGAATTAAAGAATAACAAATCTCCTGGAAAAACTTTGGAAATGCTAAAAAATGGGTGGAAAACTACAGTGGAACAATTTAACATTTTGAACGTTAGCAAACCGAATCCCTGCAATAGCTTATAATTTGCCGCCGTTGGAGTATGTTACCAACAATAATTTCTCTAATATTTCTATTTATGAATTTCGAACATCGGTATGTAGGTGATAATATAATTGATTCCCTTGTCAAAGGGGAAAAAGAATACTGGCCAGTGGCCATGGCGATTTTATAACAGAACTTTGTTGTATATGTATATATACAATATATATATTTTTGTTGTTTTTTGGGGGAATGGGATAAGTTTTTAATTACAAGAAGTTACAAGAAGTTATTTAGTTTATGTGAAGTCGAAGTTATGTTGTTTTATGAATAATAAAACTTCCAAAAGATTCTGCCTGCCGGCTCCAACCTCAAGAACTGTAATTTTCATTTTGTTTTTTTTTTGATTTGGGGAAGAAGATTTTTTAATTTGGGAGATACTTGGATTTGGTGAAGGATTTTGGTTTGAATTTTCTGGTTGGTCTACCAGTCCTTAAAAGCTGTTACAAGGAATGTAGTCTAATCTGCTGTCTAGTGTCCACTACCTGGACACTAGACAGCAGATTAGGGAACTCCCTTTCCGGCAATAGGGTTACTAAGGACAATTATATTCTTATCAAAACTATTATTGATTTAAATTTATTTAAATTTTTTTTATAATTTATATATATATATATATATATATATATATATATATATATATATATATTTATATATATATATATATATATATATATATATATATATATATATATATATATATGTATATTGGATACTTAGGCCTTCAGCCTAAGTGGGTTACAAAACAGGTTTGTGCACAATCCCTGGTAGTACCCTCACCTCTCTGAATCCTTTTACTTGCTTTAATTTTATTATTCCCTATTTACTTTGAATTTATTTATTTATTAATATTTTATATAACACTATATTATCCAATTTTATGGTCATTTGTATATACCTTTATAATATCAAATTGATGTAGTATTGCTCCAATTGCTTAGCTGATTATTGTCATACTTTTAAACTGCCTTTTATTAACTGGTATACCTAATTATTTTATTTTTTTGTGATATTTTAATTACTATTTACTCCATGTGAGTTATTCAAAAAGTATTAACATACCCTTTTACCTCATTATTAGAGGACTGTGCAGATCAATTTTTTTTGTATATATTTATATTTTTAGGTCCTAATTTTAGGTAACTGTTTTTTGTAAATATATTTATGGGGAATATATTTCAGTAATTATTTTAGTGTACATAAATATAGGGTTGGGACATAAGTAAATTAAGATTATAATATAGTGTATAAAGCATTTCAGATTTTTATGTTTTCCATAATCGTTTATTTTCAGTTAGTATATAACTATAGATATTCCAAGTTGGAGTAATTTTCAAAATTCACCTTGGCGCCCATCTCAAAACCTTAAGTTACTACAGGCAAGCAAACGTGCCGACCTTCTGGCTGAGCACAACTCTTATTCTCTTGAGCTAAGCCGATTCTTTTGTAGTGTTTCAAGTAAGCTTCATATTTTCTTTTGTATTGGTTACATTCTTTGTTGTTTGACATTTTTTTTTAACCATAAGTATTTGTATTTACTACACTTTATCTTCATTAAATATTATTTCCCTTTAAAAGACTAACCCTTGGCTTAGGCCTTACTCCTATTAATTTTAACATTCCCTTTTTCATTTGCAACAATTTTCCCTTTTATATGCAACAATTGGCTTTTCCCTCTTATTTTTAACAATTTATGTACTAATGAATAAAATATTGAACACAAAACAAATATCCACCACATGGAACGAGGCAATAACACTATTACTATTTAAGAAAAGCGATAGGAAAGATCTGAAAAACTATAGGCCCATAACGCTACTGAATGTAATGTACAAACTATTAACTAAACTACTAACAAACAGATTAACAACTAAGTTAGATAATTACCAGTCAAGAGAGCAAGCCGGTTTTAGAAAAGGATTCAGTAGAAGCGACCATCTGCTTACGATAAAAATATTAATTGAAAAAGCTAACGAATATTAAATCCCAATGTATATGGCATTTGTAGACTTTGAAAAAGCATTCGATAAGGTAGAACATTGAGCAGTAAACAAGTCTTTACAAAATGGGAGAATAGACTATCTGGACATAATTTCCAATATATATGATCAAGCAAAAACATTTATCAAAATAGTTGAGCAAACGGAGCCCATTAAGATACGGCGAGGAGTCAGACAGGGTGATACTATATCACGCAAACTATTCAATCAAGTTTTGGAAGACGTTATGAGGAAATTACAATGGGAAAAACGAGGTGTTAGCAGACCACATTGTATTATTAATAGATAAAAGGGAAGAATTACAAAATATGATGGATGAATTAAATAGCGAATCAACAAAAATAGGTCTACAAATAAACTATAATAAAACGAAAATTATGACAAACCAACCAGAAGAATTAATATTGTTCTAAAGCTATTTTCTTGTGGCATTTTTAAATTCCATTTTAAAGCTTATTCCCATTTAAATACTAATTAATTTAGAAGAATTAATAATTAAAATTGCACAAACAACTATAGAACAAGTAAAAAAATATTTATATTTGGTACAACACTAGTTAAATTAAATAAAGAAAATCAGACCGGAGAAATAAAGAGAAGGATACGGTTGGCTTGCATACCTTCGGAAAACTTTCCGATATACTAAAAAATAGGACTAAAAAAAATTCTCAAACTTGGACGTTTACAAAGAAAAACATGGAAAAAATAGCAAAGACCCAAAGAGCCACGAAAAGGCAAATGCTGAACATGAGGCTATCAGACAAGAAAAGATCCGCAACAAAACAAAAGTAACCGATGTATTAACGCAGATAGCAAAACTTAAGTAGAATTTTGCTGGACATACCAAAAGACAGAAAGACGACAGATGAAATAAGATGGTTATACACTGGAGACCATATAGTTACAAACGAAAAAGAGGAAAGCCACAAATGAGATGGCCAGATGACTTGAAGAAACACGCAGGCCCGAAGTGGATACAAATTGCCTACAATCGAGAGATGTGGAAGAAGGAAGAGGAGGCCTATGTCCAAAATTGGACAGCAAAGACTGTATAGATAGATAGATTAACATTTCTACGATAATACTCCGCACAACAAAATCTTAGACCCTCTATCTCGAAATATATTGAACAAAAGTATCAACATTTCTACGATAATAAACCCCGCACAACAAAATCTTATAACCAGCGGGTGAGGATAGCACTCAACTCCCTAGACATTAGTTTTCTAATTGTTCTCCCAACAAACCTTGACCTTTCTTCCTCTGGATACTGCACCTTTCCTTATTACATTCGATAAACGAAGTAATCCCATGACTTTAATTAAAAGCTCAATAAATAACTTCTTAGAAGCATATACAAATTTAAGTACTATATTCACGCATCTCAATCTAATTATCGTGTAGTATAGGCTCAGTTATAGTTTCCCCAACCTCTAATCTTATGTTCAAACTTCCCTCAGAAATAACCATCTTCATGACAGAACTCTATGCCATATACCTAGCTCTAAAATATTTAAATGCCTCTAGCATTCCACGAACTCTTATTCTTACCGATTCTCTTAGCTCTATTGCAGCCATACAACATTTATGTTCCAAATACCCCATTAAAAATAAAATTAAATTCGAACTTCCAAGTGTCCTGGAAACAAATAAGCTAATAAAATTTGTGCGAATCAAGGTTAATGAAGCAGCAGAAAAAAGTGCGTGGAGAGCAGAAACGAATAAGGATAGTGAAGTAGTAAGTGAATACTCACCACGTGACCTAAAATCGTGGATCAATCTGAAAGTGTTGTGCTTATGGTAACGCGAGGGGTGCCAAACTAATTCTAAATTTCGATGTATTAAAAACGACATAATACAATAGTGCACAAGAACCGACATCCGCCCTCTATAAGCATCAAGCATATTAATACACTGCCAACATTATCAACACCAACATATGCTAGAAAATATGGTGTCCGATAGAAAATCTGAGAGCCTATCTCTTAAATCTATACACATATTTCAAAATGTATAACATATGCAATGTAATCCATAATGAAACTGAATTCTTGTAGTTATCTGTATACCATGAATCATAAAAATGTTTATTAAAAAAAATTCCTTTCCAAAAGATATATTAAACTAAAAACTCTATTGGGCTACATCACAGAACGTTTTCGGAATAACTGTTTTATCATCAGTGCTATCCTAAAATAAGTAGACAGAGTGTCCTAAGTGTAAAGGCTAGCAACCTCAGTGAAATCCTACGTTACCATGTAGCTAATTCCATTTATAATTTAAACATTCTAGTGCTTTAACATTAAAAATGTAATTTAAAATTCATTAAACTACATTTAAACCATTTTTACCCATGTATTTAGTAGGTTTAACACGTAAATCCAACAAGTAATATACCACATTTTTATTATAAACTTGGTTAAAATTTTAACTTTCGCGTTTGCTTTAATTAAAGTGGTAATGCTTAATTTAGAATAGCACTGATGATGGTTATTTTGTTATTTCAAAACCGTTTTGTGATGTAGCCGAATAGGGTTTTTATATGAATTTTTTAAATAAAAATATATATGCTATGTAGTTGCCAATAACCTCTGATTGATGCGACATTCTTCCCTAAGTAAAAAAAAAGAATTTACAATTATTGACCTCTTTTAACAAAATAATTACAAAATTGAACTACAAAGCAAAAATAATGAAATTATTCAACACGTTATATGATTATTGATTAATTCCATTATGCCAGAACTAGTAATGAATGCATTACTGTGTTCAAAGAGAATAAATAATAAATTAAAATCACAAAAGGTCTGTCATCACTGTTGTTATTGGCTTAGTATTTTACGTCAACATTTCTCTTACATGTTGTTTTTGATATTTTGCTAATCAAATTGCTATTTGATTATTTGATAGTTTTATCAAAAGAAAAGTAATATATTAGGTCACTAAAAAAGTAGTCAATATAAAATATTGGAAATAAATATTCTGATCGGAAATAAATATCTGATCTATCGGCATTCTGATTAGGATTATTTTTAATCCAATTGGTAAATTATTAGAAAAAAAGATGGTAGAGTACATTTCATACAATGTTTTCTCTATTTTTAAAATTTATATATTATTTTTTAGATTGAATGAAGTAATTTTGATATTTATTTATTATTTATATTTTTAACAAATTATATTATAATGTATTAACAAAGCATACCGTGTTTACTTCTGACAAACTTGTCAAATTCAGACAAAATATTAAATTAATAATCAAATATAAATAAATATCATTTGATATTTTATTTAATTATTATATAGACTAAATCATATGTTAAAATATAATAATTGCATTATATAAAATTATTTTTAAACAAGAAGTGTCACAAAAATGTAAACAGATATTCTTACTAATTGCATCACATTTATGACTTTTAAATTTTAACAATCGTTAAGAATCAGATCTTTTAGATCAGACATCATCTTTTAGAACAGATATTCTTTTAATTTTAATTTAATTTAATTAAAACGAATTGAGCGAGAGTAATGAATTGATGTGAAGAACAACATCGTGACGCTAGGCGTGACGCTTTCTTGTGACGCTTGTTCTGTGACGCTTGTCTTAGCCTTTTACTGTGGAAAAAAAAGTAATGCAACGCTAGTATAGAAGCTTCTAATAGTAGATACCAAGAAAAGCTTGGTATCTGCTATTATATGTATATATTATAATATGTATTATAATTAAAGAAACGTCAAACGAGTCGCTTAGCAATGAACTAATATTAAGGAACTGCATAGTTTGTAGTCAGAAATTGCGCTGAGAAATAGATATTCTTGGCAGATTTTAGAAAAAATATTTTATTGAAGAGTGTTCCTTTAATTATTAACAAATTCTTCTTCTTCTACTTTGCGCGATTAGGATTACTCCTGCTTGTCTGCCTCTTATTCTGTTTCAGTCGTTGTTGACTGTACATTATCTTTCCACCTTTTTGGTGGCCTTCCAACGGGTCTTCTGCTGTACGACTTATGGTTTTTACAAATGTTCGCTAATCTATCTGGTCCCATTCGGTTTACATGTTCGTTTCAGTTTTTTTTTGTTTTTATCCACCTGTTAATAATTTGAATTTTGCATTGTTCGCGTATACTTCTGTTGGTTTGTCTGTCTCTTAATGATATGCCCGCTATTGATCTTAATACTTTAATTTCGATATTATTGATTTGTTTCGTCGTTCGTTCGTTGTTTCGTCTTTCTTGTATCGGTCCTTGTCTCCGCTGCATATGTTAGGATTGGTCTTACTGTTGTCTTGTATACTTTCATTTTGCTTTCCGTGATCAGATATTTGTTTCTCCATATGGTTTCTCAGAGGCAACCACTTACTCTTGTCGCTTTTGATGCTTGCCTTGTGGTCTCGTTCTTAAATCCCTGCCACTAGTGATCTCTACTCCTAGGTAATTGAATTTCATCAAATTCTAATAAAGATAAAGTTAGGGACAAGCTGATAAGTGTCAACAGTTCTAGCAACATTAAAAATGACACAATGTATACAGGGGTAATGCGAAAAGTAAATGGAAAATTAAATTTAATTAGTACAATACCGAAATAGACAGATAATAATTAAATAGGACATGGGCGCCGCCTGGATTATTTTCAGAGAGGTGCATCTTTTGCATCTACAAATACTATTAACCAATATAAAATATAGAACCATACAAGAGAGCATGTAGTGCATAACACAATTGCGAATTACAAAATTTTTTCCTTATGGCGCTAGTTTGGAAAAATTTTGTTATATATTTTACACATATTTGATGTGTGTTGTTATAATATATTGATTTTTTTGATTTTTTTAAGCGGCTTCATACTCCGTGTTTGCAGGAAAAGAGTTAAGGAATATACTGAATTTATTAACACACTAATGAAGAAATTTAGACAGCAACCTAGACGCCCTCAGTTATTATTCAAATTGTAACTTAATACACTAATAAATTTTTAATCTTTTACCATGTAAAATAACCATTGATCTCATGAAAACAATATTTAGATATTTAAAACGGACAATAGCCCGTTTCAAATATTTAAATCTTTTACTTCGAATATAAACATTTTTAACGGCAGAGTTTGTGTGTTTTTTGTTTTTTTTTTCTTTTTTTTTTTGTTTTGTTAAGTTAGTTTTAACTATTGAGTAAATTATACAGTACATATATTATAACATCGAGAATATACTACATATTGAGTTGTGAGTTATAAACTATTGTTCATATATCCTGTGCACCTGTATATCTTATAAACTCTTTTTCATCTTTTGTTATTTTAGAGAATTATTAAAGCCTTAGAAAGAAATATAAGGCGAAACGTCTACAATTAAACTAATGAAGTAGTTGACTTTTTTTTGTATTTGCCAACCTGAATGACCGATTAAACCTCTGAATTCACTAGTTGAATACCTTTGATATATATATATATATATATATATATATATATATATATATATATATATATATATATATATATATATATGTATATATATATATATATATATATATATATATTGTAACGATTGGGGTTTATAGAAAATAATTTATAAGTTATATACTACATAATATTAGATATAAAAAAGTATTTGATTATTTTAAATAAGTTATATACTAGAGAATTTTATAAAAATATATTTATGTGAGGGCATTTTAAGAAATTAGCATATAATAATTGTAAAAAGTCGTATTTTAATATTGTAAATATATATAAGTGAGCCATGTGCATAGGCAACCAAAAATACTCTCGGAGTAATTTGACAGATAGAAATTAATCATAAGGGAATATAAAGTGGGGTTATATAATATATTGTTTGAAATGTGTATTTTATTAAATTAGAGTGTTAGTTACTAATTTAATTATATATTCTGATCTGAAAAGCCTAAATGTAAACAAAATTATTAATAGAAAAGAATGGAATTCTCTGGATCTCCGGAGATGGCCATGTTTGCGAAATGGTTTGTTCCAGAAAATTCATACAAGTATGAAATAGAACAAATTGGAACATGATCTCTTACCAGATGGTTCTAGAAATCCAAAAACATATAAATACCCGTGATTTGGATTCAAGAGGGCAGTTTTTAAGTTTTTAGTCAGAAGTCAAGCAGTTTATTATGAAAGTTAGTTAGAGTCAGTGAATCAAGTACAAATAGTCCAATAGTTTAATATAGTGAGTTAAATGAAGATTAAAAATTATGCATATAATTTAATGCACATTTATAATTATACACAAATAATTATTGAAGATAAAAAAAGGTATATTGGAAGAAATTAAATTATATTATGGTTGGAGATTAGTATAAATCAACTTATAATAATTGGATATTGGTATATTAAAAAGAAGAATAAATGTAAATGCTGTTTGCTGGTTTGGTTGGTGGTGTATAAATGCTGGTGAAGAAAACTATATCTTAAATTGGTAGAAGCTGATAATTGGAAAAAGAAATTTCACAAAAACAAGGATAACCGAAGTACGAAGACTTTCAGTGGTGATTAGAATATATATAGTAGAAAACAGTTCATTTAGGCATTCAGTGAAAGAAAGGTACAAAATTTTGTTAATATAATTTAGTTAGTGTCATAACAATTTCAATTTTGAAGATAGTTTTGTTTAGATTTTAGATTGTCTATAGAATTTAATTAGTTTTATAAGAGTATCAATTTAAAGATAGTTTATTTTAAATTTACATTGGCTAGGTTAGATATATATGTGTGTTTCATAATAGTTATAATAAAGATAATTTAAAAAAGTACTTACAAGCTAATTCTTTGAGAACCGCGATAAAAACCCTATATATTATATTATTAAAAATACTCATTGCTCATCATTCAAACAAAAAAAACACATCATAACAATTTGGCACCCAACGCGGTGGCTCTCTATTTAAAAGAATTAGTTTGGGAAGATAAGTGCTCTCATATAATTAAATTAATTATCAGTAGAAAGGAAAAATTATAGAATTTATTTTTAATTATATTTGAACAAGTAAAGTCTCAAAATGTCTCAAGGAAAGAAAGGTACAAGAAGCAAAAAGAATGAAGAAGATGTGGAAGTAGAAACACAACCTATACAAGAGGAGAGTTTAGTTCAAGTTCCACAAAATACTGCAGAAATGAATCCAGAAAGAGAGGAAAATGTCAATATGGCAGCTTTGATGTCATTAATGATGCAGATGAACAAGACAATGGAAGAGAATACGAAAAAAATGGAAGAGAATTCAAAAGAAGTCAAAGAGGACATGAAAAAAATGGAACAGAAATTGGAAGAGAATTATAGAAAATTAGAAAAGAAAATAGAAGATAATAATAATAAAATTGTAAAACAAATGGAAAAACAAATGGATAAAAAACTTGAAGCTGCAGAAAAAAAAGTTGCAAATGAAATAAAAAGTATACGGAATGACTACAAGAAAAGGATAGACAATGAGAGGACAGAAGTAAAGAGGATTATTCAAGATAATAAAATAGATATAGAACAGAAAATAGAGTTACAGAAATGTAACTTAGAAGTAAAAATTAACGAAGACAGGAGAAACACAGAAGAAAAATTAGACGATATACAACAAAATATCCAAATAAATAGTAATCAAATAAGAAATGTGGAACAGAGAATAGATGATATTTCACAAATGAGAGACATAGGGAGACCTTACTTAAATTTAACAAATGAGACTGGGATTAAATTCTCTGGTAATATGAAAAATTTGCATCCTAGAGTATACATAAATAGTTTAAAACATAAATTAAGATTTGTGAATAATATTAATGATATTAAAGATTATATTAGAATGACATTAAATGACAATGCAGCAACTTGGTTTGCTAGTATTGAGAATGATTTAGATAATTTTCAAACATTTGAAAATAAATTTTTAAATTATTATTGGGGTGAATTAGAGCAAGCCAAGTTTAGAGAAATTCTATATTTTGGAAAGTATAATCACAATTTAAAATCAAATATGGTAGATTATGCATTAAAACTGATAACAGTTGCAAAATATTTAGAACCACCACTTAGAGAGGATGAAACAGTCTTAAATGTATCTAGACATTTTGATGCTGATGTTGTCCAAACAGTAACTGTACAAAATATTCAAACAATAGATAGTTTTATTAATTTTATTCAAAGAATACAAAGAGGCAATATGACAAGTAATACTAACAACAGAAAAAACAATAATAACTTTCAATATAAAAAAAAATGATAATCAACAATATAGACAATCATATAACAATAATACTAGGTATGGTAATAATTTACAAAATTTTAATAATAATAACAGTAATCAAATTAGACAAAATTGTAATAACAATACTAGTTATAATAGACAACATTTTAATAACAGTACTAATAATAATAGACAAGATTTTAACAATAGAAGAAATACAGAGCGACCTAACTATAACAGACAGGTAAATTGTGTTCGAAGGAATAGAAGCTGCGAAGACAGGGAACGAAGTACTACAAGGCAGGAAAATGTGAGTAGAAGTCATAGTAGGGAAGGACATAGGACATCAGATTCAAGTGGTCAGATACAATCTGACAATTCTAATAATCAAAATTTTGTGCAGTAAACTTTCTGAATTACAAGTTAGGCCATTGCTATTATGAAAAACCTTCTCAATTTATTTCTTTAGATGAAGATAAAATTATTGAATCTATTAATTTAATTTATATAAATGCTTTGGCCAAAAATAAAATGATTAAAATTATGATAGATACTGGTTCAGAAAGTACTTTAGTCTCGGAGAATTTTATTTTTAATACATTTAAACTATCAGATATAATAAAGATTCCAAAAATTAAAATTATTGGTGCAAATAATAAGAAGTTGGGTGAAATTGATAAACTAGCCAATTTTAAAATTAATATTCTTAATAAAGAAATTAATATGCAAGGATTTATTGTCAAGGATTTATGTGTTGATATATTAATGGGAAATGATGAATTGGAAAAGAAGAAAGTAAAGATAGATTTTGAAGAAAAAATGGTAACTTTGGAAGGGCAAATAATTAAATTTATGCAGAAAGATGAGGTGGAAGAAGGAATAAGAGTTGATAGGATATTATTAAAAGAAAATAATGATGTTTATGAAGAAGAAATGTATTTTGATGATAGGGAAATGTCCCCAAAGAATGTAAAGAATAATTATTGTAGTGAATATTTAAGGAATGGAAATTTTAAGCAGATGGATGCCTACGAGGCGGAGTGCGTAAAATTGGAAGCAAGGAATAATGAGTACATAATGAAGAATAATTTTATTTGTAAAGAAGAAGATATAATGAAAGTTTTAAATTGCCCTGAAGAATATAAATCAATAGTCATTTCCATATTGCAGCAACACAAGGGACTTGTCAATAAAGAAAATAGAATTGCACAGAATTATATCCATAGTATAAGAGTTAAGGAGGAAAAAGATTTTAAAATAAAATCATACCCAATACCATATAAATACAGAGAAGAAGTAAACAAAACAATTAATAATATGTTAGAAGATGGGATCATTGAGAAGGCAGACACACGTTTTATTAACCCCGTAGTAGTAGTACGAAAAAGATCAGGTGAAATCAGGTTATGTTTGGATGCAAGGAATATTAACAAGATTACTGAAAAGCAATTTGAAGCACCAATGAGTATAGATGGAATATTAGGAAGAATTACAGGAATGTCATTTTTCACTAAAATCGATTTACAGCATAGTTTCTGGTTAATACCTCTAGAAAGAAAAAGTAGACAGTATACAGGATTTCAGATAGATGGAGTAGTATATCAATTCAAAGTAGTACCATTTGGACTTCAATCATCTTGCAGTGCTCTATGTAGATGTCTTCATGATATTTTGGATCAATATGAACATTTTGTAATTCACTACATTGATGATATCTTAATTTTTTCTAAAACGGCTGAAGATCATGAGAAACACCTAAAAATTATAATAAATAGATTAGACAAAGTGGGACTAAAAATAAATCAAGAAAAATGTACATTTTTTCAAAAAGAAGTCATATATCTAGGTTATAAACTTAACACTAAGGGAATCGAAATGGATCCAGAACGGACACAAGTCATTCAGGAATATAAAACACCACACAATTTAAGAACTTTAAGAGGATTTATTGAAATAATTAATTATTATAAAAGGATGATACCAGATCTAAGTATAAAAGAAATTCCATTACTAGAACTAATGAGAAAAGGTGTAAAATGGAGATGGGATCAGAGAAGAGAACTAGCATTCCAAGAGATTAAGAACATTTTTCTGTCAAATTTGAAAATATACTATCCTGACTACACACAGCAATTCATATTAAGAACAGATGCATCAATAGAGAGATTATCAGGGGTATTATTACAAATACATGATGGGGTCGAATACCCAATACAATTCATTTCAAGAATTACAAAGCCACATGAAAAGGGTTACTCAGTTTCAGAATTAGAACTAGCAAGTATAATACACTGTGTCACAAAATTAAGATTTTATTTGTTGGGTAATGAATTTACAATAGAAACAGATCACCAAGCTTTAACGTCTATATTAAATAACAAATATGGAAACAGTAGAATACATCGGTGGAGTCTAATATTGAGTGAATACTCATTTGAAATCAAATACATTTCTGGAAAATCCAATATAGTGGCAGATGCTTTATCAAGGTTAGAAAATACATCACAAAAAGGGCAGCGAACAATAAAAATTGGATTAAATCAATTAGTAGAAAGTACAGGATTATATTCTAAAGAAGAAATTATAAGAGATCAGATCAATTTGAGTGAAAAACAAAAAGTCCTTAGGAAAGATGGGGTATATTATAAAATAATAAATGGCATAGAAGTATATGTAATAACTAGAACTTTAGCAAAGAAAATATTGAAAAATTTACATAACAATTATATGTATATTGGTTCAAGAAAGCTATGGATGCTATTTAGGGACAATTATTTTGCAAAGAATGGCATAAGTATAGCAAAAGAAATTACTACCCAATGCCCAATATGTCAACTAAACAAAGAAAAGAATTTAAAAAAAAACTTACTGATAGATCCATTTCATAGATAGATGGTAGATTTCTTTGTTGTGAATAAATTTGACATCATACTTGTTGAATTTTGTACATATGGAAATTGTTTGATACCCTAAAAATCATAATTTGGGGTTAGATACTATAATTGCTATAAAAATGTCTTTCTAATATAATAAAGTGGAAAAACTTACCAATTTATATTGATGAAGTTATTTTGAATGGAAATAATTCCTAAAATTTGTCTATAAATAAACAGAACACAATATAGATTATATTTTTAATTAAGGTTATATTTTATTCTCTGATATCGCATCTATTGCTCCATTTGACATGACAGTTTGACCATAGAATAGCCAAACTGTACTCCGTTGTCCTCTGTTTTGACATAGACAGCGAACAGGGATGTATGTAACACATTTTAAATAAAAAAAAAATTGATTTATTAAATTTAATAAGGTATGGGAAAATTAATATTTAAAAAAATAATAAGTAAATTATTTATTTTAAATATTATTTTTGGGGTATTGTAACGATTGGGGTTTATAGAAAATAATTTATAAGTTATATACTACATAATATTAGATATAAAAAAGTATTTGATTATTTTAAATAAGTTATATACTAGAGAATTTTATAAAAATATATTTATGTGAGGGCATTTTAAGAAATTAGCATATAATAATTGTAAAAAGTCGTATTTTAATATTGTAAATATATATAAGTGAGCCATGTGCATAGGCAACCAAAAATACTCTCGGAGTAATTTGACAGATAGAAATTAATCATAAGGGAATATAAAGTGGGGTTATATAATATATTGTTTGAAATGTGTATTTTATTAAATTAGAGTGTTAGTTACTAATTTAATTATATATTCTGATCTGAAAAGCCTAAATGTAAACAAAATTATTAATAGAAAAGAATGGAATTCTCTGGATCTCCGGAGATGGCCATGTTTGCGAAATGGTTTGTTCCAGAAAATTCATACAAGTATGAAATAGAACAAATTGGAACATGATCTCTTACCAGATGGTTCTAGAAATCCAAAAACATATAAATACCCGTGATTTGGATTCAAGAGGGCAGTTTTTAAGTTTTTAGTCAGAAGTCAAGCAGTTTATTATGAAAGTTAGTTAGAGTCAGTGAATCAAGTACAAATAGTCCAATAGTTTAATATAGTGAGTTAAATGAAGATTAAAAATTATGCATATAATTTAATGCACATTTATAATTATACACAAATAATTATTGAAGATAAAAAAAGGTATATTGGAAGAAATTAAATTATATTATGGTTGGAGATTAGTATAAATCAACTTATAATAATTGGATATTGGTATATTAAAAAGAAGAATAAATGTAAATGCTGTTTGCTGGTTTGGTTGGTGGTGTATAAATGCTGGTGAAGAAAACTATATCTTAAATTGGTAGAAGCTGATAATTGGAAAAAGAAATTTCACAAAAACAAGGATAACCGAAGTACGAAGACTTTCAGTGGTGATTAGAATATATATAGTAGAAAACAGTTCATTTAGGCATTCAGTGAAAGAAAGGTACAAAATTTTGTTAATATAATTTAGTTAGTGTCATAACAATTTCAATTTTGAAGATAGTTTTGTTTAAATTTTAGATTGTCTATAGAATTTAATTAGTTTTATAAGAGTATCAATTTAAAGATAGTTTATTTTAAATTTACATTGGCTAGGTTAGATATATATGTGTGTTTCATAATAGTTATAATAAAGATAATTTAAAAAAGTACTTACAAGCTAATTCTTTGAGAACCGCGATAAAAACCCTATATATTATATTATTAAAAATACTCATTACTCATCATTCAAACAAAAAAAACACATCATAACAATATATATATATATATATATATATATATATATATATATATATATATATATATATATATATATATATATATATATATATTGTTATGATATGTAAAATCGAGAAAAATATTGGTTTGTTTAAAAATATTTCAAAGTTCAAAAACATTAAAATAATTCAGATAAGTAGGATAATATCCAACAAACATTTCGAAGAAGGAAAGTTATTAAATTCTTGGATTACCTGTACTAAACAAAATGTAAGCTTTGCATAAATTATTTCTTTGTTATACTTGAGTGAACCGCATAATTTTAAGTGAAATCCAAAGAGAATTGAACCGGGTTTTCCAAAATACATTAATGCAGTGATTAGAGACAAATAGAAGAGATTTTAGAAAGAGGTTTTTGTTAGTTTTTAAGAATTATAGAAAATATTATTTGTAAATAAGTTTTAGGAAATTTTATAATTATAGGTAAAAATTTGTTTGTTATCGAAATGAAAAAATGGGGGAATTGTGACGAGTTTTGATTGGCGGAGATTGAAAAAGGTAGGATAGGTATGTAGGAAAAAGTTTAGCGAGATTGAGGAGAGAGAAAAGATATGAGTGGATTTTCCAAGTCTGTAAGACGAACAGTGATTGTTCTCTGGTGGTTCCCAAGAAGTAGCAAGCAGTAGTGTGGAATGTTAGTGAGTTTTTGTGGAGTTAGTGTATCTGACAGAAGCTGAAGCAGCAAAATGTTGTAAGTCATATTTTCCTACTTATATTCCAAGAGTCACTGTTCAGGCCAACGAGAGATTCAGTTTATCGTAAAGAGAAGATATTTCAAGAGTCATTTTTCACTCGGGCCAACGAGAGATTCAGTTTATCGAGAGGAGAAAGGCTATCATAATTTGAATGATTGTTGCTTTTGAAGGAGATCATTAAGGACGATATACTTGCAACAATCTGTTGTAAGATTGCTGATTACATAGGGAGCGGTTGAGAGGAGATAATACAGTCTACAAGGAACAAGGATTTGGACCACTCATCATCAGAGAGAGATATTTTTGTTTTCTGCAGTTTTTTTCTTTTATTGATAACACATTTTTTACACGTAATTTAGAAAGGATATAAATATTTTGATTAGGAGAGTTAGAATAGTTTGGGATTTTGAGTTTTCAATTAATATTGTTTGTACCATTAATTTTGATTGTTCACGTACGGAGAAAAAAATTTTGAGAATCCTTATATGAGATTTGTTTATTGAAAACTTTTGAGTGTGAATTATTTCATTATTTTTATTTCAATATATAGTGTTAGATCATATGTTTTTTTTATTATTCCGGTATTCTCTGGACCTTACCTTTCACATGTAATAGCATAGATATTGAAGCACGAATTTAACCCTGAGATAAAAGAATTAAAAATTGTGATAGAGTCATAATCATATCATTTAAATAATTTTAATTAATCAAAAAAATTAATTAGCTAATTATTGCTTGGCGCACCAAGACTTTAAATATCACAATAATATATATATATATATATATATATATATATATATATATATATATATATATATATATATACATATATATATATATATATATATATATATATATACATATATATATATATATATATATATATATATATATATACATATATATATATATATATATATATATATATATATATATATATATATATATATATATATATATATATATATGGCCTGCGTAGCGCAAGCGGTAGGATGCTTGACTCGCAAGCCGGTGGTCCGGGGTTCGAATCCCACCGCCGGCAAGAACATCTAGACATTTTAAAAATGTCTATAGGCCCCAGGTCGACTCAGCCTGAATAAAAATGAGTACCTTGGGTAAAACCAGGGGTAATAATAGACGGTTGAAGCGTAGCACTGGCCATGTTACCTTCCTTGTATACCGTAGGCCCTAGATATAGCAGACTACCCTGCTATACTCCCAAAGCCGCGACAGCGGTATAAAACGGGAGACTATTATTATTATATATATATATACATATATATATATATATATATATATATATATATATATATATATATATACATATATATATATATATATATATATATATATATATATATATATATATATATATATATATATATATATATATATCAAAGTGAGGTCCTGACAATATGCGCACTTTGTTTGATGTGTTTAACAAAACGTTTAACAATAAAAAGGTTCATCTGTATAGACAGATCAGTTGATTTTATTGTTTAGACTATGCGATATAAAATTGAGGTTTTGATTTTTGAGATTTTTATTTTTTCTTTATTGGACATTTTTCTTTTCTCGCTGTAGTGGAAGTAAACACAGTTTATCTTACTTTCAGTAGTTGCTTGCTTGTCACGAAACTTGTCTCTAATTCTTTCCAATGTTAAATAAGTATTTAATGAAATTAAAGTAAGTCTCCACAGTATAGTGGAGATATGTATATGATGTGTTCTCTATTAGGGAAACCTACTAACAACATAAAACTGAAGTACCGAAATAAGGAGGAATTTTTCGAACTTCTTTCGGAGAAGTGAAAAAATCAATTAAAATAAAAAACTAAAAACCCATAAATCATCAGGCAGCGATAGCTTCCCAGCAGAGATATTCAAACACGATGGAGAGTAGATCATCAAGGTTATACTAAAAATTCGGATTTTAGTTTCGTCGATAGAAATCTTTAGATTTCTACTTTCGAGTAGAAAAAGCAGAGTTCCTGTGAAATCGGAACATGGAGGCGTAAATATAACTTTGAACTACAGAATATATACAAGCATATTAGCATACAAGCACAAGTTTGGTGGAATAGATATTTCCACAATAATCAAGTGAAACCATCAGCAGTAAGCATCTAAGAGAAGCTTAGTGGCAACTGAAAAAACCAAGCAAGGAACAGAGTAAATTGGCCCAAAAGTTTGAGAAGTTTAAGGCCCTATAAGGGCTGTAGCACCGGGATGATGTTGATGATGATGATGATCTGTTCTCCACTTGGTCTAGTGCACCAGAACCACTAAATAAATTTTTGATGGACAGTAAACAGTACAGATTTACAGTAAAGAAAAATCAATCAAATTCACCATGAAAAAAGAAAACCACAACGTTGTCATTTATAAACTAGGAATTCCTCAAGATTAAAGAAAGAAAACAACACCATAACACCATAAGTAATTTAGAAATGCTTAGAAGAAGGAATGTGAAGATGATAATAATTCCATGTATTGTCAGAAAAATTAAACATAATAGAAAATTAACACAATCATTACTTTTTATCACAACAAAATTCAAAACAAGCAATACACTGGGATTTATTCTGTCCAAAACCAAACCAAACAATACACAGGAGTGATGAAAAAACTGCTTGCACCTATAAAATACCTTATGAATGCAACAATTTTTATGTGGGAGAAACCGCAAGACCAGTAAATGTCAGGATAACGGACCATAAGCTATACATCAAAATTAGTGACTTTGACAAATCCTAGATATGCAAACATGCTTGAGACAATGAGCACAAAGTGTAATAGAAAAATGCATCGACAGTCATGACAGAAACAAGCACGAAGAGAAGAAAAATCAAAGAAGCAGACCTCATCTTACTTAATAAGAAAAATGTGTAGCAAACCCATCAACAGAATGTAGGAATCTCAGTCTACAAATACCGAAAGACGAAGTCAGCAACAATAACATATTAACAGTATTGAATAAATAGAAGATCAAAAACACATAATTTACAATTATACATACTACATAATACATAACATGTAAACACACAAAAAATCGGAATTAAATACTACCCTCGGAATTTTTAATTTTAAATATGGTATAAACATTTACACCTTACAACTTCTTAATTTTAAAATAATATTTTTTGAAAATGATTTCCGCAGTCGAGAATCCGTTTCGAGAATCGAAACGTCAAATGCAATTTTTATTATAATCAATTGTGGTTTTTACATAAATACAAGTACACAATATTTACGTTCTAACTTTCGATTATTGTTAATACGAATAAAGTTCAACAACTTTAACCCTTTTTTTATTACCATATATAAAAGAATTACTCCATGAGATATTAGTACTTTTTAATTAGTATCCATCAAAGCCATTGTTCCTTCATTTCTAAAAACATGTTTTATTTACAGGATTACGACCCGTTGTTTCACGTTTTGTACAATAAAAAATAAATAGACTCATTCGAATTTGAACTCCAGAAAAACAATGGGACTGAAAATCGACCAAAACTCACGTGATTCCCAAATTTAAATGTTCCCCGTCGTCGTCAAACGAAGAGGGTCGCTTGTGACGTAACAAAGGGGACGTTCCGACACTCAACATTGTATAGAGATGGGGCAATATTCATATCAATAATTATTATACAATTATGTTTGCATACTGTACACAATTTAATAAAAAATATAACAGGATGAGTACATGAAATGTTAGGAGTCTTTATGAAGCAGAAAAATCTGATACTGTAATTTCTGAGATGAAGCGTTTAAAATTAAATATAATTTAGAATTATTTGGCTCGATTTAATAATCATATGGAAAAACAAATTTATATGGATTGTTAATTACACTTAACAGCAATAAACAATAAAGTCAATTCTGTGTTTTATACCGAGATCAGAATGGGGCCTGATAATGAAATTGTATTTAAAAACACTCCCATTACCAATATTTAAGTATATGCCTGACGGCGGATAATAAGAAAACTGAAAATTCGGAATTGGGTTTTTGAATTCACATTATTTTTTAATTTAAACGCAAAAATTGGATAAAGAGAAGTGACATATTATGTAGGAATATATTGCCTAGGAGAAAAACATGAGAGACTAAACGGACTAACCGAATTCTGTCAAAATGAAGACTTAGTTGAAACAAACACATGGTTCGTACAGTTCCTAAATATCAGGTATGAAAGTCGACTTAATTCGAGCTCCACAACTTTTATAGTTTTTAATAGAAAAAGAATATATTTAAATAATTAAAAGTGATATAGGTATTAAAGAAGTTTACAGTGATTTGTTATGCGTAAGTACTACTTCCAAATAATTATAGTTTTATTAAAAATACCGTTATCGTTAACATCAAGAACATAATATTCTCTAGTTAAAAATTAACGAAAAAACTAGTTTTAACTCTTATCGTTATCTAGCTTATTTGATTAATAACAGACCGATCAACTCATATTAAAAGAATCAGAGTCATACCTCAATTAATTTAATTTATATATAATATAAACTCCTGTTAAGATCGCCTATAGAGGATTTATCATGTCGGGAACATCAGATGAAAGTACCAATGTAAATAGTTCTCCTGTAGTCCTGTAAAAGATGGATTACGTCTTTAAGATTGTCTCATACCACTAGAAAAGCTTATGTAGCCCGAAAACATTTTATTTTCTTCAGTACTATTCATTAATTCAGTATGCATGTATCTAGCGAGCAAAGAAATCGTGTATAACTTTATGCAGGTACATGATGGTACTAATGAGGTACTGATGAGGATGCTAATAAATGATGAACCAGTTCAAGCTAGAAAATATATTACTCCAGCAGATAGGTTGGTTCTACCAAATGTTTCCCTTCGATACCCCATAATATTCTTATTAAAGAATTTGAAAACTTAGGTCTTAAAATAATGTCATTAGTACATGATGCTACCCCATCAAGTACACGAGTTTTGTCGAAAAAAAAATACACTAAAATAAACTTCGCAGAACCAACATAACAAAAACCTAATAAAAAATTTAACGAGACCTTAGCTATTAATAAAAAACAAATTAAAAAAAAAAGATTACGACCATTTATCGTTAAGCTCGACCAATTTATAGATCTGCTAGAAAATACACAAGGTTCTCCAGATATTATCGCCGCTATAACAAATTACACACATGATTTTCCTGGACTACCATTAATGATTACTAACTTATATGCTCACATAAGAGTTAGATCTCTCAAAATCAAAGGTACCAAACTTGGAAAAAAATCACAAAACACCTCAATGGCGAACTCCCTTCTACCGACAACGAAAGTGACCTTTTACATGACACAGACCAAGAATATCAATAAAACTAAAACTATTCAACAACTAGAAATTAAAATTAAATTGTCGTTTACATCAATTTTTCAATGAATATAAACGGATATTATAATAACTTACCGATATTAAAAATTTTAGAGTCAAAGTATTCACAAGAAGTGAATGAAGTGTCTTCAAGAAGTGAATCTTACGGACAACTAAGAACGTTGGTTACATAATTATCAAGTTTTTAAAAAATAGAGTAAAAAAAGAATAGCAAGCGGCGGTGTGACAATTCTTGTAAATGGAAATTTAACTGCAAGTATGCTACCCCTGCAAACATATTTAGGAACTGTAGTCATTTCTCTAGAAGGTACCATAAAAATAAATATTTGTACTATTTAGTTATCCCCAGGACAACAAATCGATAAACAGGATCTTTTTAATCTCGTGAGTCAAATGTCTTCTTCAGGTATGTTAATAGGAGATTTTAATGCTTATAACAGTATTTAGGGTTCTACATAAAATGACAAAAGAGGATCTATTATTAAAGAATTAATATATCAATACGCCCTACAAGATTCAATATACAAACAGGTGAATCAACACGCTTTGACTTAACGGTAGCGGATAATTACTTTTCTGCATTAATGACATGGGACAGATTAGACTGTCATCATCTGATCATCATCTGACTGTGATCATCATCCAATGATAATCACAAATAACATGTTTAAGCCCAAAAATGAAGAACATATCGCTAAATGGAAAACCGATGAAGCAAATTGGACATTATTTAAAAATATCACAGAAAAACATGTCAAATACTATAAAATATCCAACAATAGTAACCATCAAGAAAACTTCGTTTATTACAAAACATAAACCAATACTTTGGTGAAATGAACAATGTAAGGCATCGATCAAAGCTTCCAAAAAAGCCTTTATAAATTTGTTAACAAATAAAAAGGATATAAAACACTTAACAATATAATAAAATTTCAAAATTTAAAGTTAAAGCTCAGTTAACAATAAAAACTAAAAAAAAATAATCTATGATACCGGCTTTTAACAAAATTACTCAACTAAAGATAGATAATAAATATAGTAATAATTACAGATGACCTAGAAATAGCAGAAGTGTTTGCAAATACATATAAAAATAGATCTAATACAAGTTAATATAACAATAATTTTATCAATTTTAAACAGAAGGAAGAATGCAATGTTATTAGACCCTTTGTGGATGACACGGATGATTTAAACTGGAAATATATATATATATATATATATATATATATATATATATATATATATAAACACAAAGATGCATTAAACACATTTAAAGGGACTAGTGAGTCCCTCTAGACAATATTACAGACCTAGAAAGCAGTGAAGCCCTCTCCCTTAATCAAAAATGTATTGCAATATTCTTCGATATTGAAATAGCCTTTGATACAGCCTGGCGTCATCGTATTATCAGAGCACTGTGTGAGTTAAAAATTAAAGGACACTGCTTTGCATTTATAAAAAATTTCTTAAATTAAAGCTTTATGCAAGTTTGAGTAAATGGTAAATTGTCGTCAAAAGAAAATCGGATTTTTCAGGGATCTGTTAAAGTCCTTCGCTATTTATAATCATCATAAACGATTACTTAAAGGCCAATTATATGCTGACGATCTAGTAATATTTGAACAAAGCAAAAACTTAACCAATTTCTTACAACTTGCACAGAATATTTTATTAGATATTGAAAAATGGTCCCAAGAAACTGGATTCATCTTTTCAACAACTAAAACTAAATATACAGTTTTTTTTAAACAAAGTCAGTACACCAATTTCATTACATCTATAGAAGCAAATACTACAACAAGATTCAAATAGTCAAAAAACATATTATTAATCAAAAAGAATAAATTTACTAAAAATTTGAGTACACAAAAATTGGGGTTCAGACAGGAGTACATTCATAATTATATATAGAACTATTATAAGATCACAGCTAGCCTACGCGCTATATAGCTTTTAATTCTTGACATTCTAACTTTTAACTCTAAATTTTGACATTATTCACAACACAGCACTCAAAATATATTTGGGAGCCTTTTGTACACCACCAATTCAAAGTTTACTTTGTGAAACTGATGAATTCTTGCTAAATGATAGAAGAGCTTACCTTAGTCTAATTTATGCAACAAAAGTTAAGGATACTCCAAGAAATCCTGTCTATAGAAATACTTTTACTGATAAATTCCCAAACATCGCAGAAAATCCACGTTCTGCTAAACCTTTGTACAAAAGAATAAAAGACCATTTGCATCGACTTGACATCGCCGTACCTCAATGTCTGCCTTACACACATGATCATATTCCAGCTTAGATTTAACGCATACCATCATATATAACTTCGAACTTACGACATTGGACAAAAACTCTACTAATCATGATTTAATTATTTTCCATTTAAAAGTCTCTATAAAAATCATACTTCAGATATACACGGATGGTTTAATAACAACTAAAGGTGTGGAAGATTAAATCTTATTTATGTATCTTAACAGATTATATCTTAGTGCCATACAAAGCATCCGACAACTGTTTCCAAAAACTCGCTTAAAAAAAATAAAACTTTCCTTTATCAGGCTCATATCAATCATAATGTGCAAAATGTCATCTGGATTCCATCCCATATAGAAATAAAAGGACAGAAATTGCTGACTATAGTGCTAAAGACGCGATAGTGAGCGATGTTTCCGAAATTGTAAACACATCGTATCAACGGACAAAAAATCTTGTATATAAAAAAAAACAATATTAGGTGCGTGTAAAAATAAACAAAGTGTGTCAAATTCAAAACTAAAACAAGTGAAACGTTGCATAGAGACATGGAATGTGTTACCTACCTCGAGGAACCAAGAAATAATAATAACGCATTTGAGGCTCAGTCATACTAAGTTAATTAGAATTGAATCAGTACTTTATTAAAAAGTGCGAATCGCTGCAGTGTGACACTTGTAATACCACACTAACAATAAAACACATACTGTGTGAATGTCCCCTTAATAATAATCTAGAAGCTCTACGTGCAGACTGTAATTTCAACAATATTCTAAATTTCTTAAAAGAAATTAATAAGTACCACAAATTTAATAAATTATATAATCTATTAATTTGTCGCTTATAGTCATTTTGTCGATGCGGTTATCTAAATAAAAATCAGATTATCAAAACTGAAAATTATATAATTTTATCCACTTATATAATCACAAATTAAAAGATGAAAATATACTTAAAAAACAGCTGACCAAATTAATGAAACTGATGTGGATGAAATACGAGATTTTAACCATCATAAAAAAGAGAAGGGAATGCAACAATAAAGATACGAATAAGTAGATAACAATAAATAAGGAAATAAAAACAAAGTAAAAGAAGCAAAAAGTGTCGTGGTAAAAGAACAATACGAAAAAATAAAAGGTATAAGAGTAAAAACAATAGCTTTAACGTACATAAAAAACTTAAAATAATAACCGCAATAGGGAAAAATCAACACAGATTAACACCAAATATAATGCAGATGGTGATAAGTGATAACAATTAAAACTTAGGGTACAATACATTACGGAAATATTCAATGATAGGTCGAAGGAAGCTCGAAACGAGATCATACACGTGGCCAGAAATTTAGCAAAATTGTTCGGAAGTAACTTACGCAATAAAATAAACTAAAGTAAAAAAGCTGTAAGACCCAACAAACTACCTATAGAGTTTTTAAAGATAATTGATGATGAATTACTAAACGCCTTAGTCCAACATTATAACCATATATATTTTACGAAAATAATATATAAACAACGGCTGATATCAACGTTTATTTAAATACCGAAAAAGAACAGTACTAATAATTGTATAGAAGATCATCGAAATATTTTCTTAATGAATCACGTCCTAAAAGTTTTTTTGAAAGTTATACACAACCAGAGCTTCAAAAACTAGATCTAGTAATAAGTGAGTCGCAACTAGGTTTCAGAAATGAAACTGGGACAAGAAAGGTATTGGTTATTATAAATCTGCTAATCAAAAATGTCTTAATACAAATCAATATATGTATAAATGCTTTATTGATTTTAAAAAAGCATTTGATAAGGATGGCGATGCCAAATTTATTTTTTCCTTAAGAAAAAAAAAATAAAGATGATATAAGTATTATAGCGCATTTATATTGGAACCAGAAAGCCAAAATACGAATGAACTATCAGAAGAGATAAAAATACTTTGATGAAAATAGTAGTTAGACTGACATGTATTGTCTCCCATATCATTTAATGTTCATATTATGCCATATCATATAATGCTCATATTTCAGGAAGCAATATTTGAGCGAACAGAGGACATCATAATAAATGTGAAAGTTATCTTGCGCAAAGCTGATGTTATGGTTATAAATAAATATTAAACTAAAAATAAACACCTATTATACCGGAATAGTATCATGAGTTTTTCTTAGTTTTCCTAAAGATTTATAACAAAATTACGAACAATTCTAGTTCTACGTACTATTATAATTGTAATTTGTGTAAGTTAAATGCAATAAATTAATATAATTAACTAAAAAAATAATTTTGTTAATATTTCATTCATTTCAATAAGTTTTTGTTCATTTAAAACAATATACTTTTAAAACTAAGTACTAAATGCAATCATGTGACAAAAATAATGGTTAACATAAATGTATTCCTAAGATTTATACGAAAGTCATATTTTGTAACAGCTTTTGATTTCTTCCCACCTTCATTTTACTGGTAACCAGTTGCTCGACGCCCTCCGAGGTCAAATCGATGTGATGCCGATGCGCATCTCGGCGCCTAGAATTCGACGCCTTCGACGGCCCCGCTATTTTATTCTCTATCCTAGTTTTCGGTTTCAAGGGTTATCTATATTTGTACCTTCTTAAAGAGGTCATGCATCCCACTTTAAAAAGTTTTCTTAATGTAAAGAACATCTATAAAATAAGACAGGTTGTTAAAACAATTTTCATAGAGTACCTCTAGTTTGTAGAGTCTAAACAGGTATTTAACAAATCAAGTAGAAATATTTATAAAAGCATACAAATCTTTGAAGACCTAAATACACTCATAGGAATTATATTGGCGACCACGATGTGCTTCCAATGAAAAATAGGCAAAAGAAGAGTATAAACAAAAAAAATTAAAATAAAGAACGAAGTGAGGTGATCTAACGATTAAAAACCGTATTTTTGAGAAGTCACCAAATAAATAGTAAAAGAACTGACGATAGCTGGATTGAAAATCAGAACTCTAAAACTAAAATTAAAAATCAATCAATAAAAAGCAACTTATATTCATGTCACTTAAAAATAAAAAAAAATAGCATAAATAAGAGAAGATTAAGACATAATTTTAATAATCTAAAAGAAGTAAAAGCTTTTTAATATTTACAGACCATGCAGATGGTATGAACAGTATGAAAATTTAGTAGAAACGATTTTTTAATTGAATCGATACAATCCGTTCAGACGACATGCACGATAAAATAATTTATTTTACGAAATTATCATTATACCAAATCTTTAGCGTTTAGCCCTAGCTAATTTGTGGCAAGAGTGAATAATGAATATTGGATAAATTTCTGTAATAAATGTATCCAAGTGTTGCTACGCCACTGGTAGCAATTAACTTACACGTCTTAAAATCTACCGAGATAAATTCTCCAGCAAATTCTCATGAAAGCCGATAATGTATTCAAAACATATTTTTACACACAGAATAACTTTCTCGGACCAATTCCCAAAATTTCCTTGTTAGAAAGAATTCAAAAGGTGGGTTTTACCTATCTCTGTATAGAAATATTGAGGTTGTCCCCCGCAAATCCGTTGGCAATAGTCAGGCATTGCAATCAGAATTTTAAGTATTTAGTATAAAATTGTATCCCATGTTACGATAAAAATCCTGGCCTAAAATAACTGTAAATATTATGACTAATCCTGTTATGTTGTAGATTGTGCGAGGCCTGAACGGAAGCTTCCAAAAAAACAACATTTCGAAAGTTCGAGGCGAGTCGATGGGAAATCCAGTTTGCCCTTACCGTTTCGCCGTCGTCTACTCAAGAAGGTTTTAGACTTTTCGAGATAACGGCACTGGCATATATTAACAGGACATTTTATTTGGAGGGGTCAGTTGATTTTGACGACGCGCTCGCGGTTTTAATTGTTACGCTCGGCTATATAAATTATGTATTATTCTTTAAATAAATTAATATAAATTATTGTGCTTTTTAATGAATTAAGATAAGAACAAGACATTATAAATTAAAGAATTCACAACAAAATATAAATAATTATAAATAAATAAAAGACTTAAAAATGGTGTTAGAAGTTGGATCGAACATAAATTAGACTTATAATAATAATACAAGTGAATATTTGTAAATTGTGAAAATGACGACGATTTATGAGCTGACAGTGACTAATTTAAGAAGACATCTCGAAGACAGAGAATTAGCTTCTACCGGAAAAAAGGCTGAGTTAGTCCAACGACTAAAGAACGCTTTGCTAGAAGAAGGACTAGATCCAGAGACTTATATATTTGAAGATGCTGTTATCTCGTCAATTTCGAAATTAGAGAACAAAGTTTCTGACGATATTTCGAAGGTATCTTCTGATGTAGCCAAAGTTTCTGGTGACATCGCATCATTAGAGAACAAAGTTTCTGACGATATTTCGAAAGTTTCTTCTGATGTAGCCAAAGTTTTTGGTGACATCTCGTCATTAGAAAACAAAGTTTCTAACGAGATTTCTTCGCTGGAAAGCAAAGTCTCTGCTAATATCTCTTTGGAAATCTCTAAAGTAACTTCTGAGATGTCTGCCCTCGACGATAGAATATCTTCGTTAAAAAACCAAGTTGCTGCCGATATGTCGGCCTTCGAAGAAAAGATTAAAGAGATGGAAAGGAAGATGGAGGAAACAGGGACAGCAGAGAGAGGAAACAATCCAATTACAGTGGAGACAAAAGAAGAAGAGACGACATGTAAGTTGGAAACACGGCCGAAATTTGAACGAAGTGGAGGTTCTGTCCATGTGAAAGTCCCAACTTTCGATGGAAACTCGTCATGGAACAACTACATGAAACAGTTCGAATCAGCCGCAAGAGCAAATGGATGGTCTGAAAAAGAAAAGGCGGTAAACCTGACTATCGCTCTTCGAGGAGATGCCTTAGATGTGCTTCAGACCATAGCCGTAGAGGAGACCGATGATTTCGAACAACTGAAGAAGAGGTTAAATATGCGATATGTCCACGAACATTTGGAGCATGTATATCAGTCGCAGCTTAAAAATCGTAGACAGAAGAAAGATGAGGCTCTTCAAGAATATGAGGTAGATATTGCCAGATTAGTACGATATGCTTATCCAACAGCTCCCGAAGACATGATGGAAAAATTGGCCGTTCAAACGTTTATTGATGGTCTTCGTGATCATGAAATGCAGAGAACACTACGATTAGCTCGTCACAAGACGCTGGTTGATGTCTTATCCGCCGCCCTCGAATACGAGTCAGCTACGCAGGCCTCTGGCGGGTACAGTAAAGTTAGGACTGTAAAAGAGGAAGGAGATGAAGATAAACTTGACCAGCTCGTTAATATGATGAAAAGCATGACATATAAGAAAACGAAGACCATCAGATGCTGAAATTGTGGCAAAATAGGACACGTACGAAGCTCCTGTAAACACCCTAGGTACGACGCAAATCAAGAAACTCACCATCAGGAAAACTAAAACGGGTCAGCCTTAGGGGGGCAGCTTCGACCCAGAACTTTTCCAAAGACCCTCTCATACTAATAGCTTCTTTGAAATGTCGTGAAGATAGTGTATATGTAGATGAAGACATAAATGGTAAAAAGCATACGTTGTTGGTGGATACCGGAGCGACCAGAACCATTATACGCCCGACAGTTATAAACAGCCGAACGAAACTGTTACCAACGAGGTTGCGACTTCGGACCGCTACAGGTGAAAATGCCAACATTCATGGAGAAATCCAGGTACAATTGGGAATTGGAGCAGAAAAGTTCGTCCATACAGTTATAGTTGCTGACATCGAAGAGGATGTTATATTAGGAATGGACGTAATGAATATGCATGGATTCCAATTGGATTTTAGGAATAAGGTAATCAAAGTTGGCAACGAGGAGGTATTTCTTCATCCACATAATAACAACACTGTGCAAGCAGCCATTAAAGAAGATACAGTCGTGCCTGCGAGAAGCGAAACGATCGTAGTAGCGCGACTACAGGGAATTGTAGACGAAGGGACACCTGTTATGATGGAGCCTCGGAACCACGACGATGAGGTTGGCCGTGGAATCATAATTGGAAAGAAAATGGTGACTTCGGCTAAAGAAATTCCTGTGAGACTTATCAATGTCAACGACTACCCAGTGACCATCAAGAAAGAGACAAAGGTAGGAACTTGTGTACCTGTGACATCCATAATCCGTCAGGCGACAACATCTGATAATTCGAACGACAAATTCCACCAAATGGTTGCAGTTGCAGGACAGTCTCTAAATCAGATGGAGAAACGGAAATTAAGGGAATTTCTTCGACAGTACCGTGATATTTTCGTACCGAAAGGAGGAAAGACGGGAAGAACTACCGTTGTTAAGCATAAAATTGATACTGGTAATGCTAAGCCAATTCGTCAAACAGCTCGACGATTACCACAGGCGAAAAGAGAGGAAGCTGAAACGATTGTTCAGGAAATGAAGAAAGACGGGGTGATAGAACCTTCTACGAGCCCATGGGTCTCTCCGGTGGTCCTGGTTAAGAAGAAAGACGGAACGACGAGGTTCTGTGTGGATTACCGTTTGCTGAACAACGTTACCAAGAAAGATAGTTATCGGATCGGATCGATGACACATTGGACACATTGGCTGGAAGTAAATTGTTTTCTACTTTGGATTTGAAGTCTGGATACTGGCAGGTAGAAATGGACCCAGTAGATAAAGAAAAGACAGCCTTCACCACAGGATCTGGATTGTGGCAATTCAACGTTATGCCATTTGGACTCTGTAATGCTCCTGCGACATTTGAGAGGCTTATGGAAAATGTGTTGAGAGGGTTATCTTGGAAAACATGCCTGGTTTATTTAGATGACATAATCGTCTTGGGGGAGACATTCGAAGATCATTTGAGGAATTTGGAAAACGTTTTTAATCGA